>NW_027526407.1:58476549-58589049 GCF_048455015.1 Haemaphysalis longicornis | reverse complement strand
TCTTTTCTCCTATTGTACCGTGCGGCCGCTGTGATCATTGGTCAGTTCGCATCACGTGGCGCTTGTTTACACTGGGACCGTTCATGGGCGCCGCCATTTTGTTGTTTATTCCTTTTCTGTCGGTCAACCGTGGTAGTCTTAGCTTGTCCTCCCTGCTCTGCGGCTGCGCGCGACTGGCGTCGTTCTGAACGCGAATCAAAGACAAAGCGCTTCGCAGCTTTTCAACCGCAGAAGTGTGTCCGAAGATGCCGTGTTACTGCGTCTTCGGCAGTGTTGTTTACAAATGACCTCGACAAAGTTAGCGGTGAGGCCGCAGAAGCCGCAATCTGTCAACACTGATAAACAACAAAATGGCCGCCGTTGCTTACTTGCGCGCCTCAGTGACGGTACTCTATATCTTATCTAGTGACACTAGGCTGAACTATACCGTAAACTCTCGCTATACCAAAGTCATCGGTTCACTAAATAGTTATAAGTAGGGCTGTTCGTTTTCAGGTTTTATGTATTTTTTTTAATCGGGGCGTAAAAATCGGGTGCTATTTCTCGAACTGATAATCGAGGAGAACTTTGTTGTTAAACTATTCCGAAATACGGTATCTTCTCGCTAAATCTACAGATGTCCTACTACCAAGCAATACACTCAGTTTATTTTAAAGGGAATCACGAGCTTTTTAACTCTAACGAGCAAAATTGGTGCTTATTTTAATCTGGTACACGGGGGGTACATCCGGGTTTTCCATGAAATGTTCTCGGAAATTTTGCATTTGTTTGGAAATGAATGAGTAATGATGACAGTGAAAAGTATTGATAACTTCTAAGAAATGAAATATTATATTCACGAAAAGCTGGTCATCTATTTTTTACACACCCTTGTTTACTTGCATTATCATCTGCATGCGCAAAATGTCGGTCTCCCTTCGAGAACTGCCCGATCGTTGAATGTATCTCAGCTGGCAGGAAGTCCTCTCGACAGCACAGCTTTCATTAGCTAAGCAAAACCATGTCAGTGCAGCATTTTCCAGCCTGTGGTAGCGAGCGGTATAGTCATTCCAATACTCAATGAGTTCGGAAGCTGGGTTTGTGGGGCTTGCTTACAGCAAGTACTGGTAGAGAAGAGCGGACCGTCAGCGCACGACTGCGCAAATCGCTACTTTGAAAAAGTCCATTTGGGTCGAAATCGGGCTTAACCCGAACCTCCTGAAACATGTTTTGGGTGTAAGAACAGGGTAGAGGGTAAAATCGGATTTTACCCGAAAACGAACAACCCTAGTTATAAGTGGTTCGTCGTTAAAAGCAGGGTTCATTGTCTCTTCCCTTCAGTGCTGTGTAGACCATGAAAAACTTCGAGTGAAGCGATAATTTGTACAAACAGACAGACAGACAGACAGACAGACAGACAGACAGTTCTTACCGTAGCAGGTGAGGACACAGGAAAACAGAGGAAAAAAGGCGGTAGAAGAAGTATCATCATCATCAGCAGCAGTAGCAGCAGCCTATCTACGCCCACTGCAGGGCAAAGGCATCTCCCATTATTCTCCAATTACCCCGGTCCTGCGCTAACTGCGACCAATTTATCCCCGCAAACTTCTTGATCTCATCTTCCCACCCAACTTTCTGTCGCCCCCTGCCACGCTTGCCTTCTGTCACTCTGTTGCCCTTAATGACCAATGGCTGAGTTGGATTCGCATTACATGCCCTGCCCACACCAATTTCTTCTTAATTTCTACTAATATGTCCTTAACAAGAGTGTGTTCCCTGGCCCACTTCGCTCCCTTCCTGTCACTCAACATTACACCTATCATCTTCCGTTCCATTGCTCGCTGAGTCGCCTCAGTTTAAGTTGAACCCTCTTAGTGAGCCCCCAACTTTCTGCCAAGAATGAGGTGGAGTACATTCGGCAGGCATTCTCAGATAATGAATGGCAGCTTACCATTGTCCCTGAAGAGGAAAGTGTATAACAGCTGCATCTTACGGGTACTCACCTACGGGGCAGAAACTAAAACTATTACTACTTGTTGCTGAAGTAGTAAAAGCATAATGGTAACGTTCCATCGAGCGGAGTGGGGACACCGAGGAAGACGACAGCTGTCTCAACGAGGTGACATCCTCACAGGCGGGGGCGTTCTCCTTGGTCCATTACATCCAGGAGGGAAGAATGGTATCATTCGAAGAGGCTGGCGATTGAGAGAGAGAGGGGGGAGGGGAGGGGGAGAGGGAGAGAGGGAAACGGCGGAGTCTAAGGAGCGGCACGCTTCCTACGTCCGCGTGCGGCACGTGCCAAGTTCCTGGGCAGAGGGCAGCAGGCAGGGCGGGCGGCAGAAGGCACGCGCCCCGGAGTCCTCATCTGCCGCGTCTGCCGCCCTCTCCTTGAGACGCGCCGCTAGAAGAATGGTGGGTGCGCCGCCGCCCTCCTGCAGCCGGCTGCGGGCGCCGCTCGGAGACGAGAGGCACCCTCGCTCTAGCGCGGGTCACGGCCCGTGGCCTCGGAGTTCGACGAGCGGTCGCTTTGCGGAAGGCCCTTTGAAGGCCCTCGAAGCGTTACTTGCCCTGTCTTATTTTGTAGTCTCGTGAAAGCTGTCTTGCGGCGTCAGCTGTCAGATGGCTGCCTGGTTCGTGATGTGTGGTGTCGTGGGCGGTGTTCTCACACTGGACCACGGGATATGAGATGGCACGTGTGACCTCGCGAAAAAAAAAAAAATCAAATTTTAGGGTTTAACGCGCCGAAGTCGCACCTGGGTTATGAGGCGCGCCGTAGTTGAGGGCTCTTGCGGATTAATTCCGACCACCTGGGGATCTTTAATGTGCGCCAAAATCTCGGTACATGGGGGGCGTTTTCGCTTTTTGCCTCAATCAGAAAAGTGGCCGCCGTGGTCGGGATTCGAACCGGCGTCCTTGGGCTCAGCAGCACGACGCCTGAGCCCCTGCGCCACCACGGTGGGTGTCATCGCAGGGGGATTGGCGAAGAAGATAGTAATGGTTAGTGGGTATCGTCTTAAGGAACCATTCCGCTGGACATAAAAGTGACCATTAACATTTTTTCTGCACGTAAGCGCTGCCGTAACTGCCTCACTCTTTCTTTTTTTGGCCTCTGGCCTCTACAGCCTCCCCTCCCCCCCCCCCCTTTTTTTTTTTTTTTTTGCGTGGAATGGAGTCCCATTCTCTGCACGTTTTTGTCTGTCTTTCGAACAGAATTCGTGCTGTCCCCGCCCAAGAATTCAGTCTCCGCAATTTCCACCCACATATACACCGTAAGTGTTATGCTCCCTTTCAACCTTGTCGCACTGTCATTATCCTAAGGTTAAAAGCAATTCCCTTCGCGTATTCTCAGACCCATTTATGGTCATGACTCAAGATAGAAGGAGCTAGAGATGAATTTACCTGAAATTTTTTTATCTTTTTAGCACGAAGGTGTTTTATTCCCGGATACACGAAGATTTCGCTGACGTCATATCCGTCACGGAAGTGACGCCACTACAACAAAGCAAGCAGCCTGTAAAGGGTGCGCCCCTGTACAAAAGGTCTTCTTGCGGGGAAGCAACCTTTAGTACTAAAGAGAACATTTATACTTAGGGTTGTTCGTTTTCGGGTTTTATATTTTAACACGAAAGTGTTTTATGCCGCGATACCCCAAGATTTCACTGACGTCATATCCGTCACGGAAATGACGCCAGTACACCTTCGGAGAAGTGACCCGCCAGCAGGACGTCGCTCGCCAAGCGCACCCACAACACAGCCGCCGACCCGCAAATCATGCTCTGCTGCAGATTTCGCTGCACATTTCACTTTCGTGTTTTACTGATTCCTATGACAGAGAAATCAACCACAGTTTTTCTAACTTTTCGGGTTTCACTCGCCGAGTTGCTACACCTGGCCTATGAGTGAATGGGACTGTAAGAGCTCAGGAACTGAACAGCTGGACGTAAAAGAACCCAGTGTACAAGTCCAGAAAAGATCTGACGTAGACAGCATTGCATATGTACCATGCACACAGCAGTCTGTAGGGAGTCGCATTTCGACGATGGTTATCAGCGAAGTCCCAACATGTTCACTCGCGATAAACCAGCACCGCCCCCGTTCATCGCATTTGCCCTAGCCCGACTACATGCCTCAGCCCACGTGCGAAGGTTTCAAAGAGTTCGTCTAACGCCCGCCAGAGGGTTGTGAATCGCGCCTTGTTCGTCCTTCTCCGAGGAAGCATTGACTATATTTCTCGAAGGCCCTCGCCTTTTCCGGTCATGGTAACGGATGCTAACGCGACAACACAGCCAATTTCCAGTCCTTGCTCGAGTGGCTTTTAGTGCACATTTCCCCTTGAAAAATCTGGCGGAGCTTCAGGGTTCGAACCTCAGCCAGATGTGACCTCACCAATCAGCCACGCACTCTGACCTCACACATACCTTTGCGGGGTTCGCCTTTGACGTACATACGGGGAACACTAGAAAAACAAAGGCGCCCATTCATTTTCGTTCCTGTCGGCAATCTCGCGCAAAAGCGGCGCACATTTCTTTCATTATTGGATTGAATTGGATCCAGTTGGATTGAATTGAACTGGATAATACAACTGGATCGTTAACTCTCACAATTTTATTTTCATTTTACAATCGCATTTTGGGTTCCCCATTCGTGGAACACTGGTAACATGGGTATGCGAGAACAGCAAGGGAGGAAACTTCAAAGCCAAACGACTGTCGCTTTCGTAGTCGTTATGCGAAGACCTTATTTCCCACTTCTAGGGAAACCATTCAGGAGAATCAGGAATATATGATTTTGCTCGCTAGCGGTCATACCTGTGAAATCGTCCTCCCAGCAAATGGGCGCAAAGAGGGACATTCCTCAACGAAGGTTATCTTGGGGAAATAAATGCGCTGTTTCATGGGGAAATAAATCAAGCGCTACAAAATTATGAATTATAAGCAGGTCTCATTATAGACATGCAGCGTGAGGTTACAACAGGAGGACGGGAGGGAGGCGCTTAAGTGGGGCGCGTTGGTTAAGGTAATGTTCCAGTAAGACTGACCAACCAAGAGAAGTGACATGCATGCGGGGGAGCGTGTTCTCCTCCAGGTTAGCGACTGAAAGGGTCGGCTACTCTGCTCTGCCTACATTTGTTCATGAACTATTGGACAGACCATGTTGAACTGCCCATAAGGGCCCTATAGTTGCGTGGCATTGACCCCGCCAGCTTGGCTGCACACGATCTACGAATCCTAAGTGTAGTTCTTCCGAGTAGCCCACGACTATTTCACCTTCCTCCCCCACCCTTTCCTTACCCCCCCTCCCAAAAAGGCCACCCGGAACCGGAACGCAGGCGGAACCCGCACGGCACGCGCACATTCACAAACCGGCACGTGCCATCGACGGGACCACGCGCCCGTTGCACCTTGAGCCCGGCGTTTTGGGGGAGCCGCAACCATCGCGTCTAGCGATCGAGGGCATTGACTCCCTTCTCGTACACAACCCACCTACTACCTACCACCCCCTGCCGGCGTGAGCCGTCATCGCGAACCCACCGCCCGTCTCCCGTCGCAACTTTTTCCTCTATATTTGAATCATTTGAACGTTTCCTCTTGCTTCTTTTCTCTCTTTTACGTTTCCTTGCTCCTGGGCGTCCTTTTTCCCGACCGGAACTGCGGGATTTCACAAAAGAACGCGTCTTCGCGCTCCCCCTCCAGGTATCTCTCCCTTACTCTCCTCCATCACGCACGCCTCGCCCTCGACGTCGTCGGGGGTTGGGGGGTGCATCGGGGCTCAAAAACAACTCTCGCTTTCTCCTGACCCGAGGGTTCCTCGACCCGTGGCCCGCTCTCCTCTCGGAAAGGAGGAAACTAGATTTTGGAGCGGGGCCGCAGCCTCTCTCGACCCGCTGGCGGCATTGGGAGCAGCAACTCCCACTTCCCAATGTCCTCCGCACCTCTTTCCCCTCTCTCAACCTCTTCTTCTCTCCGTCTTGGCCTGTTTTTATTGCAGGCTACCCAACTACTCTGAAAACTCCCTCTATCTCTCCCTCTCTCTCTTTCTCTCCTGTTTAAGAGTACGTACCGTGCGCGCCTTCCTATCGCAGAGGGCTTTTCGTCGACTAAATTGTTTCGTCCAGCTGCGCCGAAGACGAGCGCCCCTAGCGCGCGGTTTTCTTCCGTTTTTAACTTCCTCAAAACGCTTCCTGGGGGAAGGGGAAGTAGGTAGAGGAGGCAACCCCGTTTTTCCGTAAGAACTACGACGGCGGGAGAGAAGGGATGCGCGTACAGGCTTGTGTAGTGCACATCGTTCCCCGTTTTTGTGAATGGGCACCCGACGCGTGGCGGTATCCGACCAGCCGGCCCCCCGGTTCAACGTCCGAGTTCTCCGGCCTCTTCTTCATATACCGTAACCCGCGGCGCGTGCCGTGCCCTGTTGGGTGATAGGCTACAGCCTGTGGTCGGCTGCCGACACGGTGTCTCTTCGGTGTCGTTGAACTGCGGTTCGTCTTCCACTTCCCCGATGGCCACGGAGCTGCGGAAGTCTTCCGGCTGATTGAGGAAGAAGTTTTGTGTGGAGTACGCTTCCTTCTTCCTCTTCCAGGAGGAAGCTCCGCGTTTCCCTCCTCTTTCCGCGTTTTGGACAAGCTGATCATCTGTCGGGCAGCCGTCACGTTGTGCACGGAGGTCTCTGCCCCGAGCTCTGGCTCCCGGAGTGGCGAATGCGGGTGTTGTTGACCCCGTGGTCGTGGGTCGGTGGCCGGTGGGCAGGAGTTGAGGCTCTGGACGCGTTACTTCCTGGCCGAAACCCCGGAAGACTTCCGGTTGGAGGCGGAAGATGAATGGAAGGGTGGTGAACTTTCTCCTCGAATCGACAAAAGCTGATGGTTTTTGTGGTCAGCCAACTTTTGCTTTTCTTAGAGTCTGTTTACTTCTTGTAGATGTAAAAAAAAGGAATACACCTTATTGGGAGCTACGCCGCCACGTGTTTTGAAAGCCTTCTTTTAACGAAACATTATGAGCTCTGGCATGCATGGTACCCTAGGCATTTGCTGGAATACGCGAAAATCGTCTGCGCGTCTTCGTTTTCTGCGCTGCGCGAGCTGCTCCTTTTTCCGACGGCAATTAGCAGTATTACTGCTAGTCTTTTAACCGCTAGTTACACGCAAGAAAGAATTATTATTTCGTTCCAAGAACAGACGAATAAACGTGGCGCTCTTTAGGGCAAGCAAGTTTGGACGCTGTTGAAAAATACCAGCATAAAACTACTTTCTTAAAGGCAGGATTGAACGCGTATAATAGGGTCCTGACGTCGGACCAGATACCAGACGACCACCATTGAAGTGTTACGGGCACAGGCACTCAAATACTGTAGAACAACAGACTGGCCGATCCAACAGTCTCAGATCAAAAGCGATATCATTTTTAGTTTCAGTACTTTAACGCAGATATTTGTTCTAGTCAAATTCCTAGTATGTAATGTGCCAACGCTGTACGCCTATGTTTAGAGAGAATCTGCATTGAAAAAATGTACACTGTTAACTCTCCTGCACAAGTATTGGCGAGAACGCAGGTGTGTGGTTCAGTTGAGAGTTGCAGAACGGAATATCAATCAACAAACTGGATGATGATGATTATGGTGAGGATGGTGATGATGATTCCGTACACACGTACGGAAAATTTTCGCTCGGAGAGGGCGTATACTGTATATGACAATACAAAACGTTCTGGTCCCAGTTTTTTTCTCGTTCAAGCGGATTGTTCCCAGTGTCGGATCTGATTGTGGTTGTTAATGAGGGACAAGTTGGAGTCGTTTTGCATAACGCAGCTGCAATTACTTCTTTATTAAACGGGCTCATGAACTGAAAACCTTGTGAATACTACTTTGCTTCAGAAACAAACGCCTTCCGACAATGAATCGGGTGTACCTAACAACGTCCGTCGAAGTTTCAATTAACGCCTCATTTGCGAACAATCGACTCGAACAAACACAACCCGTCTGTCCCGCGCCCGCCTACTGGGTTTCAATAACTTCTCGGCTACGACTACCCCGGTGTTTTCCGCATTGCCAAAGCAATCCACCCAGCAATCCACACGAATCCAAAAGACATTGTTGCCAGCCCGTCCAAGGCGAACGAGCGGCAATAATATTCACTTTGTTATCTAAGAGAGGACTGATAGGCAGCGCAGTTTGAAAGGGATCTCCCGCCGAACGACAATTGACACGCAGGAGGAATTATCCGGCTCGGTGGGCAGCTGTGTCGTCTGCTACGGGCGCAAGCTGCCGCGCGCGACCTAGAAATCGTCTGCGCCTGTTGCAGGCGGCGCCCGCTCTCTCTTTTCTTGATTTCTGCTTGTGCACTTCACGTTTTCGCCGCAGCTCCCTCCAGACGGGCAGGTGACTGAGTAATAAACAGCGCCTGTTTAGAGAAAGGTGCTATCTTTACGTACTTTCTTGTTTTCGTTTGCGCCCTCATGCGGCGGGCGCTAAGAACGAAATAGCAGAAGGAGCACGGCTAAGAGGAAAGAACGCGCCGATGGTTCGAACTATCGTCTGCTTCCCAGGTGGAACTGGACAAGGTCTTCGCGCGTCTGACCAGTCGCGTCTGCTCTCCTAGCTAAGCCTTAATTGCTGTTTTTCTTTCATTTTCGCTGCCTAGCTCTCCTCTTATTTGAACAGCAGGAGGTCGCGGTTTACGTAAATTCGTGTAGGGCTCAGCAAGTATTGCACCCGGCATGGGACATATGTCCGTCCAGGTGTCGCGTTAGGCGTAGCAGGCGACATCATGCAGACGATAATGGGTGTTCGTCTCCCGAACAGGCGGCGGCGCAGAGAGCTGCGCAGCAGACGAAATTTTTTTATCGCGGGTGTCCAGGAGATTTTATAACTGTTTGGCCTTTCATGTTCAGCTGCTCACTAAAGTCTGGCTTTACGCCATTTGTCCGGTGTTCTGTCGGCCTTCTGAAATTGAAGGGTACCTTTACTGCACGGAGTTTGGAAAAGCCCGGTGATCTGAGCGCACGTCTGCATCAATATAACTTTGAAGTTGTTTACGGCTGTCGCCTAAGACAGCTGCTAATAAATGTTTTTCCATCCTAATAAAACTTTACTAAAATACAGCGCCTTGGAGTTTCAAACGTCGTTTTACGGCGGTGCCGAATAATTGTCTCAGTAATCTGCCATGAACAAATATTTTTTTTTCTAGTTGTAGTACCAGGGTACCTTATTGAGACCACACATAATCAAGGTCTAGTCAGTCCCACCCCTTGAAGACAGTTATATCTCCAAAAAGAATACTAAATTTCAGTTCAAAAACTTTCCTCTAAAGAGATGTTCAATTTGAACAGCCTGTCTTGTTATTGTGTAGTGTTTTTTTGTGTTTTGTACTCGTCCCTGTAATGACCCTCAAGTGAGGGTTACAATATCAATAAGTACTAAACAAATAAATAAAAATCAGTCCCGTTTAGAAGGTCGGCAGAATTTTCTGGAATAGACTACACGACCACATGACATACGGAGGCAGGATGTTCTGAACCCTCGGCATTGAAATCTAAGCCTTATACTTACAACTCTGAATACTTGAAAAAGGCAGCGACATGTCCATAAATTGCTTGCACTGACACCACGACCGTGAAGCGGAATTTCTATGCTCACACACGCCCGCCTATCTAAAGCGATCGAGTCCGAACGGCGCGTAAGCATTTCGGTCAACTTGTATTCTTTCCTCGAGAAGCCAGGTAAATTTGCTCATTTCCTTAGCCGTACCCGCAACACAAATCCTTGCGGCTGGCAGCGGCTTCAAGATTCTTTACTCACACAATCACTCTTTTCTCCAAACGCGCGACCCTAATGTAAGTCGGAAGCGCGTTCGGGCTTAAAACGCGAGCTTATAAGAAGGGCAAATGTTTCCCTTCTCGCGATATTCTCCTGAGCTTCCTCGTTATCGGTAAACCTCGAGAGGATCTACAGCTTAGTCGGCACGCCCGAAACCTGCAGTTCGCGCCCAAAACCAGATCGCAAACAAAAAAAGAAATCTGCGGTTGCACGCTCCAGATCTGTGTGCGGAGTCCGCTCGCGGTTTCTTTCTCAAAGACCGGGCTTTCTTATTTCCATCTCCCTCAAGACGCAGCGCCGTGTGACGGGAAATGCCGCCCCATTTCTTGGCGACCGAAAACCGCGGAACTCGGATCAACCGGGGCCCGCGGCATCAAACATGGCGCCTCGCCGACCCACCTTCATCAGCAAACACAGGGAATGTTTGAGGAGGCAAGATGAAGGACGCACTCCTATTGTTAGGCATATTTCCACTGCTAGGACTCACACTACAACCCCCCCCCCCCCTCCCTTTCCTTGCTTAAAAAAAGATCGTCTGCTTCTTTTTTTTTTTTTTTATCGTCTGCGTCGTCTGCTACGCCTCAGGACGTTCTGGGCCGTTTAAAGTGGGAAATGTGGAGTTCAACAAAAGGAGAAACGATAACATAAAATGGGGAAAGAGAAATAATAACAATAAAGGCGGGCTTGCGAGAGCGCGCTGTCGTCGTAAACTAAAAGAAACGTTGTTGAGAAGGCCGCCGCCGCCGCCGCCAGATGGCGTCTTCGTGAGCGGAAGCGTGAAGACGGGGTTTTCCACTGCTTCCGCTTTGTGCCGCGCGCCTTGTGGCGGGATCCACTTCCGGTCTGGTCGCGGCCGACGAAAGTTTCTGCTCCCTTCTCGGGAGGGAGGTGTTTGGGGCTTTGTTGTCTGCGTTTCCTCGAGGGATTCTTCCTACGTGACTAGCTAATGCCGGATCTTATTTTTCTTTTCTTGGTCTTGGGCCTCTCGAAACACCGGGTTGGTTTTCGGATAACACGGATTAGAACCACGAATTCGCAAGCAATCTTACGCTGTGTTGACGAGCCTGCGGTCCTGTGCAAGCAAGAAAAGAAAGTGGGGTCTGCATTTTATCATTGCGTGAAACATCTAGCTTATCCAGATTTTTTTTTTAATTTTAGACTTCCTGTGGCAGGGCCACTGAGCCGGTTGAAGCGCATCAATGTTTACAGCTTTTGAAGTTCGTAGACGCGCGCACACAAACAAACATGTGTGCGCGCGCTTACGTCGACGGATGTATATTGGCAGAAAACAACCCAAGGTATCCACATTTATCCGGATATTTACGTTGCTGGCTACCATGTACCCCGAACATTGCCTTCGGAAGGGTTGAGATCGAAGGAGCTGATATAACCCTACTCAGCTGCAACCACCATGTGCCTTCTATTTTTATGTTTGCGACAGTGCTTGAAAGCTCTTGACCTCGCATATATGCGATTCATGAAGGTGGACTTAAAAAAACAGCGCTCGCTAGCGCCATTTCGCGCGGCCGAGGTTAAACAGGAGAATGGCGCTGATGGTCAGCCCCAACATTAACACTTCCTTAAAGGGACCCTGCAACACTTTCGATAAGCGCTTGCACTCTTTCCTTCGCGTCTGGAAGCATTGCGAAAGCTACAGTTATCGCCAGCACGGAGCGGCACTGTGTTTTTTGCTCGCCGCACCAGATACGCCTTCCGTTTCTGCTTTGTTTTTGTGGCTTTATTTTTTAAGTCGGTATCGAAAAGCGCTCATTGCTGCAACTGCAGGAAAACCGGCCAACAGTCGCTACATGGCCTTAATGACGTAATTCGAGCCGTCTCAAGAACGTCAAGACCGGGAAAGAGGGAAAATCTTTTGAGCGAGTTCTCAAGTTTTCTGATGGGCACAGAGCAGTATTTTCTGGCTGAGGTGCTTTGCCTCCTTCTAATCTAAGTACTGGGTGTGTTGGGTGACTACATTATGCAAGCATTTAAGATTTCAAAAAAGTTGAAAAAAGTGTTGCAGTGTCCCTTTAACTATCGCCGTTATCGCGCTTAGGACCACTATCATCACAGAGAGCAATGGGATAGATACAAAGGCTAACAGTTCGGGGCTACCTAAAGCAGGGTTCATTTCGGGCTGCATGCTTAATTAACGCATTCCTGATTAATTTGATTGTAGGGTTTAACGCGCCAACGCAACGCAGGCGATGAGGCGCGCCGTAGTGGAGGGCTCCGGATTAATTTTGACCACCTGGGGATCGTTAACGTGCACCGAAACCTCGTACACACGGGCGTTTTTGCTTTTCGCCTCCATCAGAAAAGCTACCGCCACGGCCGGGAATCGAACCCGCGACCTCGTGCTCAGCAGCGCAACGCCTTAGCCACTGAGCCACCGCGGCGGGGAATGAGCGCATTCTTCTTGAGCAGCCTACAGTGGTGGGTCCATGGCAGGTAGTGACGGTCAGCTACGAATACAACCGTGGGGACAAGGAACTGCCTCAGGGTGTTTATAATCTTCAGCAAAGGTATCACCAATAATGATGGGAAGACAGCAGAGCTAAGTATGTCTTGTGATAAACAACGCTATGATAATAATGTCGCCTCATCTTTGGCCCACCACTGCCATTGGCGGCAATGGCGGATACGCGAGCACCGCCACTAAGATGATCGACAATAAACTGAAGGCGGGTGTGACCAGTCCCCACTGATTCTCCGCAACCTGAAACATTCCACTAGCGCCCAAGGACGCGGGTTCGATTACCAGCCGCGGAGCTAGGCAGCTTTTCTGATGGAGACGAAACGCGAAAACGCCCGTGTGTTCGATATTTCAGCGCACGTTAAAGATCCACAGGTTGTCAAAATTAATCCGGAGCCCTTCACTACGGCGCGCCTCATCGCCTATGAAGCGTCGGCGCGTTAAACCTCACAATCAATCAATCAATCAATCAATCAATCAATCAATCAATCAATCAATCAATCAATCAATCAATCAATCAATCAATCAATCAATCAATCAACTTTATACTAGAGAGCTTTGGGAAAGCACCGGTCTCAATGAGGAATTTAAGTTGGCCCAAAGGTCGCGCTCAGTGCACCTTGGACTGAAAAGGCAGTACGAGCCCACCTCTTGCTGTCAATAAACATTTATCTCTCTCTCTCTCTCTCTCTCTCTCTCTCTCTCTCTCTCTCTCTCTCTCTCTCTCTTCTACCGCGAAAGAAAAGTTATAAGTGGGTACACAGCTCGTGAAGCCACCTCTGGACAATCTCCCTCGTACGCGCCAATGCGGCTATCATCATCAACAGTAGCAGCAGCACCAGCAGCACCATCGCCATCGGGCTATGAGCAATCTTCTACCACGCATTATAGATTAGACCCCCTGACTACGTGGAACGTTCCCTGAAATTTCGCGCTGGCGAGCATTTTCGCATATTGCCTCCATCGGCAATACAGCCGCCACGGTTGTGTCGTCATCGCCACCACCAGCACCAGCCGAGTGTGTATTTACTTCAAGAAAATCAGCCAACCAAGCGTCGTTGCCCACGACCGCCAACCGTAGATGTTATCGCCGAATGTTCGGGAGCCACATCGTTCATCGAGTGGCGTCCTCTACGGGTTCACAAGTGGGGACACTATAGACTTCGCAACCATTGTGGATTCGGCAACGACTTCACTGTATATTCTCATCACATCTTGCGTTCTCACCATATCGCGCATACCTACTGCGGCGTCGACCGGGCCGGTCGCTTTCAACCCGGGGAGTCATGTCAGAAGACGGTGTAGAGGGAAGTGGAGCGTAGCTCGGTGGTGCCAACCTCCTACGACTAATAAGGCCTTCGTGTGCGCGCACCAAGCGCGGCCTCTGTCGTGGCCACCATGTCAATATGCCGCAAATACATCGTTCGCCCATACCTCACGGTTCGTGTCCTCTGTCCTGCCTGGTACGGAAAGAGATTACAACGAGCAGTCATCTCCACTGTTGCCAGCCCTGTTAACATTAGACACGTGGCTTTTCGGAGCGGTGGTTCGCGCTTGCACAGAGCCGCCTCACAATTGGCGGCTTCTTCAGCAAAGCCGTCCGATGAATCATCTGCCAGGTTCGGTCAAGCGGGATCTTCACCCAGCTGCGTTTTATACCTCCGGTACGTAAGATGTATCGGATGTCAAGGCCCGTATGTTGGAGCCGGACTTCAGTACACCAGTGGTTCGTCGTCCCTCACCCCATTCCAACGCCGTCAATGCAATGTCATGTGAAGGACCTGTCGACAACGTCTATGCCCAACATCCCCCGTCGTCTGCGCCGATCCCTGGCATCAGTGAAACCACAACTACGGACACCTCGTACACCCCATCATTCCCCATGTGGGCCCCATCCGGCGCCACTTCTTCCGTCAAACGTTGAGGTCAATAACAGGTGACGGTCGAGTTGCCCGAAGAGCATGCACATGACTGACGACATCTATGGTAGCCTGTCGCCTCATCGACGGCACACTAAAGAGTTGTGTACGACGCATAAAGGTTCCCACGACTCTACAGTTATCCTCCGCTTCGGATGTGCTCCAGCTTCCGTCATAACCTCGGTGACGTGCCCGAAAGTGTTTTTGTGAGGTACCAACGCATGCGTCCAGATGCATCGACTCAGAATACCATTGAGAATTGCCAGAAGCCCTTCGCACAACTTCCTGTGACTGCTAAGTTCGTCACGCACCACCACAGACTGGGACGCACTCTGTCCCGCGTGCTGCAAGCCCAGACCATCCATTAAAACCATTGTACCCCTGTACACCAATGCCGCTTTAAACTTGAAGGTCATCGCTCGCCTGCCTTCCTCACCTGCCGACACGTCCCATCTCGAAGCACGGATAGCGCTTCCGGTTGCCGCGTTGGCGTGGATGACGACATGGCCCCGGCGGTGTCCCGCGCTCCGCGGGCCTGGACGGCCACACCATCCGTATACCTTTCCGGGAGCCTCAAACCCCTAGGGCAGAATTCAGCGCGACACTTAGCAGAACCGTCTCAAGCGCTGGACTTCCTGCATCGGCTGACTGTTTTGGGAACGTCAACATCAACGGGCCCTCTCCGAGCAGTCCTGGACAGGTGCGCGATTTTTCACCTCATTTGATCGTACGCTATAGCTGAAACCTATGATCTGTGGATATTGGGATGATGTTTATTGGCATCTGCCTTCGTAGTTTGGTCATGAGGGGAAGCCCTCCTTCCTCCTTTACTCATCCATTAAGGTGAGATCTTTCTTGGTGACAAACTTTTATGGCGGGGGGGATAAATAGTGTTTCATAGTAACATCCATACCCTTCAAGCTGCAACTGCTGATCCCTGACTTTTTATGAAACACACCGTTTTTGTCGGGTGGTAAGAGGAGTACTTGTAGGTGGTACTGGAGACCCCAGATGATAGTTACGTAGCCATACTCTCGGTCGTCTTTTTCGTCACTCTATGTGCTGAGCTCGTAAGGACAGCCTTCCTCGTACTAATCAACCCTAGCGTCGCAGTTGTTATCACATTTACTGCCACTGTTCTCGATATCTGTTGGTTGAGAGCCTTGAACTCCTCGTTGTAGTCTCAGAAGTCCAGCTTATAACCATCGGCTGAGTGATCTTTCTCCTACACGCTTAACTTATCGTACCTTTTATGTAACAGCTAGTCTACACTTACACGCACCTTCATAGTCATTGTCGAACCCCTCGTCACATTCCTTCTAAAAATACTGCTCACGCTTACGCTCGAATTCCGGGTCAAACTACTTGTCGAACTTTTCACTGAATGCCTGGATGTGTAATCACTTTCATTCCCAACTTTACAAACTTCATACTACGCCCGTAAAATCCCCGTTGGATAAATACTATGCTACCTAGTCGCCAACCTCGTAGTACTTCTTGTCAGGCTCCGTGTGAGACATCAGACTAATCACAACCGGTGAACACTGCTCATGACACTCCCAACCATAAGCCTTGTCGAACTCTTCGTCCCACCGGCCTCTCACTCCCAGTCATATTATTCGTCAACCTCTCGTAGTAACCTTTACCGCACAACCCGTCCCCTCCTCGCTACGATTCCCGGCCAACTCATCCTTGAATTTCCCGACATAATTCTTCTTAAACACCTCGCCGCACTCACTCTCACGCTTAGCTACCAACCATCTTCTAAGCCCCCGTTGCACAATTCATCAGTTATCGTGGCACAATCTTCATACAACTCTTCATCGGAACCCCCTCACAACTCCGCATCAAACTGCTAGGCGCACTTGGTGCAAAATTACTGGCCAAAACCCTTCCCGAACGTCTAGTCACACTCCTTCTCTAACCTCCCGTCATATTACCCGAGTTCCTCGTTATATTCCTTGCCGAACTACGAATAGCACTCCTCTCTGAACTCTTGGACAAACTCGCTGAATTCGCCGACACACGTCAGACTGTTTATCGATTTACTCGCCGATAGATTATCAAGTAACGGTAGCATCAATAATCGTCTGCCTACTCGTCGTACTGCTTTTCAAACTCAGAGTCATACTACTAGCCAGGACTTCTAACTTCCTTAAATTCGAAGGCATCGAAATGAATGTGTTCACAAATTCAGGATAGTGCAATTTCAGGGTCGTAACTTGTGGCGAACCTAGCCACCAAAGAAGTCGCAAACGGCTTGCGCCATATGCAGGTTTCTGTCGTAGCGCTTGAGATTGAATCAACATCACCTCTTGGTCAATTAACCTTCTGCTCAAGTGTCCGGTGTGCTGTATACAAAACGATCGATTTGCCAGTATTGAGTTCAGCGTGCGACACTTTTCAAGCCATGCCACCGAAGCGCAAACTTCTCACGGCCGGTTTTTGTCCGGTGGCCTTCTAATGTCGAGCGCAAAGGACTTGTGTGCAATGACTGGCTTAATTGGGTCAGTTGAAAGAAAACAAACGACAGCGATAACATTTATAATGAACTCTTTGAAAAGCAAGAGCTGACTGCAATTGCGGACTGCGTGAAACGCTCTTGACTAGGTTATCTCCTCGCCAGGATGCAAAGAAAAAGCAAGTGGGCCAGCTCCTGCAATGAGAGGTACGAGAGAGAATCGGTGGAACGTGATTTGTTGTACGCGCTTGTCGCTATCAGAGGACGCGGCGGTCGCATGTACTTTGAATTTACTCTACTTTTAAAGCTCGCCTCGTTGAAGTGTCATATTACTTAAGTTTATAGAACTATTTTCTCTTGTATCGGTTGAAACCGAAAATAGTTACAAGTGAGGCCATGAAGTCTAATTGAGTTACTGAAAGAAAATTTTGAGAAGGCTATGGATAGGCTTCCTCCTACATCCGCCTAATCCAGCCTTAATCCTGCGCGCGTAGATCTGTCGTCTGCTACACGGGTTTCCACAACAAGTACAGTTGATGTCCAACTTCGTGGCTTGCAACACCATCGTCGAGGCGATTTAATGTGTGGCCGTTTGGGAGTAAAGGCATTTGGTAAATTATCGCAGTTAAGTACACAACGAAAAGCGTCCCGCGAGAAATTTGGACCTGAACCGATAGAAAATGTCTTATTCACGGGCTAGTACCTGTAGCCGCGTCGCTAACTCGTATACTCATACCAAGCGTATTTCAGAAGCGAACAGGCCGTTGGAAAACTGCGGTATCTTTTCTTAGGTCAACCATGTGAGGAAAACTGGTGTTAACTTTGCTTTTTTCTTTTCAATACAGCGGGAATCTCGATATTAAACTTTTAAAAAAGAAAAAGAAAGAACTTTTGAAAAACTAAGTATTTCTAGAGCGCACGAAGCGTGAACCCTCTAACAGGACGAAAATCCTGCTTGTTCGTGTTGTTCAAGCAAAGCATACACGAATCAGTCAGAAGTTATAGTGCTCGCACGAGCTGAGTGCGGTTTGGACGCATTGTGCAGCAGACCACTGTGCCCACTGCAGACCGCTTACGCAGCTGGTTGCGTAAGTTCCCTTTTGAAGCAGAACACATTTGAGTGTAAAGCGCCTATTGTGCGGCTTTCGTTCGGCGTGGCGATAAAACTAAGCGCACAGCCATATGCCGCCGCAATATTTCGTCCAGCTATTCCACTACGAACATTCATGCGCCAAGCTGAACGCGCCTCGAAAAGGGGGAAATTATCGCTTAAATGATCGTCTGCAGATAACTTCCCCTCTTTGGCGCCATGGTCGGCTTCACCGCAATGTGCTCCGGCGGTCGGCAGAGCGACTGATTGGCTCACTAGGTTTGACGTCATAGCCCGTTGACCGGATCTTTCTATGGCTACAGGAAGACGTTGCTTGCACGAGCTCAGCGTGTTGCATTGTTTTGAAGTTTTGCCGCTAATTGTGTGCGCGTGGCGGTGTGTGGTTTGTTCCAATTTGCCTCCCGGATTATCTCGTCCAGATCACGGTGTGGTGATACGTGCGGCTACGGAAGCATGGCGCTTTCCGTGCAAGCAGTGAGTGCCCGGTGCGCCGAGTTCAGCCGGCCGGCGTCGTGACTTTCAATGTGAGTACCGTTGTTGATTTCTCCGTGTAGCGGAAGCGTTTCAGTTTGAATAGTAACGCGTGTATGATGCTCAGTGTGACTCGAAATCATCCATGTTTTACTGGAAGTACTCGAGCACCCGCAAGTGTTGCTGAGCGTTCGCTTTAGCCGTTTGTTTCTCTCCGGTAACGGAGCTAATAAACCTGTTGCATTGATCATTAGGCTTAAGATTTCAAATTTGTTTTAAAGATTTCAAATTCATTTCAGTGAACCGATTTAGCTTCGTGACTGTCGCTAAATATTTTTCTTTTGTTTCGGGCTTTTCGGAGCACGTTACCTAAACGGTTACGAAGTGACAGCGCGTTTGGTGCCTACTCGCCGATGCAAGCAGTCGGAGCGAGCAATCGTCCCGCCTACATCGCGACCATGCTTTCGCGCCGACTGCATTTTGACGGCGGGGTGCCGTCGGCGCGCCGTTTTTGTTTTTTTGTGTGTAATTATGTTATACCTGTAGCATCTGGAGCCCTATCGCGGCCAGTTTTCGCGTATTGAATGTTCGCAAAAAGTGCAGTGTTGTGATTTTAATCGTTACGTGCGCCGTTTGTGGGTGCCGGGTTGCGCCGATGTCGCCGGCGACGCTACCCGCGTCGATTGCCGCATACGAAACTTCCGCGGCCGATGTCATGGATGTAACCGCTCGCCGTCTTGGCGCCAGGAATTGAACTGGCCGCCTTCATCGCACGTGGCTTCTTGGCAACTACGCTGTTGTGAGATTTTGTTTGTGCTTACGCCGTTTGTACCGAATTTTTTTTTTTAAATAAATGTGTGGGATACTTCGCTGTTTTAAGGTTGATTGTCTCCGACAAAGACGGCGCCGATGGGGCCCCCGGGGTTCTGATACCTGTCACGATTGGAACCAGCCCCTTCGAGGGCAGGTCACGCTATGGGTTGTATTGAAAACGGGTAGGAGTTAACAACAAGAAAAGTTGGGGGCTCTTTTTTTAACCTTGCCGGCTCACGCGATCGGGGGGACGTTCTCTCTTGCGGGTGTGGCAGCAGTGGGTCAGACGGGCGGGACGCCATCTGCGATGTGACCCCCGCCCCGAGTCCAAGCGCGGGGTCGGGTCAGGTCAGTGCCGACCCTTCTTTTTTCTTTTCATCGCTTGTGTCGGCTGTGCAGCAAAGACGGAAGACCGAATTGGTGACTGCCGCATGCCATGAAGAACAGCAGAGTGAGTGGAACGGTTGATGAAGGCAACGTTGACATCGCTCGGAGCGGTACAGCGCGTGGACCGAAAATTCGATGCTGGCGTTCAGAAGTGATGGCTACACTTCGCCTGTCTGTCAATAAAAAGTTGGGATTGTCTTTTTTTTTTTTTGATGGAAGCAGGGATGTCCTTAGGACGTTATTATGTGTACTTGTTTTTCTAAAGTTAAATAGTTTGAACACCACATTTCACGTCTCTTTCATAATTATTGTTGCTGCCGATATTATTGTTACTTCCTGAAGCCGTCGAAGTATTTTGTCCCAGCTGAAAGTCATCGTTTATTTGTGTAATATTGCGCGAAAGAGGGGTAAGCCCAGAATGCCTCGCGCCGTAAAACCAGGAGAGAATGTCACGTTGCGAAATTCTAATGCAGCCTCCGCAGCTTTTAAGACACCGCTTGAAAGGAGAATTTCTCTGGTGGCGAGAGATCACTACTTCCCGCTAAAATAGCTCTTCCTGGTGGCACTTGTAGCCAAAATCTTTCAGATAATGTGGATGCGACATCTTTAGGGGAGTCAAATAGAGTGGAGTATCGCTTCGTGGAAAAGCCAGGCTGTAGCAGTCATCGCAAACTGTCTTGAAGGTGTGACAAATTCTCACTTGGGATCAGGCACGCAAGCTATAGGGTAAAAAAAAAAAAACTGTCCATTCATTCACAGAAATAAAACAAAATTCACCCCCGTCCGTCCTTCGCACGGAAAGAGATGAATTTCTGTCCGTCTGTCTGTACGGCTCAAAAATCCACGTTTTCCGCCAAATCCCGCTCCTCGGGTCGGGTGGGTGGAGTGGGAACACGATAATCACGCGTTCGCCCTCTCAATCACTGCAAGTGAGTTTACCCCAAGGGAGAAGTTGTAAGAAATGAAATGTCCCTTATCTTACCCCCGGTATGACTTTACCAATCGACATTAACCAACTCGCCCAATGACGAGTTGGTTAGGGTTTGGGGGAAGGGGGGGGGGGGGGGTTAGCTCTTATAAGAGTTCTTTACGACATCCGTCTTGTCCTAGAGCGAAACATCGCCGCCGTCCCGACGATGAAAATGAAAGCATATGTCGCATGGGCTGTCGTCAAATGTAATTTTCGCGGTGGTTCAGGCCAAGCCGTTGAAATTTAGGGCTGTGTGATAAGGTAAATTCCTGCGCTCCTTCCCACGACACCACCAGTAATTTCTAAAGGATTCGTGGAGAACACGTTCGCAACCAAATATAATGAAGTACAGAAATGAGGGGAACACCTTCCAGTCCGCATGCCTCATTTTTACAAAAGTTGTGGGGGAAGAGGAGTGGGCGTACGTCCGCACCCTGCGGCATTTCTTTCACCTGCCCCATTGATAATGGTATACCGCTGTGGTTTATCGCCACCATCGTCATCAACAACAGCCTATGCACTACAGGACGAAGGCTTTCCAGAGGCTTTATAGCAATTTTTAATCATTGAGAAGGTTCGGCCGAATATGCATGTCACCACACCAGGGTGGCCAGATCCTCTTCTGGTGAAGAGAGTACTGTTTGTGTCCCGCTTGCCTTCTTATAGCGTGGTTGTGCCTGTTTAGTGTAGCCTCACTTGGTGTCCGACGGTGTAACTTCTTCGGACCTGGGAGTGTTATTGTAGGCGGTGCCTGCGCAGAATTTTCCCAAGACTTTCGAGGAGAGGTCAGAGGGCACCCGCCTTCGACGAACGAAGTATGGGACATCGGGGGAACGGCGCTGTCTGAAAACTGAAATGCCCCTCCCATAGATCTCCCATTTTCAAGGTCCTGGTGCTAACTGCGACAAATTTATCCCCACAAGCTTCATCTTATCTGCCCTCCTAACTTTCTTGACCGCTTTATGGTTGCCAATTGCTTGCAGTGCAGGCCTTCGGAGATTCTTGTTAAAGCGAAGTTTTATATGGCTGGACGAATTAAAATCCGGTGGTCCCGTGTACGTAGAAAGCTCCTCCGGTGCGAACCCCGTGCGCGTGTGGGGAAAAGAAAGCATGTTGTAGAGGAATTAGAAGTACGAGGAGAGAGATTGGATGGGTTTATAGCAGCTATACGCACTCGCATTCACTGACACTGGTAAGCGAAAACGGCGAATCAGAGGGATCAACAGAGAGTCTCTCTAGCATAATAGCGCGCTTGCAGCGAACTACTGCGTAAAGCTCAAGCGACAAGTGCGGGACACTTCTCATGGGAGCGGGGTGCGGTAGTGGTGGGTGAGTAAACGAGGGAGCGCAGTGGCACTTCGGTGTACGTCTCAGGAAGCGGCTTCGCAATCCTTTTCCTTGTGAGTGAAGCGCGTAATGTGTCACCCTGTGGAGCGCAGAGCGGTATCCCACCCCCGAAAAAACGCACGGTGTGTAGAATCCACGCGTTGGCGACGAGCCCGGATTCTTGATTGATTGTATAGGGTTTAACGCGCCGACGCAACGCAGGCGATGAGGCGCACCGTAGCGGAGGGCTCCGGGTTAATTTGGACCACCTGGGGATATTTAACGTGCGGCGAAATCTCGTTAAAGACGGGCGTTTTTGCTTTTCCGCTCCATCAGAAAAGCGGCCTTCGCGGTCGGGAATCGAGCCCGCGTCCTTGGGCTCAGCAGCACAATCCATTAGCCACTGAGCCACCGCGGCGGGTTGCGAGCGCGGATTCTGAGGGATGCATTTATAACCTGTGTACCTATCCCCATAGTTTGTTTCTTACCGTTTCCTTTAAGCAGTAATCAACCCTGGTTTGTATCCACGTGCACATCGCATTGTATGGTTGGAGGAATCGGAACACCGGAACAGATATTGGGGGGGGCACCTTTCTGTCACAGCGCGCCACGTGTCGTTTCCTGTACTCGGGCATTTATAGTGCAGCGACGAACGCACCGCCGTGGGGCTCTCTACTACGGATTGAGCCAGCCGGGTGCCGGAATGAGGAACCACCGCGTCACGTGGACCCCGGTGTGTGCCGGGGAATAAAAGGAGGCACAGAAAATCGCACGGCGTCGTATGCTCTGCACTTGGCTGCGCCTTCTGCTGCAGCGCCTGCGGGACAGCTGACGCCATTGGAGGAGGGGGCCGTGGTAGTAGTAGTACGGAACCGGTGGTGCGGGGAGGGGGGTGTGCGCGCAAGGTTAAGGTGTTGTTCGGCGGATGAATGGAGGAAGTAGAGAAGAGAGGGGCTGGGAGCGGAGGGGAGTTATATGGTTCGCTCCCCAGCTGCCGCCGCCGCTCCTTGCAAACACGGAGGGGGGGGCCAACAGCAGACGAGCAGACGACGCTCCTCGGGGTCCTTATTTTCTTCCACCAAGGAGTGCGAGCCGGAGTAAAAAGGAAGGGGGTTGTTGCTGCTCGCTGCTGCAGTGGCCCCTGAGAAGAAGATGGGAGAGAGTACCGAACCTTGGGGCCGACCACGGCGCGGCAGCGCGCTCGGCGAAGAGGTCGGATTCGTCGTCGTCTGCTGTTGCTGCTCCGGGAGTCCTGTCGTCTGCGCCACTGGCCGCCGCCTGCTGACGCGGCTTAGGCTTCGGCTTGGCTCGGCTTGCTTGCGTTGTTTGGAGCGGAGGTGTGCTTTCGTCTTCTTCGCACCTTTGGATGAGTCCCGGCGGCCGCTCAAGATGCGAGCTCTCGATCTTCTCTCTCCGCGAGACTTGGAGGGGGGGAAAGGAAGGACGCGCCGCTGGGCATCGCGAGGAGCGGTGACGCCATATGCTGCTTCTTCCTCCCTTTATTCTTTATTCTCCTTGCTTCCGTGAGCAGGCGCGCGTCTGCTGTCATGGCGGGGAGCGTCGTAGTAGGGAGAGCGGCGCATGGCGAATGGGCCCATTGTGGTCCGCCATTATAGCGACGTCCATTGTTGGCGGACGCTTTTCTTGCGTCCCGATGAAATGTATCGCCGCGAAGACGCTGCGCCGCGCACGCCGAGAGGATGGAGCCGGAGAGCGGGAGATGATGTGCGCTCGCGTTGTGTGCGGGGGTGAAGGCAGCTTACAGGAGATGCGGCGGAGAGCGAACGTTCGCGGTTCAGTTCAGCTTTTGATTCCGGATGGGTTGCGTATTGGGTGTTTCGACGTCTGCCTCTCGGTCTTTAATGAAAAGCGGAAACCTTTGCCGCTCCATCTTGGCGTGAAGCTGGATTTAAGCGCTACTTCCCCAGCTCCGCGCATTAAATCGGCCTCCCTATCCACCACTCCGAAGGGCGTCTTCGTTACTCTCCTACGAAAACTCCCTTGTGTAGCTTCGCTTCATATTAGCGCTCGAAAAGATGACTTCCAACTTTAGTTTTTACAGTAAATTCCCGTTGTCACGAAGTCTTTTTTTCGAAGTCTCCCCTTATTCGAATTTATTTACTGACGCAACTGTAGTGCCGAGAGAGCAGATCGTAACCGCTTTGAATGAAGTATCGCTAAAAAAAAGAAGTCAGTTTCCCTTCCCGAGGGCTTCATTAAAAGCAGGGCTTCCTGTATGTAATTTGAAATTATGATGATGATGATAATTCTAGATGGTAAGGTGGCCTCTGCCACCACGCTTGGTACTGCTGCCTTTCTTGCGACTATAGTGTGTGTACTGTGGGTGTTCGCAGCGGACTGATGTGCGCGCAGCAAGAATCGGCGAATAGATGAATAATAATAATCAATCAATCAATCAATCAATCAATCAATCAATCAATCAATCAATCAATCATTTATTTGCGTGCCCAGGAACGGCCGGGGTCGGCCTTTGTGCTGGCGCACAGAAACAGAAACACACGAAACATAATGTACACATCTTTCAAATACAAAATAAAATACAAAATCAAAAAAAAAAAAACGAAAGGATAGCTTATGTCGAAGTTATGGAATGAAAGTCATTTAAGTGCATGAACTCAAGGATAAAAGACAAATGCAGAATAAGAAAAGTTGGCAGTTAATAATAATAATAATCAATCAATCAATCAATCAATCAACCTTTATTTTCGGTGCCCAGGAACAACCCTAGGGTCTTGGTACTGGTACACCATACAAAAAAAAAAACACTACAATTAAGACAAGACAACATACACAAACTATATGTATGACATAAACAATAAAGTAAAAATAGTTACAGAAATCTTAGAAAGCAAAAAAAGGAAGAAAAAAAAAAAAGAACAGACAGTCAAAAAGAAAAGGCAGGCTTAGTGTTGCAAGCCATGCCACTCGGCCAGCAAAACGTTCAGTAGATGTGAAAAATAGGAACTATACAAGCAAATATTGAATCAACATGACATAGAGTATACGTATATAGCCAAGGTTTTCTAACAACATATTAGGAAGTTCCAAAAAAAAGGGGGGAAAAGCTTCAGCATTACCAACACTGACACTAAAAACGTACAAATATTCAAGCAACACAAAACAAGAAAAAGTGAAAAGCAAGCAAGAACAGTTTGCACATAATACATAGGGTACATAAATTTGGAATGACATAAAGGACTAATAATAATAATAATAATAATAATAATAATAATAATAATAATAATAAATTGCCCTGGTCCCGACACAGCCCTGTATATTTCAATGGGGGAAAACTCCCGATAATTCGAACTCGTCGGTATCTAGAACGTTTAATGATCCCCTGCTTTCCATCGCTACTCTCAGAAGAAGTCGGCCCAGAGCGATTACAATGGGTTGCGAATCCAAACCAAGCCACATTTACTAGAGATGCATGCAAATCGGCGTCGAGGCTGGACGTTGCAGTACGTTATTTCTCAGCAGATGGGAATTCTGACTCTGCGCTGGAGCCCTTCGGCAAGTTCCAAGCGATGCTGATGGAGTAGTGACAGAAGAAACGCAAACGAATGCATATTACCGATTACTTTTAATTTTGATTGCCTCGACTCTGCCTAGTAAATAAACTTGTTTTCTCGCATAGACAGCGTGGTTATTTCGACATTACGGCTCACTGCTCACATGAATGCAATGTCAGTGCCTGTTTTGGGCGTATAACTGACTGATCCATTACTTTCGTTCGCTGTTCGACTTCCGCGAACATTATTTAAAAATCTCCTCCCACAAACGTGTAGTAGCACCCAATTCGCGATAACGAGTCCAGAGGTGGCTTCGTTGCGTTCTGACCACGCACAGTGTGGCGCGATGTCCATTCGTTCTAGCGCCCTCCCGATAATTCGAACTCCGCTTAATTCTAACAATTTTATGGTCCCCTTCGAGTTCGAATTAACAAGCTTTTACTGTAGTAATAATAATAGTAATAATAATGAGTGGTCCAACCGAGGATAAAGTACCGCCAAATATCAGTCTGCGCTACTCTCTTAAAAAAAA
The DNA here is from genome assembly GCF_048455015.1 of Haemaphysalis longicornis. NCBI lineage: Eukaryota > Metazoa > Arthropoda > Arachnida > Ixodida > Ixodidae > Haemaphysalis > Haemaphysalis longicornis. Next base: position 58,563,261 of record NW_027526407.1, on the reverse strand, counting down.
AAGGTCGGGGCATTCACTTAATGGAATACTAACAAGTTACTTGTCCCAGTATACGCTAGGTACTTAGTAACTGGAGGTAGTAAATGTAGCACTTGTCAAAATTACTAACCAAAGCAGGCAGTAAGCACCACTACCCCCACTAGTAAAGTCCCAGCGATAGCCCTCTCTTGAGCTACATGCGTTTACTAACTGGCCGTGCACAACCTAGTGATAAGCACGACCTTAATCTAGTGCATACTACTTCCTACACTCAGTTATATTACTAACCATGCTGTTAGTGGCAGAGCCTACGTACAAAACCGCGGGGTAGTAAGGTTCGTAAGGAGTTAGTAAATACGGCCGTTACTACCTTTTTACGACCTTTTTTTATTAAGGGTGTAGTGTAATAGCGCGAAACGAAGAAGGAGATGGGAGAAAAGGTTGTCGAAGCATTGTATACGCTCGTTATTGCTTATACGGCGACGCTGAGGCGGTCCAGCCGGCTGGCTGGCCGGCCGCCGGACATGCTTGGAATGCGATCGGGTTTGTTGGCACTGTGGGGGCAGCTGTTCCTTGCTCATGGTGAACGGGTGACACCTTTCTCTCGACTCGGTGAAAAGAAAAGCTGTAAAGACAGAGGTGGCTTTCGATACGCACGCGACGGGCGCGTGGCGAGATTATCGCCGCAGGTGCTGAGCCCCCAAGCTGAGCAGCGGCTGTTTTTTTATCTCTCGACGGCTTGTCGCAGTCGAATCTACAACTCCGTTAGAAGGCCCGTAATAGTCCGTCGTTCTGTTTATCATTTGTCGTCGCCCCCTCGCTTCCTCCTCTCCCTTCTAGTCGAGAGTGTCCGGTCGACGCCTAGTGCATGATCAGAAAGCCCAATTGTACGTGGGTCACTGATTAGTAAGACGGCCCTCACTTCTTTTGATGCGAGTGGCCCAATTCTGAGGAAACGTCGTGAAACAGTGGATCAGTGGGAGGGCCAAATGTGGCGTGTCTAGATGAGCGTCGATCACTTTCGAAGCCTTCTCGACGGATAGTAGGTGTTGGTTGAAGCACCAATGTGGGGGGAACGGGGAGGGTGCAATTGGACGGCATGCGTCGAATGCGTAATGGGCGACACGTTAGAATAATTTGGGCTGTGTATGTTGTCCTCTCTGTCTCGGACTAATTGAATCCCTGACGGGTGGTCCGCGCCACCGGGCCTTTCTCTGGACGTTTTGGCCATTTGCGGCTTGTGAAGTAACTGTCGCCCTTCGGGCTGTATACTGTTCACCTTGAACAGGCACCTTCCCTCCTCCTTCATCGCCATGAAGTGAACGGTTGTTTCGCATGTCGTCGCGAAAGAACAGTTAAAATTTCAGTTAATTTAATTGCGCGGTTTAAGGGTGTTGCAGTGGTGTTCTATATCTTTTGGGGAAAGTTGGGAGAAGCTGAAGGGGTTATAGTGAATATTCGTGTCTTAAAGACATGACCTGTAGTTTAGTCGGGAAGGTATACAAATTCGACTCGTTTCCGTGTCTTTCTCGCGCGAAATGTGGGAGCGCGGAAGTCCGATTTGGGATTTTTGAGAACTGGGCCATGTGTTTGCTTCTTCGAAGAGGGACAATGCGGCAACTACGCTAGTCGCACTTACTCACTCACTCACTCGCACACACTCATGCAGGCACGTACGCACGCACGCATGCAAACTGCGTCAGTACCTCGCTCCTTTAAATATGGCCCGGAATGTATTGAAGCTTGGTTGTTTGGAAATATCTTAGCACTTTGATTTCATTGTAATTGATCAGTGGTTTTGCGCATGCAGTGCCTGCCTGCGCGTGTGTGTCCTATGTTTGTTGTGTGTGTTCTGTTGTGTTGTGTCGTGTGTGTTAGAGAGAGAGAGAGAGAGAGAGAGAGAGAGAGAGAGAGAGAGAGAGAGAGAGAGAGAGAGAGAGAGAGAGAGAGAGAGAGAGAGAGAGAGAGAGAATGGAGGCAACTTGAGAGAGGTGAGCACTGCACAAAAGACTTGGAGCGAATTCCAGAGACAGTGTCCACGCGTGCGGGAATTGAAAGCAGCGCCGACGCCGCTGTCTAGGCTCTCTAGGAGAGAGAGACTTATTCCATCAGTACGTCGGGAGCAGTCCAAGTGCTTTCAGCGAACCTTGCGAGTGTACGCGTCCACAAGTACACGCTTTTCGGTTCGCAGCTTCAGGGTCCTCTGCCTACAAACCTCTTGTGCGCTCGGCGTGCTTACGCAACCAGCCACAATTTCTCGGTCCCTTGGCCCTCTAAGGCCCCTCTTAATCTGTTTTCAGGCTTACGGCGCGGTTGCCGCTTCCATCTCGGTGCCCACTCGTCAGTTCTCTGCGACCCCTGTGTTAAAATTTTTCTGCGACTTTGTTCTTCTATAGGTTGCTTTCATCTGTACAAACGTTTGGGCGTGAGGGGACATGGACCTGGATGAAACGCGGCAGTCCGGCAGATAGAAACCTTCCCTATTCCTACGCGGTGCGAAATCCAGTTTTAGGGAAAACCAGAATCAGCACGCGCGCCGCTCTCCCGCCGCGCGCCGACCTTTGTCCGAGAAAAATTTCAAACGGTCACGCCCGGCGACGGGCTTTGTGTGTGTGACAAAGCGGCGACAGCTTACCCAACTTTCTGCTTTCTGAAAATTTGATTTCTTTGACGTCCTCTCAGTTTTAACAGAGCCGTAACGAGTTGCGGAAACTGGTTCTCCGCCGCCGTCCCCTCGAAGAGATCACCTGCCCATTTCCTTTTCCTCCCTTTTTTTCTCTTTCGTCTCTTCTGCCTCTCAGCGATGGCTCTCTATTCGAAATCCGTCCGTTCTTTTTTCACCTCCGGCGTGCTTTCGAGCTGCCGGCGGCCGAAACCGTCGCTGTGTAACCGCGCGCGGCGTTAATCGGAGGATAAGTGCGGCCATTTTGCATAAATTAGGCTGGCTCAAGTTTCGGCTTTCTCCCGGCCGGGTAGCGGATCACTACCCCGTGCTGTACGAGCGGGGCGGCGTTGTGGAGGGCGCGCTTACACCATGGCTTACTTATCTGGCAAGCTTGGCTGGATTCCCCCGTTGTCCTAAACGCGATCGCGTTTAAGCTAGTCGTCCCGCATTCTCCGCTATGCAACCAGCAAGGTCGTCCTTCGCTCAGATCGCCCGCGTTAGGGTCAACGTAAATACAGCGTGCGTCATTGTTTTGTTTCAAAGAACTGTAGCGTTCGATATTTCGCTCTGCTGCAGATTGAATTGAGGCTCCGAAAGACGGTGTTCTCTAACAAAAAAAATGGTGAAAAGGGGGGGGGGGGGATATTGGCAAACTTTAATGTTTTCGTCTACCGAACGTCAGCAAGTAACGGTAATGGTGAGATACAGAATAGCGGGATATTGGGCGTTCACTCCCGTGCCAGCAGTCAAGTGTGGCGATCAAACGGAACCACTTACACCAGGGTCGCTGCCAGGAATTTATTTCGTAGGTTGTTGTAGTGGTGGGAGGAGGAGGAGGAGGAGGAGGAGTTAAGCGCCACCGGAAAAATTAGAAAGGAAAGGAAGAGAGTCTGGCGGACGCACGCCCAACAGTGGATGTCCTTTTTCTGCATGCATAAAATTGGGGGATCTCTGACACCGAAACACCCCCTCCCCCTTGCCAAACCCCTGACATGCACAAGGCATTTCGCGCAGTTATGTTTCTTGGCGGCGCCGTTAATGTTGCAGACTAGTCCCCGTGATGTAGAAGGGGCTGTGAGGGGCGCACAAGCTGTGTGCTTTTATTTTTGCATTGCCTAATTGTTGGATATTTTCGGTTAAAACTGGCCTGTTTGTTATTCTGACTAGGGGATCCTTTCGGGTGTTGAGGACTGATATTTCCTCTTTGTGGGTCTCTTAATGAAGGACGGGGTCGACTCCGCTGCCCACGTTAGTGAGTGGCGAACGTACTTTTGCTGTTCACCGCGGTGACCCGCCGCGGTGGCTCAGTGGCTAAGGCGTTCTGCTGCTGAGCACGAGGTCACGGGTTCGATTCCCGGACGCGGCTGCCGCTTTTGTCATGGAGGCGAAAAGCAAGAACGCCCGTGTGCACGAGATTTCGGCGCACGTTAAAGATCTCCAGGTGGTCAAAATTAATCCGGAGCCCTCCACTACGGCGCGCCTCATCGCCTTCGTTGCGTCGGCGCGTTAAACCCTACAATTAATCAATCATTGTTCACCGTGGTGGACCTGGTGATGATGGTTAAGATGGCGGTAGTGGTGGTGGTAATGGCGCACCGCGACGTATGTTTGGACAGTTTCTTTTCTTGGAGCCCAGGGCTATCTATATACGCGGCATCCTATAGATGGTAAAAGAGGGCGCATGCCCTCAACGCTTCGATAGCATATACCCACGTTGTGGACGTACAGGGGGGATTAAAAGAAATACGAACAACGGAGCACACAGCCTCCGAAGCATGCCGCACCGTCTGGCTGCACTGTAAGTAAACTGCACGCATGCGTAGTTCTTTCGGAGCGCTTGAGACTGTGGCCTACATTTATGGGAAATGCTTGATCAAGAAGGGACGCGAGTCATTTATTTTGAGGCATCTTTTCATGATCTGTCGCCACTGGGCATACTGTTATCTACTACATTCGCTTGCCAAGCCCGCAGTCAGCTGATTGCAGATAGCAGATGCCATTCAACGATCATCCCGCTCAGTGGCGACACAGCGTGAAAAGGCCCCTCAAAATAAATGACCGGCGTCGCTTCTTGATCAAGCATTCCCCATAAATGTAGGCCACACTCTCAAACTCTCCGAAACAACTACGCATGCGCGCAGTTTACTGACGGTGCAGCCAGACTGTGCGGCATGCGTCGGAGGCTGTGCGCTCCGTTGTTCGCATTTCTTTTAATCCCCCCTGTACTCCGTCGTGAAGGGCTGCGGAGTAATTTCGACTGTGAAGTTCCTAAACGGGAAACCGAGATGTCGCAGAGGTCGGTCGATCTCGTCGTCTCTTAGCCGCCATCAGGAATGCGACCCAGCAGTGGTCGTGAGTCTAGGACCCGTGGCCGTGTGTGTAGCAGCAGAGCGCGTTAAGGCCCGTTCACACTTGCGACGGAAGCGAGCTAAAGCGAGAGTTTGTCGCGCGACGACAAAAATTGGTTCCGACCATTCGACAAAAACGATCGTCGTGCGACAAAGTGGCGGAATTCCCGTCGCTTTTGCTCGCAAGTGCGAACGGGTCTTTAGTCAGAAGGCACCGCGTCAGTGCGGCACGTCGCGATCCCAAATGAGGATTAGCGTGTTCGTGAAGCGGAAGGGTGGGCCTAGATTCGCTAAATAAGCTGTTATTTAGTGACGCTCTAGGTGTACAGCGACCTTCGGGACGAAGCAGGGATGTACGATCGAGATAATTTGACTATGCGGAAAGGATTGCCAGAATTCATTGATTGATTGATTTGATTGTAGTGTTTAACGCGCCGACGCAAGGGAGATGATGAGGCGCGCCGTAGTGGAGAGCTCCGGATTAATTTTTGACCGCCTGTGAATCTTTAACGTGCGCAAATATCGTGCACACGGGCGTTTTTGCTTTTCGCCTCCATCAAAAAAGCGGCCGTCACGACCGGGATCGAACCCGCGACCTCGTGCTCAGCAGCGCAACGCCTTAGCCACTGAGCCACCGCGGCGGGTAAGGATTGCCAGAATCCGAGCTCAGTTGGATCGTTGGGTGTGACAGCTGAACAACGGCACATGGAATTGACGAAGAGCGACAAAGGAAGGTATACACGTAAAAAAGGAAGATTCTACATTTCCCACTCTTTTTTTTTTTTTCTCCTACTTTGAGCTTGGTTGTTTCTACGCACGAGGAAATTGGAGTAACATTGGAGAAGTCGAGCATTTCGTTCCCTTTTTTTTTTTCTTCTTCTTCCCTTTGTTCCCCTCCGAGTAGTTACGAAACAAGCCGACCGTCAGAGACTCGCCGCAGCCGCCATGTTACATGTTGGCCGACGTATATGCGTGCGAGGGTATTGGTAATGGTGGTATCAGCTCACGCTCCGTGTAGCTTTGGGATCCGATGATTGCCGTGTGGTTTCAGCTCTTCTGTGCCACCCTTTTAGCACGTACTTCTTTCCTTTCCCGTCACAGAGCTGGAGGTGCCAGGGCCGCTTGAGGTCACGTGACACATGCGCTACGAGCCCTTAAACTCGTAATTGGTCTCCGCGCTCCCTCTGTAGGCTAACAGCTGTCAGCGTCTGCCTTGCACGGCGGCGACAAAGGGGAGGGGGGAAGGAAAAGGGTTGGCGTAATTGGGGGCGCGTGCTTCGAAACCCTTTACCCTCGCAGTGTCCGCGGTGATTTTACGTCATCTGCCGTTGAACGGGACTCGGCGATACCGGCTGGCGGCCGAGGGTGTGCGGTAATTCACTTCCGGTGGTGGTTTCGGATTCCCTTCCGGGTCTCGATGTCAGACGTCGGGGTTGGGAGGGGGGAGGAAAAATTGGTGCGGCGTCTTTCATGTTCGTCTGTTCGTGTACCGCTCGTACAAAATGCCGATTAGTGTGTTTTAGGCCTTCAAAAAAAGAAACGGTAAATTGAAGTGCGAACGCATATGGTAGCCGCGAATGTTCGAACGTCTCGAAATGGGGTTTCGCCCGAACGTTGGATTGAACGGGTGTGTGCATTTATTTCGTCGTTCAACCGAGGGGAATAAAAAAAAACGGCATTTCGTAACACGGGATTGTCGAAATTATCGCAAGCGTACGAAGTGCTCATATAATTTATGTAGATGTCACGAGTGTTCGTATAGCTTGCTTTTCCCCTGCACCGGTGGGATTATCTAACGTGCAATTCAATCGAGTGTCGTTTAGAGCGTCTGATCCTTGTGTACTATAGTTTCTTCGCCGAGTTTACCTTTATCCACAAGTTCCTCCCCTTGCATATCTTTTTTTTTTTTTTCGAGCATCGATTGATAACGGGTTTAATGCGCCGAACCTACACAGGCTATGAAGCGCGCCGTATAGTGGAGAGCTCCGGCTTACCAGAGGATCATTAACGTGCGCCGAAATCTCGACTTTTGCTTATCTAAACATATATTGCACGATTACTTCCTATAACGTGTTCGTAGCGAAGGTTCGTAACGTATTCGCTGGACTAGGGGCCACGGTACGACCTTGTTTTTGTTTGATGCAATTGAGGAGGTTTTTTTTTTTTTTTTTTTTCAAAATGAGCCATATCCGCGGGAAGAAGATTTCAGAAACAAGCAAAAATTTGTGACCGGGCCTAAATGCAACGCTGTTAAAGCTATTATATGATATGTTATGTTCTACATGTAAGCTAGGGGAGTTAGCTTTGACAGCGTTGCATTGACGCCCGTTTACGTAATTTTCGCTTGTTTCTGAAATTCTGTTCGGGTGGATTTGACTCTTTTGATAAAAAAAGCTCCTCTATTAGCTTTTGGTAACTCACTTAACTCCATTTCGGCATAGAAACTTTCAAGTTTCCCGCTCTACAGCGTATGCAGGGACGCAACTGTGCAGGTACTAAAGGCTGACGTATAATACCCGTGCCACACGTGGACGAAAAATGACACAAAGTGTTTAAGGCCTTAAGATACCGAGTGACATTATTTGGGCGGGTCGTGCTACACGTGAAAACGCAAAGGCATTAAATGTGATAGGCATGATGGGGATAATGACCAAAAAGAGAAATGCACTCATACTTCAGTTTTAAAAACGTAGAGAAAACCGTCTTACATGTGTTTAAAATGTTTTTTTTTTTTTTTTTTGCGAATGAAAACGTTATGTGAAAAAGTGTTTTCTTCTAAAAATGGTGCGAGCCGTTTCTAAAAGTGGCTTCAGCAGCTGGCGTCGCCTGCCAGCGGTAGCCAAATGCGAAAAATTCGAAACGACGAGTGATGCGATGTCTTGCCGTTTGCCGCTGTTTTAATGAACTTCGTCTTCTTCAGAACTTCGCCGCCAAGAGTGCACAAAAAATCGTCTTATTTCGAAGTTCACCTACGTTTCCGCGTCAACACTCTGGTGCTGAGAGTTTCGTTGGTTTCATTCGGTGCTCGTCGCGTTCTAGAGTAGGCATATGTAAGACGTTCGTCACGGCGAATGAGTTGTGCGGAACTGCTTAAACCAAAAATGACATTAGAGCTAATGACATTAGATTTTGGCGTGTAGCAGCGAATTATTGGCATTCAAGCTTTTAAGGCATTAAGCACTTAACGCCATTGTTCGTGTACGTGTGGCACGGGTATTAGTGTGTTGGCTCCATGTTAGCATTCAAGTGACGCGATCAAACGGATCTGGAGGCACAATCGCGCAGTCATGTTTCTTGCCCGTTTCTTCGGTCTGCGGGCGAAAATCGCGCGAGAGTGCCCCTGTGATGCCATCAGGGCTGGGTGATGAAGCGGTGGTGATGAGTTGTCACTTCATCTGCTTTAGTTAATATCTAGCTGCCGTCGTTCAAAGTTCACCAGCGTTGCCAGCGCTGTGATTGGGACATCGCAGTCTTTTCGATAAACCGAACACGTATTCTGTATTTATGGTCCTTTTAAACAGAGTATGTATGTACGTATGTGTGCATGTGTATGTATGTATGTATACATGTTTATTTATTTATTTATTTATTTATTTATTTATTTATTTATTTATTTATTTATTTATTTATTTATCTATCTATCTATCTATCTATCTATCTATCTATCTATCTATCTATCTATCTATCTATCTATCTATCTATCTATCTATCTATCTATCTATCTATCTATCTATCTATCTATCTCTATCTATCTATCTATCTATCTATCTATCTATCTATCTCTATCTATCTATCTCTATCTATCTATCTATCTATCTATCTATCTATCTATCTATCTATCTATCTATCTATCTATCTATCTATCTATCTATCTATCTATCTATCTATCTATCTATCTATCTATCTATCTATCTATCTATCTATCTATCTATCTATCTATCTATCTATCTATCTATCTATCTATCTATCTATCTATCTATCTATCTATCTATCTATCTATCTATCTATCTATCTATCTATCTATCTATCTATCTATCTATCTATCTATCTATCTATCTATCTATCTATCTATCTATCTATCTATCTATCTATCTATCTATCTATCTATCTATCTATCTATCTATCTATCTATCTATCTATCTATCTATCTATCTATCTATCTATCTATCTATCTATCTATCTATCTATCTATCTATCTATCTATCTATCTATCTATCTATCTATCTATCTATCTATCTATCTATCTATCTATCTATCTATCTATCTATCTATCTATCTATCTATCTATCTATCTATCTATCTATCTATCTATCTATCTATCTATCTATCTATCTATCTATCTATCTATCTATCTATCTATCTATCTATCTATCTATCTATCTATCTATCTATCTATCTATCTATCTATCTATCTATCTATCTATCTATCTATCTATCTATCTATCTATCTATCTATCTATCTATCTATCTATCTATCTATCTATCTATCTATCTATCTATCTATCTATCTATCTATCTATCTATCTATCTATCTATCTATCTATCTATCTATCTATCTATCTATCTATCTATCTATCTATCTATCTATCTATCTATCTATCTATCTATCTATCTATCTATCTATCTATCTATCTATCTATCTATCTATCTATCTATCTATCTATCTATCTATCTATCTATCTATCTATCTATCTATCTATCTATCTATCTATCTATCTATCTATCTATCTATCTATCTATCTATCTATCTATCTATCTATCTATCTATCTATCTATCTATCTATCTATCTATCTATCTATCTATCTATCTATCTATCTATCTATCTATCTATCTATCTATCTATCTATCTATCTATCTATCTATCTATCTATCTATCTATCTATCTATCTATCTATCTATCTATCTATCTATCTATCTATCTATCTATCTATCTATCTATCTATCTATCTATCTATCTATCTATCTATCTATCTATCTATCTATCTATCTATCTATCTATCTATCTATCTATCTATCTATCTATCTATCTATCTATCTATCTATCTATCTATCTATCTATCTATCTATCTATCTATCTATCTATCTATCTATCTATCTCTATCTATCTATCTATCTATCTATCTATCTATCTATCTATCTATCTATCTATCTATCTATCTATCTAATCTATCTATCTATCTATCTATCTATCTATCTATCTATCTATCTATCTATCTATCTATCTATCTGAAAAGAAGGAGGTCCGCCAGCAGGCGTAAATTGTCTCGCCTAGGGGCGGACACCGGAACGCCTGCTGGTGTAGGGGAGGTGGGATGGGGAGGAAAGAGTTCATAGGAATAGGGGGATAGGGTAGAGGAGGGTTAACATGGAACATGCATAACACATAGGCAAGATTAACAAGGAACGTATATAAAACACATGTGTGAAAAAAAAAAAAAACACGGAGTTAAACGATTCTGTAAAGGACGAATACATACAAACACTACACATATACAATAACCATCAAGGTACAGAGAACACAATGGTGTAGCAGAAAAGACACCCTCACCCATCAATTTCGGAATTTCCCCGCCAATTTCTTCCGCGAAAAAATGGCGGGAAAAATTTGCGGGTACGCCAGCCAAAATGCTACCTCAAATTCTGGAGGGTTTTAGACATTTAGATCGATCAGCCTGGACTTTTGTTGCGTCTGCTGCGGAATTTTCGGGCATATAATGTATAAAAATAAGCTTAGAAATAATAATGGTTGGGCGACGTTGGTGTGCATTAGAACCACAAATGCCGCCTTTCGTGTACGTATTATTATCATCGACATTATCATCGTGCCTTAATGCACCATGCGAACGCTAAGCTGCAGGTGCGCGTGTTGAACTTGTGGTCGCAGGGAACCTGGGCTCACTGTGGCGACATTACAACCTTCGTTCCGGTGCGCTTTGCCGCAGAAGTTCATGAAACGCATAAATGATTCGGGCTTAATAGCCGCTGAATAACATTTAATAATGTGGGCATCTATTTGCTGCACAGCAAAAACGTTGAGTCAGACGGAATGCGGCATGTCGCTTCTTTTTATTTATTTTTTTATTGCAGTTAATTAATGAATTGTGGAATGTGTAATGACCTGGTCTGTGGCTCCTTAACGGTTCGTATGTGCATGATCAATCGAACCGGTCGTTAATTTAACCGCAATAGCTATAAAGAGAAAATTTCGAAACTACCTTCTGTGGAAGGGTCGGTTTCGTCGCAGAACAGCAAAGCGAAGCGGGAAAGCCAGCTGTAGGGGAGCAAATGGTCTTCGAATTGCTAGTAAAAAGCCGCATATGTTATCTAGTTTAGCTCAGTACGTGCTGTTGTAACTTGTTTGGGCCTTAAATTCTTCCCTGATGGTAATTTTTTTTTTTTTTTTTGCCTAATATTGAGACAAGAAGGAAGAACATGGCGTGCGGGAATGGGGGTGTTGATGTCATCATCGCTGTCATTACTGAATCATTCGGGTGGCGTGTTAACGCGCTTTTCACACCCGGAATATGTTTGAGGCCGGCGTTTGCCCAGAGAGCAAGAGGGTCTCTAAGCTCTAAGTTGTATTTACTGCTTAAATGCTCACAGACACGTTTTATATTGTCTGTTGCTTCGCTATGGGCGGCGCAAGTGCCGCTGCTTAGTCAGATACCCCCACACGACGCGTGGAGACCGGCGAAAGTTGGTCTTTCGGGCTGCGGTCAACAGATGGAAGTTTGAAATTCCCCGTTCGTCCGTTTTGTCTGCCCGACTCGCTATTCTGTTGGTCAGCCGCTTTGTTGCACTTATCGTCGCAGTTAACTTTGTCATTCCTCGCGAAGTCATACTGAAAGGCACAGCCTTCGGCCTTGCGCATTGTTCGTGGCGGCTTTAACACGAGAGCTGCATTCGGCTTTCGGATGACTACTTACTTCGTCCTTCTGAAGAACAGCGCTGGTTTTTCCAGCATCCTTTTAACGTAATTAGTAATCCGGTGAGCGCATCAGTGTCTAGACCAAACTGGAGAAAACCCAACTACAGTGATGCTACAGACGATCCAATCTGCGCATCGTGTGCGTTCTATTCCTCACATCATCCCGCATCTCGATTTTGCTTCCGTCCTTGGAACACCAGCGCGTGTGATAGTCGCGGTCGGCTAGTTCCTGCACCGGCTGTCGGAAAACGGTATTGTGAGCTTGTTTGTGAAGTCCCGCCTACGTCATACGCTAACCCGTGGCTCGTAATTACGCTGGTCGTGTCGTCTGACGCTTCTTGTATTCTCGTCTTGCGTATTTTTTCCTTCCCTTCTTCCCTGGTACCGCGCGCAGAGGCGCCTGGAACATGTCTGCTAGTTTCCTCTTGGGCGCATTTTTCTGTCGTCTGCTGGACGCGCCACTCTTCTATTGTCTTCTGCGCCGCTCGCGGTGACCGCCTATTTTCTGTTTACGTCAGAAGTCGGTGGGGCCCGTTTTTATAGTATATTTCTTGCAACCTTACGAATTTGCATTGAATAGGCTTTCGTACAAGCGGTTTTCGAGTCGCATTTTTTTTTTTTTTTTAGTGAAGGCGGTAAACAAATCTCGCGGCAGTTCTAACGCTATTTTAAGACGCCAAGTATCGTCTGCACTGGAGCGTCAAGCAAGAATAGGACTAAACGTCCAGTGGTGTTGCTTCACTCTTTCAGGTGATTGACCGTGATTCAGATATGATATAAGTGAGGCAGAAAAGCCTATTTCGCATCCAGGTTGTGACTTGGAGGATGTTCCCTTGTACGTCTTTCACTAATCGTTAGCTTTGGCTGGTGACGTGGGCTGCATTGGACTCGCCATCTTGATGATATCGCCTCTGGTATTATTCATGATGGTTTCCCCATCGCTCATGCATACATACATAAATACGTACATGCGGTCAATTTTATTTTGGTTTCTTTATCCAGCGAATACGTTTGATGAATAACAAAGCCTGTAGGAACCAACTCTAGTAACATGGGCCTCCCACGCGCAAACTTTCTGTTACTCGCGGCTTGTAATTGTGCATACTGATTTTTTTTTCTTTCTCTCTCTCTAAAGAAACTTGTTCTGATACCAGTCATTTTCCTTAACTGTCGGCCAATGAAAATCAATTTCTCCATTTAGTTGCCCAGTCCGAAAGCGTCAGATCTCGCTCGCGCATTCCCGGCCGGGGTCTTGTCTACGATAAGGTTCCGGACGCGAGACGCATGCACCCACCTTCGCGGCACGGCGCCCAAACGCCGACTGGGGCGGCTTCTTCAGAGAAAGCCCCAATATCCCCCCCCCCTCCCCTCTTCCTTTGCTCTCCTCTCTCACCTCCTCTTCTCGATCGCGGTGGTGAGGGACGCGTGACGTCACTCTTTCCTCTCCCCGCATTGGTCAGTGCGCGCCATCTGCTGCGGGGAAGAGCAAAGCTGCAGTGCTGCTGGGTCTCCCCTCGGGCCTCGTTCTGTGCCTCTTCTTTTTCTTTTCGGCCGGGTGGGGGGAATCTCTTCGCCGTGGCGTCCCCTGGGAGAGCGGAGAGGAAGAACAGCCGGGCGGCGGAGGAGGCGGCGGCGTTCTGCCTTGCGGAGAGGACGGGGAAAGAGGCAGGGGAAAGGGCGTCGCATAAGACCGGCCGGCTCGCGTTTTAGCGCCCCATACGCGCACCGGATTTCGGAGGCGGCGGTTACGTCGGTGGCGCGTACACACCTTCGCTGCACACGCGCACTGGCGACAGACGCGACTCGGCCGAAAACCTCGCCACCGCAGCCTGTGTTTTGTGCCTGTTCTCCGTCGTCTGCGCATAAAAACCCTTTTCGGCACGGCGGCACCGCCTTCGTCGGCTCTTCTGCAGCGGCAACGATGCTGCGTACCGTACCACGCCGCCGGTCGCGGGGCACCTCGGCAAGTTGCTGCCGGTAGCATCCTCGTCGACGACGCCCTGTGGATTACACGCGACGGAGTTGCATCGTCTGTGTTCGTCTCGTTGTCCGCGCGTGACGAGCCACCGCCGCCACGCTCGGATTTTGTGTCGCCGCCGTGGATGTGATCTGTGATCGTGGATACTTTTTTTTTCGATAACGGCGCCTTTGTAGTTTTTTTTTTTTAATTCTCCGCGCAGTCGTCGCGATGTGGTTACGACTAGCGACGCGACGGATCGCGACACCTCGTCGCGAGGTCTTGTTCGTGAGCCGGCACTGACAGCCACGAAGTATTGGATTAGGCTTCTATAGGAAACAAGAAAAAAAAAGCGTGTTGACCTTCGGACATTAGGGGGCAGAGCTTAAAATATACCTTGTGCATTTTTTCTATTCCTTTCCTCGCAAAAAAGACGGCAAGCGGATTCGCAACGTCGGGCCTGGCTTCTCTGCTTGCCCCGTTGAGAAGTCGTCAGCAGCAGCAGCAGCAAGCATGGTTGCGAGGAGATCGGAGCGCCGAAGCCAAGGAGGCTTCGACGACGACGTCGACGACAGCGCGGTCCGCTGCTCGTCGGCCACGGACCTTCCCGGTGCCACGGCGGTGACGCTCTTCCTCTCGTCGCGGTCGTCGTCCCCCGCAAGGCTGCCGGAGGACTCGGCGGCGACGTCCTCGGGACGCTGGGGAACGGACGGGACGAAGCCCCCGCCTAGCGGCTGGCGCTGCAGGCAACACCGCAGTCACCAGGTCCGAGGCAGAAGGTTGACGACGGTGCGGAGAACCTCTTCCGCTGCGAAGACGCGGTCCTCATCAACCCAACCTCCCTCCTGGTCCGCATGGGCGACAAGGAGGCCGTGGTCGACTAGCCGGTCAACCCTCCTACTCGTGGTTTTACTCTTCCTCCTGCAACAACCGCTTCAGGTGAGTCCCTGAACCCCTTCCTTGGTCTTGATGCATCTGTGTACTGTTGGCGAAACTGTGAAGTCCCGTTTTGATGGTCATGATGGTAGTAGTCCGACCTGGGCGATACGGGCGCCTTTCCTGGCGGCCTTTCGGTCTTCTGTTGCGTTGGTGTGAACGACAAGCTTTTCAGACCCTAGCATTTGGTTCTGTTGTCGGGCCACAGGCTACGTCCTCCCGCACGTGACCGTTGATATTGTGTAACGCTACGTCTAAAGCCTGTGTGTCGGACCTCCCTTTGTGCCCGCGCAATACTCTGTCGGCGCCCTGCAAGTCGTGTGTTCGGCGTGTCTTCCCTTTGAAGAGTAGATCGGTTACACGTGCGGACGGCGTCGAATTTCGCAACTCGAGCGAGGCCGTCGGGAGCGTTAGCGCGAGTCGCGTGCGAGCGCAACTTAAACCGTTGTGTCGGTGTCGGTTTTGCGACCTGCCGCTTCTCCCAAGCGCTTCGAGATGGAAAAGAGAGAGGGAAAAAGAAGGCTTTTTCGACTCGGTCTTTGAACCTTGCCGCTCGGAGCGGAGGCCGCAGTTCTCCACCCTCACTCAGCCGTTTTTCTTTTTTTCCTCCACGGGAGATCGAAGTAAGCATTGGCTCACTCTAAAACGAAGAGCGCTTTCTGGCGGAGTCTTGGCTCGCTTTAGCGGTAGCTCGCTAGACGCCAGGCTAGCAGCCGGTTCGTTTTAGCCCCCTGTCGTGGTAGTCTCTCGCTATCGTGTGCCGAAAACATTTAGGCACAAAGAACCGTGTGAGAGGGGGATGCTTTTTAGATAACTGAGTTTCCTAACGATTCCTCACCGAAGCACAAAGCTTGCAGCAACAGGAGGATAGCAACAGCAACAAAAAAATCACTTTGGCGGCCAGTTCCACTCTAACATGAAAGTGCCTACTCCAAAACGCATGTTTTCAACACTCGGACTCGTGGAAAATAATGTAGCGTGGCGCTCTTACTGTATTTAAAAAAGCTTCAAGACCACACTTAAGTGTTTTTTGAGTCGCGGCTTTTCGTCGCTCCCCGACTTAAACCAGTCGCCCGGCGACGTCCGTTTCATAGCTGCTGCTGGCCTTGCCTCGTAGACTTGAAGGTTTCTTCCAACGAAGGGAAAGAAAGAAGACTCCACGCTTCGCACATTCTTATCATCTCCACAGGAAATGAGACGACAGCGCCATGCTTGTGTGTTTCTGCATGTTCCGTGGCCGAATTTGACTGTTGTGTCCTCTTTCGTGTCCGGTACTTGCGCCGCTCCTGTTCTCGGTATAGACCGTTGCGGAGATGGCATTGTCCCTCAGCCTCCTTGCCGTCTCATCAGCCAATTCTTCGCGCGGCGATATTGTGAAATTGCCGAAGCCGGGCTCCGCGTAGGCGGCGGGGTCGCAACAAACAAACGCCACTTCGATTGCCGCTCACGTTTCCGTTTCGGTGCCGTCTCTTGTGCGAAAACGCAGGGGCATCCTTTGTTCGACACTGTCGGGCCAGTAATACCGTTGTGGCTTCTTTCTCTGGAAACCGGTCTGCTCTTGGGCTCTGTCTCTACTTCAGTAGCTAGATGTGGTGTGTCTTATTGATAAAAGGACGCGCGGGGGGGTTTCGTTTTGTAACGTAGTATTTTGGTTAGATACTGCCGCTACTGTAGCATGAAGATCGGAAGGGAAAAGTCGAGACGTCGAAGAGGTTTTAAAGGATAACTTGTTTACTTTACAGATGACATTGGTGACATTTAGCACATATGAATTAGAATGAATACACTTGTTACATAGATTAGAAAGACAGTCAAAGATTCAGAGTACTTAGCGGGACATAGTTGGCGGGCGAATGGCTCCCGGCGGGAGGGCACGACGACGAGCGGCAGAGTGCGGCTCTCCGGGTGTTGCTCGCCTCCCCGCTCTCCAGAGGGGCCGCGTTATATTTGCCTTGGGGGGACGCATTGGGGGGAAAAGCGCATCCTAGCGTGTGCGGACCGGGTGGGAAAAGGCTAAGGCACACCCGCAGCCAATCAGGAGGACGCTTCTTAGCTCCAATCAGACATGTCCCCGCCAAAGTGAAAAGGACCAAAAACACAGACACAAGGTTCCGACTCGAAAACGCGCGCTTGGAGAATTACGGGCGTAGAGCAAGTAGTTAGACAAAACACACTAAAGTAAAAAAGGGAAAAGGGAAGGTCGTCTGAAGAACACGGAGCCCGAAGGCGAGCAGCGCACACGCCACAGGGGGAATGGAACGCCGCGGCCGCGGTAATACAAGCCGAGGCGAGGGTTCGCTTCCCCCAACAGCCGTCGTCTCCCGGTCGGCCGACGGGCAGACACACTCGGCAACACGTTTCTTAGAAAAGCGGGGCCTCGGTGGCCGAGCCGCGTCCGAAGCGCTTTTACACACAACACTTTGGAGGAAGAGCCCCGGCGGCGGCACAGAACTAAAAACAACTAGAAAACATCATCAGACCTCCGCTTCGCGACACCTTCCCCGACGGAAAAAAGAGTGCCCTCACTCTTGCACAAAGTCTAAAACATAAGAACACATTTTCGCCAACTGACAGCGATACTGGAATAGCATGGCCTACGGACTCGAGAAGACGAAAACACAGACTCTAACACGGGAGTCGACAACTATCTCCTCGGAACAGTCAACGCACACGTGGTCACTTAATGGAGTTCCGCTTTCAGTTCACACACCCACAGTCTCTTGTCCAGCACAGACGAAAACATTTCATTTACACATAACAAGAAAATAACAAGAACACCATGAATAACATCGGAATAGCAGGCGCGGTCTAAAAGTCTCATCTTGGAGAAAGTGCAAAAACAACTCCACTATTCAGGCTATACCGAGCAGTAAGACGCGAAAGAAATACAGTCTGTCCTTGAACAACACATCGCGCAGGATAAAGTAACCTCCTATCTAACCCAAAATAATCTGCAAATCAAAACATGAGCGCAGTCTCAGCAACTCCCACTCAAGGAAATACTCAGTGCCTTACAGATAGGATTACAAACGGTTCATAAGAAGGCACTATAAAACAGAAACAAAATTATATACTAGGGCTCACTGTATCGATGTTGTATCTCACCGGCAAGTGGAAATCTACGCACACCAGCCATTCTTGGGCACTAGTCTTGACACATTTCTATATTCAACTGTACTCTTTCAAAAACAGCCCAACTCGTCTCACGTACTTAAAGAAGACCCGCACATTCGTTCCAACACTCGAAACTAACAGAAAGGAACGGCTACGAAAACGGGTTACAAGAATACTAGACGCCAACACAACAAAACGGCTAAGAAAATGACTTCCGAGAAAAACTGCCGACCATCTCAACATAAAAGCTACGAAAATCAAAACTTGGCGGTCGCGCATATGAAGGGTGATACATAATAAACATTGGCGCCTGACGAAGCCTTTCAGAACATTTCATACTGCTCAATACTCCTATACAAACAATAAAAAAACAAAAAAAAACATTGATACACACTTATTAATGAACAGGAGCGGTAGAAATGATAAAGTAACACATGCTCGACTATCAACAAAGATGGCTTCAAAGTACATATTGGTTAACATTTAGAGTACAAAAAGAACAGTGACAGCTACATCTCAGCAGCGGTGAGAAACTCTCGCCAACCCGACGCATTCGCAAAACTGCGCGCCCGCTAGCTCTCCCCGTCCGCGGCATCCCGGGCACCCCCGCTGGTGTCTTTGTTTGTACTTCGAGCAGCGGCGTGCAGCGTAAACATCTCTCAACTCCTCGTTTCCCTCAGACCCCCAACCCCGAAGTGGCTGCCGTATTTGCTTCCAAGACAAAACCTAACTTCGGTGGGAAGGAGCCGAGGAAACGGATAACAGCAGTCTCTAATATAGCGAGATCTGCGTAAAAATCAGCCTAATCATAGGCGCGTGGGGGCTTATTCTTCGGGGCTCCCTCGCCGGGAGAGCCGAACGCTTGTGCCGTTAAGATTCTGACTACAAAGCTGTCCAACTCCCGCGCGAAGAGCCCACATACCCCACGAAAAAAACGGCTGCACGCTCATAAATTGTTGCCTCAGCATCTACAGCGGCTAGTTACATAAGCAGGCTGGTGCTGGCAAAGAAAATGAACCAAAGACAACCAATCAGTGGGCGCCCCGGACACCCGGAGAAGAAAAGCCTACAGGCCCACAGTCATGCGGTGCGCCGAGAGGCAAAAATCTCTCACCTTACTGCGTGCGCGGGAGACTCGCCGCCGCGATGGAGTTCGACGGTCGCGGCGATGTTCGGCCCGCGTCGGGGCCGGGGGCTCTTCCTCGCAGGAGCCGGTGGCGAGCGTGAGGGGCCCGGCTTGCCTCGGGCTGGTGGCGCGGTGACGGCCGTGAAGTTGTAAAGTCTTTTGTGCTGTCGCACATGTTGCTTGCTCTTGCAGGCCACGGTGTCAGGACGAATGGCGCGAATTTAGATGAAGCCTGCTCGGCAGACTGAATGGAGAGGCCGACGACGAGCAGCAGGAAGATGAACGAGGAGAGGGGGGAGGCCATGATGGCAGAGGGGGTGTTCGCTACCCCGCACCTATCACCACTTTTGTAACGTAGTATTTTGGTTAGATACTGCCGCTACTGTAGCATGAAGATCGGAAGGGAAAAGTCGAGACGTCGAAGAGGTTTTAAAGGATAACTTGTTTACTTTACAGATGACATTGGTGACATTTAGCACATATGAATTAGAATGAATACACTTGTTACATAGATTAGAAAGACAGTCAAAGATTCAGAGTACTTAGCGGGACATAGTTGGCGGGCGAATGGCTCCCGGCGGGAGGGCACGACGACGAGCGGCAGAGTGCGGCTCTCCGGGTGTTGCTCGCCTCCCCGCTCTCCAGAGGGGCCGCGTTATATTTGCCTTGGGGGGACGCATTGGGGGGAAAAGCGCATCCTAGCGTGTGCGGACCGGGTGGGAAAAGGCTAAGGCACACCCGCAGCCAATCAGGAGGACGCTTCTTAGCTCCAATCAGACATGTCCCCGCCAAAGTGAAAAGGACCAAAAACACAGACACAAGGTTCCGACTCGAAAACGCGCGCTTGGAGAATTACGGGCGTAGAGCAAGTAGTTAGACAAAACACACTAAAGTAAAAAAGGGAAAAGGGAAGGTCGTCTGAAGAACACGGAGCCCGAAGGCGAGCAGCGCACACGCCACAGGGGGAATGGAACGCCGCGGCCGCGGTAATACAAGCCGAGGCGAGGGTTCGCTTCCCCCAACAGCCGTCGTCTCCCGGTCGGCCGACGGGCAGACACACTCGGCAACACGTTTCTTAGAAAAGCGGGGCCTCGGTGGCCGAGCCGCGTCCGAAGCGCTTTTACACACAACACTTTGGAGGAAGAGCCCCGGCGGCGGCACAGAACTAAAAACAACTAGAAAACATCATCAGACCTCCGCTTCGCGACAGTTTGCTCACGGGAAAGCAATCGAGCTCTTATCTCAGCACCCTCTGTTTATTGCACGGAGGGTAGTGCGCCAGTTCCTCCGTTGAGTCTACATTACTTCGTGCTTTGCACTTGGGCGACCGTAAATTAGTTTCGTTTTGCGACTGGTTCCACCTTGCGACGCCGTAACCAATGCGGGTATTTTACGTCTACGTCTATAGTCCACTGACAAGGCTTGAGCCTATTCGCTGTGTGCGCAACCGACCGCTATGCCCTCCTCGACCACTCATGGCATCCATCGCTGTTCTCACGTAGCCGGGATCACAAAACCGTGCGTACTTTAATTTAAAGGGTTTTCTACTCGTGTACTAGGGATGTATGGCAGTGTCCGACCCGTTCAGCTTTTTGCGTTGTGGTTGTGTGTAAAGACGTGGTCCAGCGAAACTCTTCTTCGGTTAAGTAGCGACCGTATGTACAAACATACACACACCCCTTACGCCGTCGTTTCAGGCCGGTTCGTTTGCGGTTTGCACCCAGTGCGTGGGGCGCACTCGGTAAGAGCTAGCTGCGGGCCGGAGCCGGCCCGGCGGGCGCTCGGAGAGTCCCGACCCTTCGAGAACCGCGAGAGGAGAGAGCTCTATTTTTGAAGCCGCCACCGCCGCCGTGCGCGTTCTCTTCTGCTGCTTTCTCGCAGCAGAAGCTCTCGGCAAGAAGGGCTTGGAAATAAACCTCTCACCTCAGAAGACGAAGACGAAGGAGGATTGCGGCGGCCCCCCCGAGGGGACGTTAAGGAACTGTGTGGGGCGGAATGAAAGAAAGAGTGCTTGATGGAACGTGAGGGGGGAAGTCAGTCGCCATGGGTGCGCTGCACCGCTTGTGTTTTAATTTTGCAACGCTGTTGCGGGGAGCTGGAATTTTATCACCGGATATCAATATTCAGGATGTATTTCACTCGAAGGCATCGCTTGTCCCCCGAAACTACTTGTAACCGGTCCAGCCACAGGCAGTACTCCTGATACAGCCCGATCGTCTTCTAGTGTTTCGAATTTCACAAGCCGCATCGGTTAATATTGAAGGAGACGACACAACAGCCACACCAACCGTTTATCGGGCCTTTACGCGCGTCTTTGATGATTTCGCAGCTGTCGGAACTGGAAGAGTGTTATCGTAAAGATTATGACCGATACGCCGTCCCTCATGCCTTCATTTACACTGGGTTCCTCGAAACAGTCTCTGGCAAATGAAAGCGAGCGTTGCGACGTAGCCTACCGTAAGGACGTCTTCATGAGTAACGTTTCCGGGGGAAGAGACGCCGATAAACGTTAACGTACGCCAACTCGGCTTAACGTTAGCGAGCGTAGGCTAGTTGAACTTATTCGTATATGAGTCCGGGCTGCGTTGTATACCGTCGCGCGATTTACAGTTAAGCGTTGGCGGTATTACGCGCTGAGCCTTTCTCTTGCCCGTGTCGACGTCGTTACGTGTGCGGCGACGCCGAAGGCCCGTTGCGTCGTCTTCGAATACACACACGCCAGTCGCGCGGTTCGGGGTCATCCGTAGGTGTTCCGTGGGGTGGTGGCGTCGCCGACCTCGCGTCTTTCGAAGTCTCTGCGACAGTTCGAACCGAAAGCGCCGTTAGCACGCTTTGGTGTTTTTCTTCAATCATTTTCTCTCTCTTTTTACGCTTTTTCATCAGTGTTTTGTTTTCCTCTTTGCTGTGGCGGCTGTCTCGATAGATAGTACCTCTCCGTACGTGTAAGTAGCGTCGCGTCGGTGGGCGTCTGGCGAGAGATCTTGCGGTGCAGATTGCCGAACATCTGTTCGCCTTGCCTTACGGCGTCTCATTTTCCTGCCTTCCTCCTGTTGTTTTTGTTTTGTTTCCTCGTACAGTCGTCGGTGGACTCCGGTTGTGGTGGTAGTGGCCGCGAAAAGAGGCGGCGTTGGAGGGAGAAGTTCGTGTTTCTTTGAGAACAACTTCCGGTCAGGCAAACTTGATCCTGTCGAAGCCCGGTAAAAGAGAATGGGCCCCTTTTCTTTGAGCTGGGTTGCTTCCAGCCGCGATGTTGGCTGTAGTGGTTACTTTGTCATGAGAGGTAACGCATAGCTCAACGTTACGATATCGCCTATTATCGATACTTTGCTCAAACAGGGGAATGGTAGCGTTTGTGAATAGAGCTGCATTAATAGCGTGTGCAGTTTGGGAAAAAAAAAGAACTAGTTACGGCGTGGAGTACGGAGGTCTGTAACATGTGTCCTTATTAACTGCATGGTGATCAGTTGTTCGTTAAAGCCTTCGGAAGATAGGATTTCGTGTGTTAGTAATATCGTGAATTTTTTTTACTTTGATTTGGCCCGTTTGGGATTCTCGGGCCTCCAAGCTTTCAGCGAAACAGTTACTTAGTTGTTTTGCTTCCAACCACATGAGTGAGTTCGTAAAAATAGCCTTAGAAATTCGTTTTTCCCTGACAAAAACGTTACAAAATAAATTTGTAACAGCACCTGCTCCAGCTTCCCTGCGCGGTCAAGGGTAGCTACATTTTCCTTTAGTACCCAAAAACTCTCGGAGACGGCTAACATCTGCGTGCGCGTCGCCCCAACTTTACTTTTTCTTGCTGGTACCCTGCGGTAACGGAATTTTCATTGCAAGCTGCCGTGTGTTATCGGCGCATTGCTCCTTCGTTGCCAGGACCTTGGAAAGCGGGCCTTCCTTACCGCAGTGCGCGGTGCGTTCGAAATTTCAAGATCGTCTGCTCTGGGCCGGCGTCGTTCGGGCCTATCGCGGCTGGCGGCAGGTGTCGTGCGGCCGCGGCATCTGCTGCGCGCACGGCCTCGCTCGCGGGGGAAGCACATGTGCCAGGTGTTCCCCAAGGGGGTGCGCTCTGCCCGCTGCTTTTCTTTTTTTGACCGCTCAGTAGTCGCTTTCCTCCGCTTATTAGCTTTGCCTCGACGCCGATAAGGAACTCCGTAAGATATTAACTGCGGCCTGTACATAAAAAGTATTTTGTCGTCTGCTTCGTATTTATCGACGCAGACGTTAGCAACTTCCTCATTGTAATATTTCAGTGCGAGCTCTAGAGCCGAGGAAAAGAAATTAAGGAGTGAGCGCGTAGACTTTGGGGTAAATAAAAATAGATAAAGAACGCCGCCTAAGTATTCTGGCTTCGTGGAAGTTTCGGTTAGTTGCGCTATCTTCGCGAACGCGGCTGGTAGTCTGCCCTCCTTGTGGGCCATATGCGTCGCAGACGAATTCAATTTGGGCTAGCAGACGATTCTTCTTGGTCGGCGTTGCGCGTCCGCGCTTTTCTAGGAACCTGGACTCGGGGGAGGGAGAGAGAGGGGGATAAATTCAAAACACAGAGAGGGAAAACTGTCCTAGCGTTAAAAATAAGCCTCCCGGCGAAGCCTTTTTCTGCATAGTTGTGGGCCGCTGCTCACTGTTTAAACCTTTTCCGCCCCCCAGCACCGGCTGCGGCCGATCCGTGATCAACTCGCCGTTGCGTAGGTGGTTCGTTCTTTATTCCGCCATAAACGCGCCGACGACGCCCGTTATACACGACGAGAGAGCGGGAGCGAGCGATGAACTTCGCGGGCGGCTTAAGTAATCTCGCCGCATCCCCTTCTCCTGCGTCGATTGTTTGTTTTTGTTTTTGGCTTGCGACGATGGAGTCTCGAAACTGAGCCCGGCGGCGGCGTCCGAACGCAGCGTCCGTCGTCTCCCCGCGGCCCTCCATACTGGCTTCGAATGGCTCGTTTGTTTGTATTGGATTCTCAGCGGCCGATCAACTGCGCGCCCTGCTCCTTAGCGGGCTTGGGGGGCGAGGTGCATGGCCGGTGCTTCGTGGAAAGCAGCCGGCTGGGTCGATCGACACCTTCGGTCGGTTTCTTTTATCCCCCTCCTTATTCAACCGCTTCTTTCTCTGTTTCTTTTTTCTAGTCTTTGTGACGGGCTCACCTGTCCTTTTATGCTCCAGGTTATTTTTTATGGATTTTCATACCCTCAGTTGCGTTAGAGACGTTTTCCAACTACTATGCGACGTATTCTGCTGTAGCTGCAACGAAAGAACTTGCCTTTAAGCACCCGCTGAAACGAGGTTGAAACGAGCCCGTTTTTGTAGTATTGTCTGCTACATTACGACCGCTTAAACGTCCGCCATTTATTGGGAGCCTTTTATACCTGCGTTGTTTCGTTTACTATCGCGAATCTTTGATGGCATTTCGTTCGTATTGCTGTATATTTGGAAGTTACGGTTGATTAGTTGGAGACGTCGCGTTCTATTTAGCCTGGTGTCTGTCGTTCGCTCTTATTTTGTCAAGAATGATGGGATTGAGAACTTCAACCGCTGTGGAAGGGTCTTTCACTTTTCTCCGGTCATCGATAGGCGTTACTCGTGTGGTTCGTTGACCCTAGCGCGCACGTGGCGTCTGGGCCGCTCTTGTCCGCCGAAAAAAATATCGTTGTTAGCAGCCGTTAATCCCAACTGAAGCCAAACAGCACCGTTTGTTTCGGAAGGCGCGAAACAACTAACTGTTTTGTTGAATAAGCTTCGCTGGCAGCTGGTCTTGGGAACGGTTCGGCTTCGTCGCTGTTTGCTTTGCCGCTGTAGAAGATGTGTCCGTTTCGGTGCGCGTGGCGAGTGATAATACCACCGACCGAGGCGCGGCGGATATGTAAACATCGCGCAGACGTGTTGGACTCGCAGAAGTTTGTTTATGTTGACGGGAAATGCAGCCGCGTCTTCGCGTTTTGTCTTTCCTCGGGTCCGCGTAGCCACCGCGGGCTTCATTCCGTGTTATTTTAGCCGTGGGCAGCGCCCCCTATTTTATTTTTCCGTCTGGAAGAGTCGTTGCCGCTGGGCAGTTTCAAAAGTCGTCTACTTGTCTGCTATCGGCGGCGCCGCCGCTGACAAATCGTCTGCTGTCTTCGGCCGGTCGTCTGCGCGGGCGCGATGTGTGGTCCGGTACGCAGAGTGGAGTTGTCGATGTCTAGCGCGAATTGTGGCCCAGTGCGCTGAGCGAAGTTGTCAGTGCTATAGTGCATTGTTAGCGATTTTTTGGGGTCGCCTGCCCGCTCGCCCTCGACGAGGCGAGAACGCATCGGCCGCCTTGTTGATGCGTTTGGGGCATGGCAGAAAAGTACGCGTCGATGAAAAAAAAAAAAAAGAAAGAACAGAAGCGGGGTCACCACTCGTCCTTGGGGGGTTCGTGTTTCCAAACCGAGCCAGGATTTGTCGAGTTTGTTCGAACCAGTGGGGTCTTTTTTTTTTTTTTTTTGGGCGTTCATAAGCATTTTAGCTTGCGTATTTTGTTTAGACGCGACGACATCGTCTCAAACATGCAGACGGGTATGGGAGGTTGCTGGAACCATTGCAGCCGTTTCTCGCTAGACGCCTTTTTTTTTAATTTCGAAGAAAAAAGGGAAAAAAACCACTCTGTATATCTGTGTTCGACGGCTGATAGTATCAGTGTGATAAGCTGTTTCCGTGTAACAATTAACGTAATTAATTACCAATTGTTGATACGTAGTGAGCTGAACAAGGAATTCGAAATGCGAGTTCGAAAGATAAAAAAAATCTGTTAACTGGTGTATTAGGGCCTAGGCAGTGTGCTAGCACATGAAACTGCGATGAATTGTTACGTCTTATTTGAACGTACTCCTTTTAAGAAGTACTCCCTGTCGAGCTAAATTTCCAACGATCCTTGTAGAAACACGTCTATTCTGGGTCTGTGCACTGTTAGCTTGAATAACTTCTTCCTACCGTCCGGAACGTAAATCAGACCCTTGTCATCTTCGTGACGTCGGATGGTTGCTGCGCGGCTTGGTATTTCCGGGAGGGTGCTCGAAATTCCGCCGTGGTCCTGGCGTCTTGCTTGCAGTTCGACGCGCTCGCGGGGAGAAAAAAATGAGAGTTCCGGTCGCCGGAGGATATTCCCAACTTCTGTACCCTCTCCCTTTCAATCGCAGCGGCTGCCCACCGAGGGCGCCTGCTAATTTGACGCTTCATTTATCCAGCGCTCGATTGCCGGTGCTCCATCGATAGCCGTTCTTTCATTTAATTATTTTTTTTTTCTGGCGGTCGGCAAAAAGGCGACCTCTGAACTGCACTCAATTGATCGACTCGAATGTGGTTGTTCTGGCGACGTTTCTTGTGTAGCAAGTCTTGTTTTGTCTTCCGCGCCCTGCGAACTGGTCATGGTCAACCGCTGTTCTTGTGAGAAAGAGTTCGGGCGGTGGTCTTGGCAGGTTACCGCGAGCTTTTGTTTCCTTTTTTTTTTTTACGCTGTTGTTCTTAGTTTGGCCTTGTCATAGTTAACAGGCTTTCCTTGCCGTATTCACTAAACCAGTGCGAGCCGTGCGTTAATGCCGTTGCGACCCCTTCCTAGGAGTCAGTGCTTTGCCAATGGAATTTCTTGCCTAACTGGCTTCCTGGACACTGCGGTCTGATCTCCTGTGTATTTCTTGACTTGTCTTGTCTTGTCTTATTCTTCTTTTTCTAGGACTGGTTTCGCAATCGTGTTCACCCCGTCCCGTGTGTTTTTTGCCCCTTTCCGAGCCATTCTTCATCGCTTTGCAGATAACCGTCTGCGACAGTAACCTGTCGTCTGCTATTTCTGTATTCTTCCACTCGTTCGAAACCCGTCCGAAACTCGTTCCTTGTTCGCTATGCCTGCATACGCATTCGACCTTCTGTCTAACGAAATCGCTTTATTGGAAGCCTTTGAGGGTTCCACCTCCAGTTCAAAGAAAACGTCATCCCCGTATTAACGAAAAACCGCCTATAACGAAGTACCGCTTGTAACGAATTTATCGTTATAACGAAAGCTTACACCACATGCGTTTTTTTTTTAAGAAAAAGAAACGAAGCTAACCGAAGTGCTCTCGCCACTTCTTTTTTTCTTTCTCGTCGTCACCAGGCCCTGCAAAGAGAACGTCATCCCCGCATTAACGAAACACCGCGTATAGCGAAGTACCGCTTGTAGCGAATTTATCGCTATAACGAAGGCTTACACCTCCTGCGTGTTTGTTTGATTGTTTGTTTGTTTAAGGAAAAGAAAAACGAAGCTAACCAGAGTGCTCTCTTTTTTTCCCCTCCTTTTTATCGTCACCAGGTCCTGGGGTCGGGCGTGTTCGAACTGCGGCTCGGCTCGTTCTCGAACCCGTCGAACCGCGACTCCCAGGGCGCGTGCTGCTCGACGGGGCTGCCTCCGGCGACCGAGGGCTCGCCGTGCCCGGGCGGCCCGTGCCGCACCTCGTTTCGCGTCTGCCTCAAGCACTACCAGAAGACCGTGGATACCGAGTCACCCTGCACCTACGGCGAGCTCAGCACGCCCGTGCTGCAGCCCGGGTCGGACGGGGCGCTCTTCAACGTCTCCAGGCCGCCCATCCGCTTCCCCTTCGAGTTCTCGTGGCCCGTGAGTTGGAACGAAATTCCTCGGTGCAACGAATTGTTTCGGTTTCTCCGTATTTCTACAAGAACGGTTCTTACGGCGGACCTGTTTCTTTTGGTTTGCCAGCCTCAGGCTCATGTAAGCGGAAATATCGCGTGAACAAAATTCGTGATTCGGCAAATTTTTGTTTACCTTTGGAGTTCTCGTGCCCCGCAAGTTTGCCCGTTATAACGAAATTCTCAATGCAACGAATTTTTTTTCGTTTTCTAGTATTCTATAGAAATGTAACTATATTTAACGTAACGATTTTTATAGCAGGCATATCCCTTTCGTTTTACAGTCTTGGACTTGTACAAACAGGAACATTGCCTGAAGGAAATTCACGGTGTAGCTTTTAGCTTACCGTTTGTCATTCTATACAAAAGCTTAGAAACCTTAGTCTGGCGGAATTTTCTACGTAACGCATTTTTGCTCTCATTAATTTATAAAAACGTATGGCACCTCACCTTAACGAATTTCACGATTTAACGAAGTTTTCGCCTGCGGATACGGCTTCGTTGCGTCGGGGATGGCAACCGCAAAACATTGTGAGATTGGCGAAGCTTCGTTGCGTACTGCTCGTCTTGAAGGCAAGTTTTTGGCCTCCACGTTCCAGGTTATGCCTGATGATGACTTACGATAGCTTTTGTTTGACGATGCCCGTCTTGTTAGTTATTGCTTTTATTATTATTTCTAATTTCGGCTTCGTCTCCCTCCACAGGGAACATTTTCTCTCATCATCGAAGCCTGGCATGAAGGACCCGCGCCAGCCGGTAAGTTGTGGCCACCTTCTCTCTCTTTTTTTTTTTTTTTGACCGTTAAAAGAACGCAGGTGGCGTCCGCGGCAGGTTCAGAGTAATGTGTGTAACACGCAAGGACGCGCCAGCCGCCGTTCCCATTTTCGTTTTCCGCCCACAGGCGACGCAACAGTACTAGTCGTACTTACGCTGTCGCCTTAAGGGACATCAGCGGGTTTGCCGTGGTTAAGCGATTTCATTAGCGGAGCGGGTGGATTGTCGGTCGCAGCGGGCACACGTGCTGTGAATTTCCCGCGACGGCCGATGTTTAGGACCCGTGTTGCAGTACGTAATTCGCTGCATCGTGGACACAACCCTGCTCGTTAGCACGTGCGAAGGTAAAAGGGGTGGGGTGCGTGTTTGTAACCACATAATTGCTCCGTCATTACTGCGAACGCGTCGCGTTAGCGCGCCTAAGGCCTGCGAGAGACTTGGCTTCGGGGAGGTGACGCCGGGAGAACGACAGATTGCCAGCGTACGGCGACTTGTGCTCTTGGCTTTGTGAGCTTTTTTTGTATTATTCAATCGGCGTGGTTAACGACGTGTACGAAGTAACTTTTACGAACTAGTGCTGCACGTTGGTCGTTTTTTTTTTTTTTTTTTGTTAATGCGTACGCATTCTCGTGACGTGTTGCGTTTAGTAGGTACGCGTCGGTCGTAGGTGGTACTTAATAAAAGGCCCTTTGGGACTTTTATGAAGTTACAGAGGAGGGATGTAATAAAAGTCCCCTGGGCCTTATATTAAAATTTATCGTGCGGAAATAATCCTTAGGCGACTCTCCGACAATTGCCACTCGTGTAGTTTTTACGGTGTTATTTTTTCTTTTTTACGATCACGCCCCCGCGAGCGTTGCTGCCAGTTGGTCGAATTTCTCAGTCAGGTTGTTTTCGCTGAAAGAGACGGAAACAATGGGAATGCGTACACAATGTATTACCACTCCTTGAGGGGAGATGTCCGGCATTGTCGTCATCGCGTGTTAGGAGTGACGAGTTGAGCGATCAACGTGTTTCTCCGTCGAGTTTAGCGTCACGCCGGTCGTCGTCCAGCTGACGCACGTCGTCGAAGATAGCAGAACGCCCCCCTCCACGCCACCCCCTTCCCCAGACGATGTACTGGGCAAGAAAGACGTTGTTCTTGAACTACATGAGTAGGCTTGAGAAAGGAGGGAGGGGGGGAGACGAGGCTGCGAGGTAAGCAAGGCGTCAAGAGGAGAGATTCAGGCAATCGCGAGCGTCTTTAGCTTCTCCGGCACGGTGGCAGGAGAATGAAGAGGGAGAGAGGTGAGGAGGAGTTCTCCGTGCGTGGCGAGGAGGCGGCGAGGGAAGCGGTCGAGGCAACACCACGAAGCGGAGAAATAGCAAGAAAAAGAAGCGCGCTGGAAGAAGCAGCAGCAGCAAGAGAAAAGGGTCTACGGCTCGCCGGGGGAAAATGGACCGTGAGAATCTTCGGCGAGCAGCGGCAGCAGCAGGTTGGGGCGGCGGTGGCAGGGAGCCGCCGTGGCGTTTGTTGTCGTCGTCGTGCACGGCCGTGTGTAGGCAGGTAGCGAGGGGGGACGGCCGGCCGGAGAGGAGAGCCGCGTTTGCTGCTGCTGCTGCTTTTCCGAAGCCTCCCGCTGATTTGGTCCCCGCTGGCGGTATTTCGTGATTTTTATTTCTTCCCGTTTTTTTCGGCGGTGTTGCTGCTAAGCTGTGAATATGTACACACACCCCGTCCCTTTCGTCTGATCCTTCTTCCCTCTGTGTGTGCCTACTGGCGTGCGCGTCGTCGCTGGGCCTTTTATTTACACCCGGCTTCCTTTTCCGATTCGCTGTCACCTGTTTGGGGCAAAACTAGGCGCGGCTCGCTTTTTCCGCACAAAACTGCGTGGACGGTTTCTTTTCCCGTCGATTTTGGAGGTTGCTTGATTTGCGCGTTCACCGCCTCTTTGGCGTCGGTCGTCTGCGAGTCGCGCTGGATAGCAGACGATTCCGTGCAGGCGACAGCCCGGTGCAGGCGATAATTCGGGAAATGGCGAGGAATGCGTGCGTTGCTTCCCGGGAATTCGGGAAATCGTGAGTAATTCGAATGTTAGTTCGCGGGAAGCAACTTTGGGATTTCTCTCGAATTGTGTAAAGACAGCTACCCAGCTGCGCCCATACGCCGAACGCCGGCCGAAGAAGCCAGCTCTCGCGGGCCGCAGCGCGGCGCTTTTAATTGGCTGGTTACCGCCGGATCAAGAGTGCTCGCGAGGGCTTTCGAGTCACGTCACCGCGAGCCGCCGCCGCGCAGGGCGGCTTTCGAACTGGCCGTTTGGCAGCAGCGACTAACCTGCCGAGGCATTTAACTTTGCCGCTCTCCGCTTTGCGTTTTTCGTCCTGCGCCACAGCAGCTCTCCGCCTCTGGGAGCGTTTTCTTGTTAATCTTCTGTAACGGGGCGAGCCGGTTTGCGCGCGCGGTGGACGAAGCGAGAGGAACGCTCTCCGCTGCTGCTGCTGCTGCTGCTGCTTCAGCGGTGGCGGCGGCGGCTTGGCTTGGCTGCAAAAGAGCAAGCAAAAGGCGTGCGGGACAAATACGCGAGCCGCGTGGGAAAATGATGCCTGGCTTCTCGCTGGGTGCTGCTTCCACGCCGGCCTGATTGGCCGATGCGGAACAAGCCGGCGGCGGCATTTCGCGGCCGCGAACGCCTGTCGTCTGCTACGAGAAGAGGTCCGGTCGTCTGCGAATGCGCGCGATCGTCTGCGTTCTGTTTAATCGCGCTTCGCTGGCGCCTTTCAATTATTTCGGGAAAATATGGTGGGGATGCCATTTAGAAGCGCTCTCGCCGTCCCAATTTCGTTACATGTTTCCGCATTTGTAATTTCCTGGCGAATTCCGGTTGCTAGTACGGCTACTCGTCGCCAGACTTGCAAACGTGAACTGTCGACTCTGCACAGTCGGATAAATGCATCGGTGCGCTCGGTCCGTCCCATAATAAATGGCTCATCGTTAAAGCGCCCCCTACGCTGCCCGTCCGTCGTAGTGAAAGTTCGAAAGGCTCTTCGAACCTTTGAAATCGAGGCCGACTGTTCGCTTGACTGGGTGTGTACCGCTCGGCGTGGGGGCTGGCCGCTAGCCTGCGCAGACGGAAGGCAGACGATGAAGAAAACCAGCAAACAAGCCTGCTCCGGATCTCAGGCTTCCGGGTCGATAGAACAACCGTGACCGAGTTTGGGAGCGTGCTCGTCCTGCGAATCTCCCATCGCCTGTATCCAAGGGGGAACGCCCTTCGGTGAATTGAATTCCTTTACTTTTTTGTATCACGACCGCTAAAATAGCGTTGGGAAGTGAGGCGTAGCGGCTACCTGATGCGTCTCAGCACTCAGTTTTTTTTACAGTGCTCGTAAAGAAAAAAAAAAAAAAGGTTCCGACGGTTTCTATTACGCGATTATTACTTTATCGTCGCCGTTAAGTGAAGTTCACCGCGCGATCTATTGCTTCGCCGCCGGCTGTACCGGAGACTCCGCTTATTACGTCACCGGTTCCTGAATAATTAGTTATCGCGATTGAACGTATGCTGCGCGTTAGCTCGAGTTAGTGTGATCGCGCTGTCGTCGTCCGAGCTTCATTTTCATCCGATAACCATCGTTGCGCGGGCAGGCCGGGGCCCTTAACGACGCCGTTGCCGTCTGCTCACACGAAATCGTCTGCTGAGAGACGCTCTTCGCGCATGCGCTAACGGCGGTCGGGCGGCGAGGAAGAGTCGCCGAGCCGGAGCGAGCAAGGAGGGCGGCTTAGCAAGTTGTGGGAAAATCAGGCTCTTCCGAGGCCGATATAATTTCTGCGCGCCGCGCTTGGCTGCTCCGAGGGTCGCGGTCTCACGGACGCTGCCGTCGCCGCTTCGTAAGCTTCTTTTTTCGGGTCCTCCACCTTAACTTGGTCGCCGCCGCTGTGCTCCCTTTCCCCGCTGGTTGCGCTCCGTGGATCTTCGGCTTTTTCTTGTCGTCTGCTAGGGACTTTTTTTTTTTTTTGTCGTCTGCTAGGGATTTGCCTGCCTCTCTCTTCTGCGTTTTCTCCCTATTTTGTTTGTTTCGTTTCTTTTCTCGCCAATTCCGCTTTCATTGTTTCCGTTCGTCTTCATTACGCCGCGTTTATTTGAACCTTTTTATTGCGTCTCGTTTCTTAAATCCTCACTGTCGTCACTCCCTTTTTCCCCTCTCTCTCTCTTTCCCGGCTATGCGCGCCTGTGTGTGTGTCGGATGCTGATCTCTCGCGTGGGCATATTTTTAGTTTGTCACCCTCTTCCCGGCGTGGAATGCTTTTGTTTTTCCATCGCACTGAGCGGCTAGAATAGGCGGCTCCTACCACCGCCTTCGCGGTGGTTTAAAAGGCGAACTGCTCGGTCGCTGTGTTTCCTGAGAGAATTCACGCTCGCCCGCGCAGCAACTAGTTGCTGCTTTTTTTTCTGTCTTCCTTCTCTTCAGGGTTATGTGGGCAACTTTGGGGCCGGTGTCGCGCTTCGTTTCCTTGCCTCCATGCGGCCATTTTTGTTATCGTCTGCTAACTCCTTTGTGTGTGTGTGTAGCTTTCCGCCGGCATTGTGCGCGCGTGCGTCGTCTGCTGTGAGCGCAGTTTAGCTTTTTTTGTCGTCTGCGCGTTCATTTTTCGTCTGCGAACTCGTTGTTGGCGATGTCTGTTAGTTTGTCCCTGTCTTTCCTTATTCTCCGCGGCTTCTGGCATGCTCGGCGTTATGGTTGACGGAGCGTATTACTCGGCGTTGCCCGCATTGTTTTCGCCGTATTCTCTCTCTGCTGGCGCGTTTTCTTTTTTTGTTTGCTTTTCGGACTTTAACCGGCCGGAAAGGTGGGAAAGAAACGCACCTATCTCCGGGAGACTCGCCGACTTTTTTGCGATTTGAGCTGAAGCGGCTTACAGGGGGCTGGGGGTTCGACCGTTCTTGAAGGAAGAGGGTGGGAGCGTCTTTTAAAAAGCGGAAGCGATGTAAGACACCGAGGGAACGGGAGAGGGGTGGTGTGGAAAAGAAAGAGATCTGGAAAAAAGTACCGCTCCGCCCAGGCAGCGCGCCGGCTCGTTTCGTGCAGATGCCACTTCCGTCCGTGCGACCATTAGAAGGGAAAAGCGTGCACACACGCGAAAAAGCTCCTTTTGGTGTCGTCCGGCGACGCTTTTCTGACCTTAGGACGCACGAATGCGTGCGTGGCTTTGCATCCCGCGTTTTATTTTTTTATCGTCCCCTACCTCCCTGCTTTATTTTTGCGACTGCCATTGCTGCTGGTTTGTGTGACTGCCTTTTCTGATCTCTATCTACATCGGGCTACAGATATCGGGTGATTTGGAAAAATAAAGGACGTATTTTTTAGCCCTGGCATTTTCAAAAGTTGTTACTGTAGCAAATCCACGCGTCAATTGGACTTGCATTGATAGAAATCACGCTGTGTGTTCTTGTTCATGTTTCGTTTGTCCATGGCTACGTACACACACAAAGACAGAGCGACAGAGAGAGAGGTTAACTTGTAACGTACCGGCCCGAGTTTCTAGTTCTGCACACCTAGCGCTCTCTGTCTTGAAGCATTTTAGCTTTTCCGTTTTAGCAATAAATGTCGTCTGCTGTCATTGTCCGCGTCGTAGTTTGTGTCACCACCGCCGCCTCTTGCCTTCCAGCCGAACTAGCGAGAGTTCAGTTGCGTGAGACGCTAGAGTTCAGCTGTGTATAGGCAAGCTGGCGCGACAGCTTGCTCGACACTGACGTGGCCTTCCTGTGCCCGGCCGCTTGAGCTTACTTGGTGCGCTCGCTGGACCGTCGTTCGCGAGAAGGGGGCGCAGAGCATCGCGCGACGCTATCTCAGGTTCCTTCACCTCTCGGGCGCGGAAGACAACAGCTGAGGCCGAGAAGACAAAAGAAGTGACCCCCAGCGTGCTGCTGCTGCTGCTACCCGGCGCTCTCATTCAGAGGCCGTACAGCACGGCGGAACGCGGTTAATTGGAAGGGAACAACTTCTTTCATTGCCCCCCCTCGCTGCTTCCCCCCCCCCTTGTCGGCACCCGCGTCGTTCAAAGGATCGCCTTGGATTGTCTCGCGCTGGCTCCCGTCGGCTTGCTTGCTTGCTCGCGCTTTCCAGTGAGTGGCCCGCGGTGTGGTTCGTACCCGCACTTTGGCGCGCGGGGCTTGTGTCTCGGTGCCTTTTTTTAATTGGCCGTGACACGCGGTGAATGAGTGACGGCGAGTAGCGTGTATCCTGCGCGGTTTCGTGGAAGTGGCTCTTTCAATGCTCCGTGGTGTTCGCGTGTGAGTGTGTTTTGCTACGGACTGGAGACGAACGATAGACGCGGTAAATGCCCTAGTTTAAGGGGAACATCCTGGCTGACGAGGCGTGTCTCGGTGTGTCAGGGCGGGATGCTTGCACCGGGTTTGGGGGATCAATTTCGACGGGAGGGTATTGAAATTTTGAGTGCGTTGTACTAGTTTTCGTCTTCGTTACCGTAAGCCGAGAGCCGAATCATAGTTGAGGCGGAAACAGCTAGATGCATCACGATTGAAGTTATTTGCAACACCTGTAGAATAGCTGATAGCCGACCCTAAGCGACAGAAAGCGTCGTTCTCTATCCGCGCGGTAAATAGCTCACACAGGCGGGCATGTCGAATAGCAACGGGTGGAAGACGCACACGCGTGCACAAAACAATAACAGACGATGTAGAGGGCAGTGCGCGTTCAGTAGCTGACGATGTAGCAAACACACCACAGGACATGGCGATTATCGCGGTTAGCTCGTGGCGAAGAGTCTTTTTCTGAGAGTGTGTCTTCCTTTTCCGTTGGCGCAGGTGGTCCGTCGTCCACGGGGGGCGTCCACCGGACGCTGGTGGCGCAGATGTCGACGCAGAAGTGGCTCGCAGTGAGCGACTCCTGGACGCCCGGCACGCTTCAGCGGGAGCGCTCGGCGCTGTCCTTCTCGTACCGCGTCCGCTGCCAGGAGCACTACTACGGCTCCGACTGCGCCAAGCTGTGCCGGCCCCGCGACGACAAGTTCGGACACTACACGTGCAGCGCCGCCGGCGACGTCGTCTGCCTGCCCGGGTGGAAGGGCGACTACTGCAGCAAGGGTGAGTCTGCGTCCCGTCGCCTCCTCTTCACTCGACAGGACGGTCCTAGTGCGCATGCGCCGCGCAATTTCCCCAGTGTCTACACCTTACCTAGGTTTGAAGCGCGAAAATGCCTATACTTTTCGGGCAAACAACCAAGCAGCATCGTAAGTATTCCCCGCAGCGACGAGTAATTGGCGCAGTGCAGTCCGATTAATGCCTGGGTTTTATGCAGTAAAGCTTCGTTATAACAAAACCGCTTTAGAGAAATCTCGCTTTACTCGGAGAGTTTCACAGTACCCACCGCCGTGCCTGAAAAGCAAATCACCGCGCTTAGTCGTGCGTTCGTTGCCTTTCGTGTCTTCGACTGCCAAGAAACAGGTGCAGATGACGGCAAAGATGGCCTCTTTTTTTGTTTCTTCCATTCTATTTGAGAAGCTTTCGAAGTCGAAATTTCCGGTGAGCTATCGTCGTAACGGTCCGTTTGCGGGAACGAATGAAAGCCATTTCGTAGCAGCCCTTAGAGGCGCGCGTGTTTACTCGAAAGCCATGAATGAACGGGGCAGGAGGAGGAGGAGGAGGGGAGGGGGAGGGTTACTCACTCGCGAGTGTCGTCGCGTCGTCCAAATTCGCACGGCGCCGGATTTCCTCGGAAGATGGGGGGGACTCCTGCCCGCCGTGGTGGCTGCGGGGGTGATGTCACATCCGTCGTTTCGTAACCCCTCCGCCCCGCGCCCCAGCTCATCAATCCAGCCGCCCGTGACTTTCACCCCTTTCTCCCTCTGCTTTCTCCCCCCCCTTTCTCCCCTCCCCCGCCTTACTCCGGGGGTGCCGCTTTTTTTTTTTTTAATGCTTTCCCTCTTCTCCTTACTCAGTGCGCTGCCTTCGAATCGGTTTTTATGGTTGTTTAGAGTTATCCTTTCGAACTTATTCGCACTGGGCGCAGCCAGTCTTGCTGACGTCCATTTAATTGGCGCAAGCGACAGGGCCGTCTAATTGCGCATGCGTGGCACAGTCCCCGAACATGCTGCCGAGATGTCGGCAGTGTTTGAAAGGATGGAAAGGATAGATCGTAGTAGTGGGGCGAAAGTTTTTGCTAGCCATTCTTCTTCTGTATCCTGTTGGGGTTGCGTCGCTTGTGAGCTCGTTTGTGGACTTAGTTCGCACCGTGTTGCTGCGTTTAAATAAATAGTCGTTGTGGTCGCAGTGCAGAAAGTGGGTGGACTAACTTGCATTGGTATACGAATTAGGACGGAGTAAAGGTGTCGCGGCATACTAACGGTACCTGTCGTGGCAACGTGTAGGCGCAGATCAAGAAAAATAGCGCATTTCATGGTCGCTTTTAAACAGGCCAGCGTCAAATTTGATTTCGTGATTAGCATTTCTCCTTTTTTTTTTTTTTTTTTCACCAGTCTTATAGATATTTCGGCGCCCCCACAGCGCGAACTTCTTCCCCGCGTAGGCGTTCTCCGCCGCGGTCGTTTCGGATACATGGGCGGACAGTATACAACGTCACACAGAACGTTCAGTCCTCGGTTTTAGAGGAGACACAACGCAACGCTTGCGGAGGTTTTTTTCACGAATGCCCGTGAGCATTGAATTTCCTCCTGTTTTTTTTTTTTTTTTTCTCTCTCTCTCACTTCAGGCGCAGTGGAGATATATTCTGGCGCGCGTACGACGCGTCACACGGGCGGCGCAACTGATAGTCTTCTCGTACGCTGGAAAACGGCCCGGCGACTGACTGACTGATGAGCTATCTCCGTGTGGCCGGTTTCGTGCGAACCGGGGAGAGGACTCCCCCCGGACCGATTCTTGTTTCTGGTTTATTTATTTTCCCCTCAACGTCTGACATGTTTTGTCGCGCGCATCATTTCCTCTCCAAGCTGCGTGGCCGTATTTTCGAAACCAGAGAGACAAAAAAAATGTCTCTGAGAGAAACGGAAAAGGGAGAGACATTTTCACCCCGCTCTCGGCGCGTTTTTCCAGGACGGCGCGATATTTTATTCCCTGCTCTACGGCTGGGACAAGAACTGAATGAAGAAAAAAAAAAGAGGGGGGGGGTGTAATGCGTGTGAAATGGGCGGGGAAAACGGACGGATGGAGGTAAGAGAGTGAGAAAGGACCGGAGTGAAAATGAAGCGCCTTCTTGGTCTTTTTCGGCGTTGTCTCTCAAGTTGAGGGCTTCTTCCGTCCTCCGACGGTGTCCCCCGGCGTGGGAGCATCGACGGAGACGTCTGTGTGAGCGTAGTCCGCGAGTTTGTTGCCGTCGTTCGCTCGTACCGCCAGTAACTTCGCCGGCGTGGCGAGTGAAACGTTTTCGCTACACAGTGGCAACGTTGTTCGCCCCTCGTAGCCAACTTCTCCCCACCAACGCTTCTTTTAGTGGCGAAGCACCTTAGGACCTCGCTTTGTCCGTGGCTTGTCCCTTGGCGTCCGTGTACACAGCGTTGCGCATGCGCGAGGAGCATTGGATTGGATTGGATTTGGATTAAATTGAATTGTATCGGATTGGATTGGATTGGAATTGTATATACTGTACACACGCGTTGTCACGCGCGAGTGGGCAATGCCACGGGTGATTTACGGTAAAAAACGATCCCCAGTGCTTCGCCCAGTCGTCATGATTCACCTCGTTGAGATGCGTGAGTTTCTTATCTCTTATCTTTGTCAGCTTTCTTAACTAGAGTAGTTTCCTGTGGACGTGCTGGCAAATAAATGTTCCGTCGTCTTGATTACACGTTTGTTTTTTTCGATAAGAGTAGCTATTAAAACGTTAGAAGTGGACCTTAGCGAAGTGCGAACGACATTTTTGTCGTGTTCGATATCGAAAATGCCTTTGCCGAAATCCGATATCGAATATTGTGAATTATAGACCCCACCCCCCCTTCGGACAGGACACCCACACGCACGCACTGAATACAGTAGGACTTGATTGCTGGCTAGTTGGTTCATGACGTGCGCTCTCGTCTTGTCCTCTCATCTCATCGTCCTCGTCTTTTGCGCAAACTTATTCCTTCGTACGTACTGAAAGCAGGTCTTCCTTTATCTCTGACACTTCCCGCTTGTTTCGAGCGCAGTTTTAAGCCTGGGTGTATCGTCCCCTCGGTCGTTTTTCGACTTGTCGATCGTGGCACATTTGCCCTGTATAGCCGCCTCCTCGCAGGGCGTCCACTGAAGGAGGCGCCGCGTATTTGCCGCCTTTACGAGAAGCTTCACTGAGAACGCTTTTAAAGGACCTTCCATTCATTGTCTCGCCATTCTTACACCCGCTTTACCGTTTTTTTTGTTTTTTTTCTCGCCCCCCCATTTTTTCTACCCGACCATTCAGAGGGGCCCTTCTTCGGCCACGCCCGCTTCCATTGTTTCGGATTCACGCGCGCATTGTATCGCAGCCCGCACGCGCTGTTTCTGTCTTCTTTTTTTTTGTCTCGCGACTTGGCTCGGCTGTATGAACGTACTATCCAAGTCTATCCATCGTTGTAGCCACTTCCCGCCGCAAAACGCTGAACGACACGCATCAAACTCCCGCTTGGACGTGGAAGCCGTTCAGGCTGGCGTTATTGCTCGGATTACTTTTTTAAAATTGGTATTTTAACGCAAGCCGGACGACGAAGAAACAAAAATTGCAGCGTAACGACCATTGTCCTCTCTACGCTTGCTTCGTGTGTTGCGCTCTTCGAAAGAAGGCCGGATAACGTATACTCGTTTCCTAAGACGCCTCGACAAGTACATACTTATGCTACCGAGTATTTTTCCTGGCCCGTGAGTCAGTTTGTGCGCGTTTTCCCTTTCCGCCTTTTGTGATGCTTCTCCGCATTATTCCATTTTTTTTTAGGGGCGCCCGCAATCGCGTTACTGTGCCGTGAGTCGGCGCGTTCCCAGGGTGTGCGCGGCTGCTGCGTGAGTGACCGAAGTACGCGGGCGCCCGTTCCTTACACGCTCTTTTGTTTTGTGTAATTATTGCGTTTTCTTTCGTTTTTTGAGGAGGGGGGGGGGTGTAACCGAACGCGGGCAGCAGCAGTAGCAGCGGCGAGCAGGTCGTTTTCGGGAGTCGCCCGCGAGCTGCCCGCTGTTTTTTAGAGGCGGTGTGGGGGGAGGGAATTTCCCGTGCGAATTTGCCGAGCGCTTTTCGGGGCGTTGCAAGCAGTACGCGAACCTTCTCCTCCTTCTTCTCCTCTCTCTCTCTGACCACTCCAGTAAACCCTCCTTGTGAACCTTTTCTTCTTTTCTTTCTTTTCTGGGGGCCGTATGAAGATGCTGAAGGGGGAATTTTAGGCGGTCGAGCTCGAAATCCAAGTGCGTGTCGTAATCGAAATGCTTGTTTCTGAGCGATTGCAACTCCACTCGCCGTGCCTAACTACGGGCTGAGTGAGAGAAAAAGGGAGAGAGTGAGGAGCTGGTGTAGGAGTGGGGGAGGGTGAAAGAGGGAGTGGGGGCGGCGGGGGAACGAGCTGTTGTCTCTTCCTGACGCGCGCGCGGTATTTAACCGTTTCCGTTCACACGGTCGCGCACGGGCTTGTTCGCCGCCCGCCTCGGCTGTTGCCGTCGCCGCGTCTCTTGATGATAGAAAGGCCCTAGTCGTAGGAGCGAGACGGCGAGTCCGCGGAGGAATCGACGGCGATGGCGAACGGTTCGCGGCAGTTTCACTTTCTTATTCACAGACGCTTCTAAGGTGTCGAGGTCGTTCGTTCCACTTGCGTTGTTGCGTCCGCGTGACGAGGGCTGTGGACAGCTCGTGTGTCTCTTCTTTCCGCCTGCTTCAGTTCGGTCACGGAGGATAAAATCTGCTCCGGGAGCGTCTCGGCGAACGCAAGACGTCCTGACGTCACGCTCAGAGCTTCGGTGGTCGGCTGCCACATCTGCGCGTCAAAACGCATTTTTAAGTACTATTGGGCTCTCGTGTTCCGTCCTAAGCGCCTATTCCGCATTTATCAATGTGCAGGCGCCGCGAGGAGGACACCGTTACAGGATTAAAAAGAGGGGAACAGCGCAACACGAGACGAAACACATGAAGAAAGTTACAACCACGAGCGCTGTTGTAAATGGCCGCAGCACTTTCTCCATGTGTTTCGTCTGTGTTGCGCTGTTCCCCTCTTTTTAATCATGCGCCAACTCGCCCAAGCCTTCACCATTGCAACCGTTGCGGGATGATTGCAGCAGCATACAGATCATTCCCTGCGGCGATCGCGTACGGGAAACATGTTCGAGCTCATCTACTAAGTTAAAGAACAATCACCGTAATGACGGCTTGGTACAAAGGACTCCGTCGACCTTTTTGGTCAGCAGCAGCAAGCACGCCGGCACAGTGAAGCAAGCAGCTCTCCCGATTACACCGGTCGGTGGACGAACCCCGGGGGGCTAGGTTCGTAGATAAGAGGCGCGCGGTGGGGGAGGCGAGTTCAGTAGCTCACCAGGTAGCCGACCTGGAGGAAGCAACGCACCGACCAAAATGGGCACTGCGCGGGGGCAACTGGGCGGCGGTGGCTTCTTCTTTGGGGAGGGGGGAGAGGCTCTCCGTTGTGCTTACCGGTATAATCACCTCTCGGCGCCTGTGTGTATGCCTCTTCTGCCGCGTCTTCTTCGCTCCTGCAGAGTTGCCGGCGCGTTTAGAAAGAAGCACCACCAGCGCCGCTGCGCTTTTCTTTCGCGGGCCCTTTTCCTTTCCGCTCTCCAATCATGTTTCCCCCTCTACCGCTACCTGTACGCCGAGCTTTCTCTTTTTTTCTTTCTGTTGTTCCCCCGTGTGCAGTACGGAGCCGTTTTGTTGGGCTTGAGAAAGCCTGCCGCTCATTTCGGCAGCTTAACCTTTCCTTTGACCTGAAACCCCCTCTCACTCATCATCCTTCGCCTTTTTTCTTTTTAATATTTTTTTTCTGTATGTGTGTCGCTTGTAAGGAATTCTTTGCAAGTCTCCTCCTGCGCAAGCCCCAACTTAGGCCTCGCGCGCTTTTCCTCCCCGTGTTCACTTTTCGCTGCTAAGAAAAAAAAAAAATTATCTTCGGACGCGTTTTGTTTGGGAACGAGAGGGCGCACTTTTAGCGGGTACCGCATCGCGCGCCGTAGTACGATCCTTGCTCGGAAAAGGTGGTCGGTGCTAGAGCACTGCACGGGCCGAAATTTCTAGGCCCGGCCCGACCCGGCCCGGTAGAGACACGGCCCGGGCCCGGCCCGGGCCCGACAAGTTTTTAAAACGGGAGCCCGAGCCCGGCCCGAGCCCGACAAATTTTTAAAATGTGAGCCCGAGCCCGGCCCGAGCCCGGGAAAAATTTAAAATATCAGCCCGAGCCCGACCCGAGTTCAAAAGGCTATAAACATGAGCCCGAAAACGTTTGCTGTTTTTAACCTTAAAGCGTAAGCATAAAGCGACTGCATAAAGCAATGAATGGGAAATACTGTGATCACAATAATATAATTAGGATTTTGTTAGTGTTGACTCAACTGACTAAGTTTACGTACATTTACTGCTGGAATATTTGACAGCATTTTGCCTGTTGCTAAAGGAACTCGGAGATTGCGCCACGGGTTCAATTCGGGTCCATACACGAACGCGCCTGAAATTTGAGCAGATGACGTGTCCGCTTTCATGGCTTCATTTCTGTCTTTCCCTTCAGTGATGAAGGCAGCATTATTTTGTCTGCGTTTGTTTTCTTTTCTGCCTTGAATCATGGTTTCAAAACTTTTTATCCGAAACATTGGTTCTGCTTCGAAAATGGGTCCCCGAAACTATGCACGGTTGTGACTACCGCCCGTACGAAAACATGTGGGCGTACGGCGTTCCTACTTTCGGCAAAAGAATGGGGATGTGCGGACCTTGAAGGCAGCAGCTGATGGCAACAAATCTTGTCTGCCTTGCCTCGGCATTTTTGGGTGACAGCTTGCTTTCCGAAGTGGAGGAACCGCTTCAGTAGGGTTTGGTTTCGCCCTCCACGGACCCGTAGCATCCCGACGACGCTGCGGCCGCGCATGTGCGCTGTGACTGACCCATTTATTTTGTTCGACGACGACTTCGAGCCAGCCCGCCACCACCGGGGGGGGGGGGGGGGGGGGGGGGTTCCGGCAACCGTTCGAGACAAAGCGACGACGCGGGGCCGCACGACCCTTCGTGGAACTTCTGTGAGGCGGACCCCGGCGACGGAACCTTTACGGCTCCCAGCCTCAGGGGATGTGTTTTTGTTGTTTTGTGAATGACTGCTTCTCCCCGCGTCTCCTCTCTCGTGCCTATTCCACCAACCCCCATCCTGTACACAGCAGTGTATTCGATGTGTGCACTCAAAATAAAGAGCTGTACTCCCATTCTTCAGCCTCCCGCTTCTTGTGGAGGCCCAGGCGCTTGGAATGCAGGGCCACGCGTCGTGACCGAGGAGCCGCTTGCTACCACGGAGGTGGCAACAGTAGACAGTGCGAAGTCTATGTCGCCTTTGTTCTGTTTGTTTTATTTCAAAAAGCAGAAATAAAAGACAGTCATGTTGTATTGTGTGTCTGGAGTGCCCTCGCCTGGCCTGCTCTCTCCCACTATGCTGCCCAGACTGTCTGTTTTATAATTGATGTGAAGGCTTTCTGAGCGGAATCGTCTATTTATCATGTTTTTTAACGGCGCCATAGTGACATTGCACTTCGCTTTTTTTTTCTTTTTACTTAACCTCAAATATCAATGGGAAAACTTGCTATCAACAATTTAGAATTAGCGTCACACCACTGCCGTGCCTCAGGCACTGCTCGGGCCGGCTCGGGCCGGCAAGGCCCGAAACATTTTTCGTTCAACCCCGAGCCCGGCCCGGGCCCGAGAAAATGTGTGCTACCCGGCCCGAGCCCGGCCCGCGGGCCGGGCCGGGCTCGGGCTTTCGGGCCGGCCCGGGCCCGTGCAGTGCACTAGTCGGTGCGAGCTGCCGGTCGTCGCGCACAACACCGTCCCGCCACTTTGGGCGATTAGTCGTCGGTGGCGTCGCCGCGGACGTGGTCGAACTTTTCCTACTCCTCCACCTCCTGCGCGCAAGTGGAGGGGAAAATAAAGAGTGCGCGCGCAAAGGAGAAGCGCCGCGGGTGCTTCTTTTTGCGCGGACAAAGTCGCCCGTCGTTCTTCTTTTGTTGCCGCGCATCATTAGGCTTTGGGTCGTTTGCTCCTGCCGAGAGCGACCGCCGTGCGATCAGAAAAAAAAAGGGGGGGGGGGAGAAGGGGGGTGTAAAGGCTTCTCGTGTTGTAGTAGCTCTTGCTGGGGGTGATC
Source organism: Haemaphysalis longicornis (assembly GCF_048455015.1). Taxonomy (NCBI): domain Eukaryota; kingdom Metazoa; phylum Arthropoda; class Arachnida; order Ixodida; family Ixodidae; genus Haemaphysalis; species Haemaphysalis longicornis. The sequence continues at coordinate 58,519,521 of NW_027526407.1, read as the reverse complement.
TTTTTCTCCTCCCGTCCGGTCCGGTAATGCAGAGGTGTCGGCGTGCGCGCGCGTGAGTCGGTGATGGAGGAAATCGTCGTGTGTGCCACCGTATACTTTGGGCCCGGCTTCGTTCCTTCCTCGTGTTATCCGCGCGTGAGAGCTGCTGTTCGATGTCGTCCCTCGTGTTTTTTCCCTTTATCATCCTCTGCGTTCATCACAAAGTGTACGAAAACAGTGAAGGAGGGGGAACGTGACTTTCAAGGTTCTGGCGTTATTTTTGTGTCGTCGAAAAGTTGGCTTTCGGAGTGATTTGCTCTGTGCCGGAAGGTGTCTTGCTTCGGAGCCTTACGGTTTTTTCTCTTCTTTTTGTCTTGCGCAGCAATCTGCCTGAAAGGTTGCAAGGAACCCCAGGGGGACTGTGACAAGCCGAATGAGTGCAAGTGAGTATTGCTTTCTCTTCCTTGTTCGCTTTACTTCTGTATGGTTTTGAAATAAAGGCTGTAAATGGTATTCTTGCATGAAGTAGCACATGCATCCAGTGTCAGCGTACCAATGTGGAAAGCTTGCGAAAGCTATAGTTGATGGAAAAACCGTGCACTTGATGTTTTTGGCTGCTGAGTATGCAGCAGTTGGGGTATCACATTGGTACTGGTTCCACTTGGTGCCCAAATAAGAAAAAAAGTTGCCGTTAAAGTTCCGGCTGCTAAGAGAACAGTGTACCAACCGTTCTGTGTTCTTGTTTTCTTCTCCTGCAAAGGTGTCGCATCGGCTGGGAGGGTCCGCTGTGTGACCGGTGCGTCCGGTACCCGGGCTGCCTGCACGGCACCTGCTCCCAGCCGTGGCAGTGCAACTGTGACGAGGGCTGGGGCGGCCTGTTCTGCAACCAGGACCTCAACTACTGCACCAACAACCGGCCCTGCCGACATGGGGGAACCTGCACCAACACGGGACAGGGCTCCTACACCTGCACCTGCCAGCCTGGGTGAGCCTCGTTAATCTGTGACACCGCTCGCCACTTGTAAACAGCCCACTTGTCATTTGAATCAAATTAGCCTCTGCCTCAGTGCTCTGCCGTCGAGTTTTTCCAAGTTCAGGTTTTTAATGGTGCACCATCTTTGCTTTCTCTGGATGCAGCTATGCCGGCACGGACTGCGAGTTGGTCCAGGACCCCTGTTTGGCATCACCGTGTCGCAATGGCGGCGTGTGCCGCACAGACGGTTCGTCGGCTGGTGGCTACACGTGCAGCTGCCCTCCTGGGCTCGGTGGTCGTCACTGCGAAGTGCCACACAGTGCCTGCGACTCGAATCCCTGCGTGAATGGAGGGAGCTGCCGTGAGGCACCTGACACTGCCGAGGGATTCCGCTGCCTCTGCCCGGATGCCTTTGCTGGAGACCGCTGCGACGTGCAGAGAGACCCTTGTGAACCGTCACCCTGTGCCAATGGTGAGGGGTGCTGCCAGTTCCACTTCCTCCCTGTTTATTTAGCGTGTGTTGTCTACTGCCTCTATCTCGGCTGTCAAGGTGCCTGGTGACTAAGATTTCTTTTTGTCATTCTTCTAAACAGGTGCAACGTGCGTGAGCCTCTCGGATGGCGATTCCGGCGGCGAGCACCATCGTTTCCGCTGCGAGTGCCGGCCAGGCTTCACGGGCCCGTTGTGCCAGACAGACATCGACGACTGTGTCTCGAACCCGTGCCGCAACGGTGCCACGTGCGTGGACGGTGCCGACAGCTACCGCTGTGCCTGTCGACCGGGCTACGTGGGCCGCCTCTGCGAAGTGGATGTCGACGACTGCCTTACGTACCCGTGTGCCAATGGCGGGCGCTGCGTGGACCTGGTCAACGACTTTGCCTGCAACTGCCCACCCGGATTCTCGGGCAAGGACTGCTCGGTGAATCTGGACGAATGTGCCTCATCCCCTTGCCTCAACGGCGGAGTGTGTGTAGACCTCGCGGGCCGTTTTGAGTGCCGCTGTCCCAACGACTTCAGCGGGGAGCGCTGCGAGCACCGTCCCCCGGCCCTGGCTCCGAGGGTGGCCGTGGTCCCTCCACCGGGACGGTCATCTGCGAGGCGGGGAGAGGACGTCGGCCACGACTTTGTGAGAGACAGGGAAGACAAGAGTCTTGAAGACAAGCTCTCGGGAGTCCAGCTGGCGTTGATTGTCACGGCGTCAGTTGCGGTGCCCCTGATCGCACTCGTCGCTGCCTTGGTGATCGTTTGCCAGCGTCGTCGCTGGAAGGAGCGCCGGGACGCCGAGGCCGCGCGGCGACAGAACGAGAGGAATGCAGTCCAGCACCACACCATGAACAACAAGGGAGCCGGGGGCAAGGCGCCGCCACCCGTGGTTGTGGTCAACGCGCTTATTGAGAAGCCACTGCAGAAGAAGGCCAACGGCGACACCTCATCTTCGGCAGCGACCTCGTCTGGCTCGGCAAAAGTGCTCAACGTGGACTCTGCCGGGGCCTCGGCGAGGGCTCAGAGCAAGCTGTCTCTCAACTGTGGAGGTGATGGGGAACCGGTGTACACAAGCTCGAGGACACTCAACAGGCTCTGTCATGAGCCAGGTGGCATTGTGGAGGCCGGTGTGGCAACACAGCAGGGATCGGTCCTGGACAGGGCTTCGTTGCAAGGCTCGTCCGTAAAGAGGTGAGCTGGCTCTCTTGTGTCCCTAAGCGCGCAGTAGTGATGTTTAGACTCGGCTCGCTTGTTTCAAGTCTGCTCTTACCAACGGAAGGGTTGGCAACTGTACACCTGCTGCTCGTAGGCCTTGCTTGATGTGCTTACCTGCTGTAACAGACAGCGGTACTTGTAAGAATGAACGTACATTTTGAATGGCATTCTGTGGCTTCGCTTACACTTCTAGGTGTTTAGTGTGAAAGAGACAGATGTAGGTTTAGAGTGAATGTGTACTTAACATTCTTTTGTTCTGTTCCTTCTCTTCCCTGCACAGCTGTGATTCGAGGATGGCTGATGGCATGGTAGCTGAAGAGGACGACATTGCATCCAGCAAGCAACAGCAGCAGCCTCAGACCGGCCAGCCAGTCACCGCCACCGGCGGCAGCGCAGTGTACGTGATAGAGGACCATTATCGGGACGAAAGCCGGTTGGCAACCGAGGTGTAGCACGGTGACTGCTAGTGTGTTGCCATTGCGTGCGGTGTTGTGTCGCCACGCTGTGCCCAAACGTGACTGGCCGCAACCGTGGAGTCGCCCGTCAGCCTTGCGCAAAGCCCCGCCCTCCCAGCCAGGCGGCGGACCCCGTGACGTCTCGCACGGCTCCGGCGCCGTCATCAAAAGTGCCACCAACTACCACCACACTGCCTGCAAGCCCTCTCCCAGCGGTCATGCCCGTTGCTCCCGAGATTGACTTGGGGCTGTGTCGCGTGCACCAGGACGTGTGTGACGGGGTGTGTGCCGCAACGAGTCGTCACAACCTCACAAAACCAAAATAGTCATCCAGAAAGTTGTCTTGTCTATTTCATCGTTAATATAAATGCTTCCCAAAGTGCATAGCGAAAGAAAGGTGCTGCTTCTGCTTTGGACTGAGCGAAGGAACTTTCGTGCAAACCGCTCGCTCACGCCAATGAAGACGTGCTTGGCAGGACGTCAGCCTCCTAACCACCACCGCTCCAGCCGTCACTGTCAGCGCCTGAGACGACGGAAGCTTCCCCTGGCATCGTGGATCCAAAGAGCGTGTCTATTCGTTGTTTCTGTGTTTCGACAGACTTCTCAGAGACTTTCAAAAAAAAAAAAACGAATGTGTCCTTGCAGAGTCCTATGAGAGAACCATCTGGGTATTTCCGCCATTTCTTTGTTCATTTCTTTTTTTTTTCCTTTGTCATGTTTACGGCTTGTTGATTAATTTTATTACCAACCATTCTTTCTCATCTCTGTGCAACTCAGCCAAGTCCCTGAGTGTTTTTTAAGCTAGTGTCATGAGAGAGAGGAGTGTTTGTTTATCGTTGAGAGTGAGCTGGTGCCGCCTTGTTTCGTTTCCCGTCTGTTTGCCTCTGGTTTGAGTGTTCCTTTGCCTGCATGGTCGAAATGCTTGTTCAGTGAATAGTGAAGGATTAGAACCTCCGTTCCAAGCCCCACATCTCGAAAGAAATGTCTTCATTGGCTCTTTGTTTTTTCACTCGGTTGATAAGAGAAAAACGGCAAATTTCGTTTTGACTCATCGCCTTTCAGTGCCTGTGGCTTTGTCTCAGGTGTCTGGTCATTGCTCTACTCCTTGCCATGGCCATGTGCTTGTGAGTTTCTCTATTTGCCTGCTGGCGTCGTTCATGTCAGAGCTCCTTCAGTTAGCTCCAAACATCCTATGGTCTCACTCTTTTTTATCATTGCCTAATTTATTGTCTTGCATAGATTGACGATGCAGTTTCGCGCCACTAAGAGTGCGGAGGGTTTTTGATATAATGTGAGATGGCACAGTCTGCCGCCGAGCATTTGCCACTCGGGAATTCTTTGTAGTCGTGCGAGAATTCCAGCTGTAGGAGGTATAGTTCTGCAATTGACGGCATTCATATCCCATATTAAAAGCTTAAAGTAGTGCTTTTTTAATAGCTATGTGAAACAGGAAGGCTTTGCCCATCAGTTATGGATGCTTCTTACACGTGAGCCTGATTGGCGTGCCGTGAGAACTCCATCATGATTGTCTTTTCAGCGCAAATTGTGTGTAGCTCATGTGCTCAGCTCAAACTCCTCCCAGGTGCCTCCACCTCATGCCATAATTATTATCTTTAGATTCCTCTGCTAACAAGGAAGCGCCAAAAAACGTTGCGCCATATGACACACAGTTCTTAGTATACGGATGATGCCATGCATGGCGTTTGGTTTTATTGGTCGCCTATCGTGCAACACGTATTAAAGCACTCGCCTTAGTGCATGAATACATTATGCAAAACCTAAAAGGAAACTGCGCTGAGCCTCTATCATATTGTTGAGATGCGGGTAACAAGGGACATGATTGCCAAGCTCAGAGTGTGGGAATTTAGCCCGTTGGCAGCTATGCAACTTGACATGCTCTTATTGTCTTTAGAAGGTGTTGTTTCAGTCCAGTGCAGCTGTTTTCGGCGTCGTTGCATTTTTTTCTGTTCTCTTTTTATTTATTTTAAAGATAGACGTTAGGATGTCGCCTGCAGAACTTCTAAGTTGTGGAGTTCTGCTTGCCAGAGCGACCTATTGTACCACAAAGTATTAATAACTTTAATTATTCATATCCATAGATCGTTTTCTTTTTGCGCCAGGGTTGCGTTCGTGCACCTTTGCTGTAGTCTTCCTCAAGACATAAGCACCGAATATCGTAGAAGATTTGAACTGAAGTTTTCCTATGTAAAACGTTAGTTGGTATAGGAACTTTTGGTGCAAACTGTCATACCTAAATAGTCTGGAATCGCTTGGAAATTGTGGAAACATGAAGGTGCGCCTTTGAAGTTCATTCGTTTTTATTCACCAAATTCATCCGGCCACGTTTCTGGCCAGCTTTAGACAGAAGCAGCATTCTAAGTTGTTAAAGATGAGTTACTCATGGGCCTAAAGCTTGCACCTCGAAATTTCTAAGGCAGCTCGGAATGAACTGTGCAACGGTGCACGAACGTTTTCCTTGCGTACAAATAAATGAACGTGGTACGAGTCACGCATAGTGGTTTTTAAGATCGCAGATGGCTGCGATGTCGCCACCAGGGCGCCGCCTTAGTCGACCGTCTGTGTTTCGTTGCTTCCATCGTTGGTGCAAGCATCTTGCTGGGTGTGAGAGAAGTTTGGTTTCTTCTTTTGTTTCGAGAGGCGATGCATGTCTGTCTGTGAAATCACATTCATGCTCCTTTTTTCCCCCATCACTCTCTCTCTCGCTCCATATGTTGTCACGATGATCATTACTTCTCTGTGCCTAGGGTTCTCCTGCCGCTGTACTCTTGCGATTGTCTAATGTACAGTGCGTGCCCAACATAATTTATGAATACCTGTAATATTTCTTTTTAAGATTACGCAAAGAGTCCTGTACATATGTATATTTATGAAGTACCTTAGGAGTTACAAGATGGAAAATACGAGAGAGAGAGAGAGAAAAGACATCCCTACTACGTGTTGTACATAGTCTTCGACAATGAACGAAGCAAAGAAAAAGGCGAAAAAACAACGCATTCAATAAATGCAGAGTCGTTATTTTTGCACTGGACTATCTGTGTCTTGGCACCTCTCTTCGTCGTGGTCGGCGTTTCCGAAATGGAAATGCCACATGGCGTTTATACCACATGTGATTCTTTGGGGTGGGGCAAAGGGAAAATGGCAAGGGACAAGTGGCAACCCAGGTGAAAATATTTTTTCTAGCTGGATTATTGAACCCAAAATTTCTTCTGGCTAGAAATCAGCAGAATTTCTAGCTAGAAATTTAGTTTTTAGGTCATTTCTAGCTGGATTGAGATTTTGTTCCCGCTGGCAGCTATCTTCCATCTAGCATTTGTCCGTCCATCTGGAAGAAAAACTTGCAAGCTGGAAATAATCGTCTGTAGCTAGACTTGAGAATTTTTCTAGTTAGAAGCTGTTGATTCCAGCTAGAATCTGTAAATCTAATCAGAAATGAAGCAGAAAATTATGATTTTGTAGAAATGCTCTTTCAGTTTTCACGGGGGGCGGCAGGTGTAAATATTTTTCCTAACTGGATTATGAACTAGAAATTTCTTCTAGCTAGAAATCGGCAGAATTTCTTGCTAGAAATTCAGTTTTTACCTCTTTTCTAGGTGGATCGAGATTTTGTTCTGAATGGCAGCTATTACTTCCAGCTAGCATTTGTCAGTCCAGCTGAAATAAAAAAAGGCTGGAAATAATCGTTTCTAGCTAGAGAGAATTTTTCTAGTTGGAAGCTGTTGATTCTGGCTAGAATCGGTACATTTAGTCAGAAATGAAGCTGCAAATTATGATTTCTTACTAGAAATGCTCTCCATTTTCACGGGGGAAGGTCACGGGTTGATTGCAGTGTGGTTGCTGCATATACAGTCGCACAATTAAGTTCGGTGTGCACTGGCGAAAAACCGAAAATTCGAAGGGGCGTTCGCATTACGGGACTCGGAAGCTGTTGCTGTACTTCAAAGCAGAATGCCTGGGCCCGTTTGCCCGAACGCGATAAGTGGGGGAATAAGTTCTCAACTACTACTTTACCACTGTATAGGTAATAAGTCGTTTGCCCGAAACTGATACAAACGCTCGGTTAAGGTAGCGTTTCTGTTGGGTTTTCTGGCAACCGGCTTATTTGCCGTGGCCGAATTCAATTTATTGGCGTCTTATTCGTTAGCGGGAATTTAATCGGGTGCGTACGGGCAAACGGGCCCTGGCTGTGCAAGCAATAAAGGAGCGATCGGCTTGTACCTCTTGCAATGATGTTTTGATACCAAAGGGTGTTCCCACAAGAGATCAGACAGGCCTGTCCTTTGATTTTGACGACACTTTTATATATATATGTATACAGTTAAACCTGGATTAAACAAAGTTGACAAAACATCGTAATTTTTGGTTACATGCAGGTTTTTCGAGTTAAGGCTCGCGGGAATGAAGGAGAAACGAAGCCAAAATACTAGACATCAGTGAATGCGAGCGTACCCTTCAAGAATTGATTTCGCAGTGAAAAGCCGCGTGATTTGAGCCGGCTGCATTCTCACTAACTCAGACACTATACGGCGCCCCAAGGAAGCGTGTTCACATATATATATATATATATATATATATATATATATATATATATATATATATATATATATTAACAAGCGCAACCTGAGGATCACTTGCCTTTTGAGACTTTCCGGTGCCTTAATGCATAAATTTCAAGCACCAAACGTATCCTGAAAGGGCGCCTTTTCGCGAACTTCACGCTCTTTTCCGCAATCAAAATTGTTGAGGGAATGCTATAGCTGGGATACTGTACCTGGTGGCGACGTTCTTCTTTTTCGCCGGTGGAGACGGCATGCATTCTAGACGCTTAACCCATCACCGACGAACCGACACCACAGATAGCAGTGGAGACGCGCGACTATACACGCCGACAGGCATGCCTAGCACCTAACCGATCGACCCCGCACTCACACCTGGAAACTCACGGTAGTTTGCGGTGCGGAAGAAATTCGCTAAATTAGTGCATTTCTCCAACCGATCTTTCAGAAAAAGGACAAAAACAATGGCTCATCGGCGTAGCGCATTCGTTACATCGAGGTGAACCGTCGCATGCCTACGTTATATAGAGTTCGCAAATATATGGGCTTCAATAGGGCCCGGGAGGCAATGGGGAATTGGAAAACTTCGTTATATCCAGGAATTCGTTACAAAGAGGTTCGTTACATCCAGGTATTAGTGCATAGATCCTTGTGCGCACGGGAAACATATTTGAAGTTATTTTGTGGGGAAAAAAATTCGCTTCCTCAAAAAAAAAAAATCCCTAGGTCGGCTCGGGTCACTGGCGCGTTGAGCGGCTCGCAGAAAATTTTTAACTCCTACCACTGTAAAACAAAAGTTACTGCAGCTATCACCCTAGTTCTTTTTATAAAGACTTTGCATACTCTCAAATGATTTCACGTATTCGCATTTGGCGGGCAAAGCGAGTTTTATTAACAAAAATTCCCAAATTGAAAAAAAAAATTGAAAATTGCCCAAGTGTGGGGCCGTTTTCCTCTGCAACTAAACAAGCTAGGTAGTTCAAATTTTGTAGTGTTATTCTTCTGTTCTTTTTCAATCTTCGTGCCAATTTTAGTTTATGTGATCATAATGGTTGTATTTCAAAACAGCACTCTACTTCTGTTAGGTAACGGCCGGATCGTGGTATATATTTTGAGACTATTAAAAGCAAGGCCATCTTCGATTTTTTTTCGAACTTTCACAAATTGAAGCCAAGGTTGCCCCCCATCACCTGTCGTGCTCTATATGCGGGGAACCGTGCGTGTGCGCTACAGGCGCGGTCACGTTGGTACTCCGCGCCTCTGCTGCTAAGGCGACGTACGGCGCAATGGCCATGCGCAGTAATGCGCAGCCCCCTTCTTCAATGCCTGGTGGTAGATCGTTCTCCCGTGCAAGGCATGTGCGAGTGATTCCATACCGTTGGGTCTGCCACGATTAGCTTGGGTACGCGAAAAAAGTGGCTGTTTCTTTTACGAGTGTGATAACCTTCTGCGTACACTTACTAGCGAGTATACCAGTTGTTGGCAGTGGCGCAAAGGCTGCAACGTGAGCGCCGTAGTATAGAAAACGGTCATGGGGCAGCGCTTGTCCGGGCAGCAAGAAAGCTGTATTGCATTCCAAGCTGCGCCCCACCGAACTCAAAGTAATACCAGAGTCCTTCAATGCCTTTCTGGTCATGAAACTTCGCCGTCACGCTATGGGAGAGCTTCGTGCGCTGCCGCGCCGCGGCGCTGGTGTTGATCGGAGGCAGCCGGGGGCGTGGTCAGAGCGCGTTTGGCAGGGAACGGACCACGGAGCAAGATAAAAATGACACTCGCCGCCTTATCAGCAGTGCGCTCTCGCTTTACGTGTCGTAGGCCGCTCAAATGAACTTATCATTTTGTGAGTGGCAAAAAATTTGGTGCGAACGGGCGTGATGCTACTGCGTTGGTGCCTGCCGGTCTGGCTACAGAGCAGCGGCGGCCGCCCGATGCCCTCCGATCTGCGGTTGCGCCCCTCGTGGTAGCCTTTGTTCCCGTACGAAACTTGGCCGGGAGTTTCATGACCAGAGATGAATTGAATGACTCTGGTAATACCTCGACGTCATGTACTGTTTTGTGCAGCGTCTTACAGCCTGCCTGTTGCAAGACGCGAGTGAAGTCGTCGCCGCAGATCAGCTGACTGACAGCTGCCGCGTTCAGATATCGCCAACGGCACCGTTGTACGGCAAATGGTGAGTTGTCTTGCTTGGCGTGAAGCGTTTAGTGCACAAGATAGAACCAGTGTCATTGTGTCACCCTTAGGCAGTGGTTTATTGGGCTGCTTTGCCAATAAACGGAGCTCGAACACTCGTAGTATGCAGGCGTATCGCCGAGGATTCGTAGCTTGTCATTCTATTTTCTTTTTTTGGATAGCGCATCGGATCGCATGCAGCGATAAACTCACTTCAGAACGGGCGAATCGAAATTGGGTGAAGCCCTCTTTCCTGACTGTCGAGTCGAGTGAGCGAACCGGCGAGCGTCAAGGGTCGTAACCGCAGGCTGCGAAACCATGGGCTCGCAAGTCACGTGTGATGTCTCCCCGCGCACTTTTGCAGCTGTTTCCTTAAAGAAAAGGGCTGTCCGATCACGCGATTTCGACTAGTATAACGTCGCGTAACGATACTATTTTGCGCGTGCATTGATCAAAGCGGACGTATAGAGAACGCAGTTGTCTGTTTACGCCCATCAGAACTGAAGCTTACCACTGCTGCCTGTTTTCCAGAAATTTCGTCGCCAGGTTTAGCGCGTTATTATTTTTTCTTTTTTTTTCTGATGCAGTGGTTTTAGCGTCCGCACGTCTGTTGCACACAACACCGTCGCAATCGTCGGGTGATACAACGCATCCGATATCGTTTCCGAAAAGCACAACGCAGATCTGTTCGTTTAAACGGGGCATAAGAACCACGCTTGTAGCCATCGGCAGAGACAGGATGTACGCACTCAGATACGGGCAGGGTAACATAACGCACATCTTGGACGAGATAATAAAGGTACACTCTTAAAAAAAAAGGTCGGGGTATTCACTGATGGAGTACTAACAAGTTACTTGTCCCAGCCTAACTGGAGTTAGTAAATGTAGCACTAGTCAGGGTTACTAACTGAAGCAGGCAGTAAGCACCACTACCTCCACTAGTAAAGTCCTAGCGATAACACTGTTCTGAGCTACATGCATTTACTAACTGGCCATGCATAACCTAGTCATAAGCACGGCCTTAATCGAGTGCAAACTACTTCCTACACTCAGTTAATTTCCTAACCAGGCGATTGCTAGTGGCAGAGTCAACGTACCGTACCGCGCGGTAGTAAGGTTCGTTAGGAGTTAGTAAATACGGCCGTTACTACACTTTTACTACCTTTTTTTATTAAGAGTGTAGCAGAATGATTGTACACCAGGCTGTGTGTATTACGGGAACGGTATACGCAGACGACATTGTTTTTTTAGCTGATAATCAGACCGATATGCAATGGCTCATAACCATAAGCCACAGACCTCGGGTTAAATTTTGGCACTGAAAAATCGCTAATAATGGTTTTCAATGACACTAGCTCTGGCGCAGTGTTAATCCAGCATGGCGAATTGCCTAGAGTCAAGGAAAATAAATATTTGGGGGTGTGGATAAACGAAGGAAACAACTGCTTAACAATTTACGTGGAACAATGTAAGGGTAAAGGAAAGCGAAACGCAGCTGTAATCAAGCATAGAGCTCCGTGGGGGTATAACAAGGAGGAAGTAGTGAGAGGAATGTGAAAAGTAGTAATGGTTCCGGGTCTCACACCTGCGAATGCAGTACTCTGCCTTGAAGGGCACCATGCAGAGAGCGTTAGGCCGTTTGGTCTTAGGAGCCTGTGGTAAAACAACTGACCGAATCAGTGCAGGGAGATGTGGGCTGGGCGTCTTTTGAAGTTGGAGAAATACAGATTAAAATATGTTTTGAGAGGAGGCTGAGAGTAATGGATCAACGTAGGTGGACAGCTAAGGTTTTTACGTGCGTATACATAAAAAGCGTGGACACGCAGTGGCTAAGGAAGACTAGAAGGCTAACTATGAAATACGGAAAGGACAGTGGAGAATCCAAGACAGCCAAGGTAACCAAAAAAGCGGCAAGGCAGATTGAAACGAATAAATGGAGGAGGAAAAATGGAAGCTCAAACGTCGTTAGAGATTTACAGGGCTGAGAAACCTAAATTTTGACAATTCCAAGGGCAGTGCTTTTGAACTGAGACCTTTTATACACGAAATGATGGGGTATGCGTGGTCTGCGGAAAATAAACAGAAACTATATGGCACATAGTGTTAGGATGCGAGGTTATCTATCTAAATCTACATGACGGAAATATTCTGCTTCCAGAACTTGGATTTAAGGGTAGCACAGAGGGAGTTAACTTCAAGGCTGTCGAGGCGACGAGAAGGTTAGAATGCGGGTAGACGAATAGACGAAAAGCAGAGCTGGTTATATTGCCTAGGACAGCTACCGCCTGCAACAGAAAAAAAAATTAAAGCCATTCCACTGAATGTGAAAGCTGTCCGAAGCGCAGAGCAGTGAATCGTCATGCTGTGGCGCCGTTATCCGCTTACTGCTACCACCTATCACGCTCCCCGCCGCCCAGTCTCACTCCTTTCTTGATGAATGGATCGAAGGTTTTTCTAATGAAATTCAAATTTCCCGCTTTCGCAGTGCCTTCCCCGCAGTTCCCCGCCTTCACCGTTCCGAGTATAGCCTCGGGAGTTTTTGTTCACGGAAACGAAAATTCTATGGCAACCTGGCCATATACAAAACTCCCCCGCGAAAAAATCCGGGAGCAGGGCTCCGCAAACCTGCCTGCGCCGACATCTTTGTTTCGCACATTGTTGCATATCTACGTCATGGACTTAAAGCGGCTACTTAAGCGCCAGACACATGTGCGGAAAGCGACGCGTTTCCGCACACGTTTTTTTCCCCTCCCCAAAACCGGTCCCATATTCCTCATGCTTGTTCCTGACTGCTGCCGGACGGTTTTCCGGACAGGGAAAACGCTTGCCGAAACGCGTCATTTTCCGCACACGTGTTTGGACCTCTAGTGCCCAAATGTCACGGTACTCGCGAGAACGTGACTATAGCGGACGTTTGCACCAGCGGCGACGTTGAGCTGTGCATCCGTGTAATTTCGATCCTTGATTTTTATTTGAGCTGGACTTCGATATTGAATGCTGTATTTAAATCAATTAATAGAGAGTTATAGCAGAGCGGAGATCTGGTCCCGGTACGGTACACGGTAAGCGACCTGCGCTACTGCGCATGCGCAGATGCGGGAAAACTGGTTGTGCGCACGCAGGTGTACCGGGAACCGCACCGGGACCAGATCTCCGCTCTGCTATAACTCTCTATTAATGACTCCCGGTATATTCTAGCTTTATGGCACTGCCACCCGGGTAAGTTAGGCCAGATAACACTGGCCTCCCGGTGCCGCGCCCGCGGGGCCTGCCGGGAAAGCCACTCGCTACACAGCACCCGTTCCTGTTCGTGCGTGTATCACGTTCTCTGCTCTCCGTTCGAGAACCCACTGCCCGGCGTTCGTGGCGTGATCTCTCGCGTGCTCTTTTCTTCACCAGTTCACGTGCGTTCGCTCCGGAAGTGGGGAGCGCAGACGCCGAGTTCGCGAAACTGGTTGCCGTGGGTTCTAGCGCGTCCTAACGCGGCCCACTTTGGGAGAGATGTGAAAGACGGCGGACAGAACTATCCTGGCCTGCTGCAGTCATGGGGAGATTTCAACTGCAAGAAGTTCCAGAGGCATGCAAGCTCAAAATACTCTAGTGCGACTGCAGTTGTGCATGCATGGCCAAGGCGCATGTACGAACGTCTTCAAAGGATCCGGTTATGCGTTGTATACACGCCCCAAGACAATCTGTTTTTCAGGAGGTGCTCTACAGTGAGAGATTCGAACTTTTCTTTTTTTGCGTGTCATTACTGAGAAGTTCCGGCGAGATGAACGCTCATTTTTACCAAACGGCGGTCGCTGAAGACCACGTATATGACTGGGCCGACACAATTAACTTAGGATAGCGCCGGTTATCTACTATAAATTGTTTTTTTAGGGGGGGGGGGGGGTGTTCAGGGCGCAGTTCTTGGGAATCTATCGCGCCCATGGAACGCAGCCCGCATCCATAGCGAAAGCTTTCTACTCATCTCGTGGATTCCCGGACTATGTAGGGAACCACTCCCACTTCAGCGGCTCAAATAAACGTCTCCCTCTCCCTCTCCCTCTCTCTCCCTCTCACTCTCTCGCTCTCCAGCGCATGCTTACCCATAAAAAAAGAACCACATGGTCCTAAAGTAGAGAACGGACATTGCGGTTTGAAAGCATCACGCTTCATAGCAAATGGCAGCATAACGTTTTACGGGCGTTTCAAGAGCTATGAATCCATGGTTTGAGGATAAGTGCTGCGCTAGCTAAACTAACCTCCTTGGCTAAACTACAGATATGTGTATACAATGCTTGTGCTGGAATAGAACTGAAAACTCAAGAGACCAAAAAAAAACAAAACAAAAAAAAACTGGGTGATGCACCCGATAAGGCTATTAACATTAAAACACGAACTGGCTATCCTCATCGCGTGATGAACATTCATCCATTTTGGAGTTCGAATTTTGGCGCTCTTTTTGTGCGCGTCCACATCTTCGGCTTATCGCTCTCTGAAGTCCTGGTATTCCTCGTTTCGCTGCGTTTACCTGCGCTAATGCGTTTTGAGCCAGGAAGTGACCAGACCCTATGTTCCGGGTCCGAGATTCTCAAACTTTTCTTCCTCCACTGCGAATAGCTAAAAAAACGCGAGCTGCACGCACAAGCACGCATGCGCGCCGAAAAAAAAAAAAAAAAAAAAACGCGAGCTGTACGCAGAAACACGCATGCGCGCCGCACGAGCGCTTTTCATGCGCGCTGCCCTTGAGGGCGTGCAAGCGTTGCTCAACGCGTTTTTCCTATAAAACTCGCGACGCGCAAGCTTGGCGTTCGCGGGTCGTCTACCATCAGCGTTGCGCATGGCGGAGGCCCCCCGAAAACTTGGCGCTGACGGCGATATAACTCCGGAAAAAGCAGCGTGCACGTCCGAGTCGTGCGTTCGCGGAGCCTACTGTTATGCTTACGTTGTTTTATTGTCATTATTTGCTGAGTACTCGATCACGACTAAGCTTCATTTCTCTTTCTTTTTCTTCATTGTCGGGCTGAAAGGACGTTTACGTAACGCCGGAAAGGAAACGAAAAACGAAGCGAGTATGAAAGGCAGCAGACGATCACTAGAACAGGCGAGGCGCACGTCGTCTGCGAACTGCAACCGTAAGCAGACGACACTGAACGCCGCTGCGTGCGATAATGCGGTGCATGAATGGTGCTGGCTGGTGTGTTCGTGAACGTAATCGAAGCTCAAATGGAAGGAACATTGTACTGGAAGTTCCGTGTATCGTGTTGTATATTAGGGTGGAGAGAACACAGTTGGATACGTGTAAACTTAATATTTTTTTTTTTTTTTCTGTACAGGGCGATAATTCCCCCCACCTTCTGTTTTTTTTTTTTTTTTCTGAAGCCATTGCTGCCGGCAATATTCGTGTGTTTACCCTCAGTGGGCTTTGAATGCTTTTTTTTTTTTGGTCTAGACACTTCATGCTTCGATTTAAAAAAATAAAAAAGACAGCACGCGCCTTGAAGTTTCGTTTTGGGGTGTGGTGTTGCGGTCTGCACGCCCTCCGTGTTTTTGGTTTCACGTAACCTTCCCTCTTCAGTTCTGTTTCCGATTTCACGTTAGGGCAACATTTGAACCCACTGACGTTTCGGCAAGCCATTGTCGCTCACGCCTTGGGGTCGTAAGCGTTCGTTTAATGGCTTTGCCATCTGTCCGTCGGCTTCACGGTTTCCGCGGCAGCGTCCCGAATGTGGCGTCAGTATATCTATTTTTTTATCTCCTTGTTCGAAGAGATGCTCTCCTCAGTAGTTTTGAACGCTCAAACATCTGTCTGCGGTGCGTCACAAGACGGGCGCGTCCATCGATGGGGTGGGCGAACGGACTTCGTGATTAAGGTTTCCGACTGTGAAGCGATTGACAGGCATGCCCCCTCGCCGTTGCTTGAACTGAAATACTGAAAATCAATTTTTTCATTTCTCCCTCTTGGGATATTGCTTTCTCTTGCTGATTTTCTGCCTTCGCCATCTTTTTTTAACTAAAAGGTCCAGTCGTTGAGTCACGAATCGACCTGATGCCGCGCAGTAACGAGTCATACGGGGTGACCGACCCGTTCATGGCTACGTCGGATCCGCGTTGCAGTTGGGTCAATAGTCTCTTCAAATCCAGAAGATGCGGGTATCAGCTGTGTGTCGGGGATTTCCTTCCTTCCTTCCTTCCTTCCTTCCTTCCTTCCTTCCTTCCTTCCTTCCTTCCTTCCTTCCTTCCTTAATTATTGACCTACTTTCTCACTCACTCACTCACTCACTCACTAAAGACGACATATGCCCATACGTCGTGAGAGGCTGACTTGCGGTTTGAATTGGTACGTCATTCATTCGTCTTTGTTTTATGGCCGTTTTATGGCCACTATAGCGCTTCGAGTGGTAGGCCTAAAAACTTTTTCTCCCAAGGCTTCAAGCCTGGGCCGGTTTCGGGCTTTTTTAGTGTGCTTCAGTATCGGAAGATAGCTGTTCACTGGCAGCACGCATTAACCGCATGCTCCTCTTCTTGAGGAAAAAAAAAAAGGTGAAATGCTGCTGTTTAACATTCGGGAGCATTCCCCGAGCGTACACGGTTGAGTTCTTTTTTGTGGTTTGGATTGACGCTGTATACCTTTACTTCCCCTCCTGCTCTTGTTTTTAAAGCGGAGCTTTCTATGTCTTGCTCATGGCGTTGACGTCCGAGTAAAACACACAGCAGGAAAGGCAACTTTACGCAATGGGTTTCACAAAGTACACATCAATTATACACCACGTAACGTAACATTGCGATATCTTTGCACACCTAATAGATCTCTCGTAATACGCACAATATAGTTCCGCAGTACACACGGTTAATGATGATGATGAAGATGATAAAATACATTCGCTAAGCAGAGTTTGACTTTGGCTTTGGCCTGTGGTGTGGATTTAGACGTTGTCTTTGAATTTCGGGTCAGTAGCCTTAGGAATTTGGATTTTGGCGGTGTGGAAGTTGGGCTTTGGATAGTAGATTATGGCCCCTTTGGCATTGACTCAGGTTGCATGGAAGAAATCTTCGCGCTTTAACCATCTTTCTTCAAAGACAAGGGCTTCGATTTTCTTTGTTTCTTTTTATCTGTATACACTGAAGCGCCATTTGTCTGGTTGGCGATTGAAAATTTTGGTCTTTATTAGCTGAACGGGGAACCTGTACCAATGGTAAGCAGCGACGGAGATGCGACTGTCATGATCACGGTCGGTACGAAAACGGGGGGGGGGGGGGGGATCGCGGTGAATTTCAACAGTGCATGCGGAATTACCCTTAAAGTTTCTTCAGCTTCCTTTCGTTTCCTCTTGTTCAATTTTGCCTGTCCCCCCAAAAGGAGGGGGGACATGAAAGGGGGAGATATTTGAAAAGAAAGTATAAACACAGAATAAATTTGAAATTGAAAAATAACAAACTTCGAAGTGCCCTAGACCCACTCTGACGCCAGTTCGTCAAAGATTACGGGTGTTATTGTGGTTTGTTAAAATAGAGAAACTTTTCGTTGACGCAGTTATGGCTTATGCCGCCAGCCACAGCAACTTCCCGGCCGGGAGAGGTCGTCAACATGACATTCTGAATATATATACTGTTCACTTTTGTTTTTCTTCGGTGACATTGAAACATCTCTGATGTGCTCAGGCATCGAGGCCGCATAAGTCTGGTGCATAGCTGGCGACAGAAGAAAAATATATAGAAAGTAGTTATTAGATCACCATTGGAGTTGGTGGGCGTGGCGTCGAACTGTCCCTGGGCATCATTTTCAGCCATGTCAGATGCGTCAACATTTGCGTTCGAAGAACATTTTGCGAAACACGTTTCCGTTACAACAGAACGTTTTACCCGACTCTTGCGCAGTTAAATTAACCGTGCGTGGTGATTGCGCACGGAGCTTGCTTCGCGCAAACAACATAACCGAGCACGCCATGTGGCCCCAAGGTGTTTTACGTGCTGCCATCTCTTTTTTTTTTTTTACATCTAGCTATGAGCTGGTTTTTCTTCGTCAGAACCGCATTACATGCTTCTTTTTATTCGGCTTTTTAAACCAACATTTTGTTTCTCTGTTTCGCCAAAAAAAAAAAAAAAACGAAACGAAAAAGAAGTTAGGCATCGTCTGCCACGCGTCGTCTGTCACGCTTCTCTCGTCGGCTTCGCTTGGCTTGGCTGCAACTCGCGATTGGCCAAGACGGCAGCCGGGGCCGGGCCAGGTTTTACTTTTTCGCACGGCCCAACTGCCGCATCCGCCATCTGGCGATCGGACCTTGCGCGCCGCCCATTTTCTGCCGCGCATGCGACCACTTCGCGCCTCGACAAGCGCACTTAAGAACCCAAATGAACAAGAAGGTGGTCCCGGGAGGCGCCAGTGAAAGCTTTCTTAGAAAGGCGGAACACACGCAAAAAAAAAAAAAAAGAATGGAGAGAAAAGTGCGCGTTTCTTGCATTCGTCCCAGAATCGCCTTAGCGCTCAGCTAAGGCCATACGCTGCTCCATTGCTCACAAACTCCGCGGTGGTGTCATTACGGATCAGTCGGGCGAGTTTGAAGTCCTTCCAGTTTGCCACATTTTTCGTCTACTGGTCTCAATAATTCGCACGCGACGAGCGCTTCATCGCCTGCCGCCTGTCGTCATTAGAGCCGCTAGAGCTGCGCTGGCGCTCAGAGTTCTTTGGCGACCTTGAGCGGGAGTCGTTGCATTGAGGGTTCCAGATCGTGCAAAGAACTCTGCGATAGAAAATGGCGGTTCACTTGTCCTCGCGTCTGCCGGCGTACATTTGTGAAACCTACTTCTTACCACGTAGGACGTGTCATGGTAAAAAAAAAATTCTGATTGATTCCTCTGTCATAGGAATCAGTAAAAGACGAAAGTGAAATGTGCAGCGAAATCTGCAGCTGAGCATGATTTGCGGGTCGGCGGCTGTCTTGTGGGTGTGTTTGGCGAGCGACGTCCTGCTGGCGGGTCGCTTCGGCAAAGGTGTACCGGCGTCATTTCCGTGACTTATATGACGTCAGTGAAATATTCGAGTATCGCGGCATAAAACACTTTCGTGTTAAAATATAAAACCCGAAAACAAACAACCCGAAGTATAACGTACTCTTTAGTACTATAGGTTGCTTCCCCGCAAGACGACCCTGTGTGCAGGGGAGCACCCTTTACAGGCAGCTTGCTTCGTTGTACTGGCGTCACTTCCGTGACGGATATGGCGTCAGCGAAATCTTCGTGTATCCGGGAATAAAACACTTCCGTATTGAAAACGTGGACGGGATGCGCATTGCGGGCTAGCGATGTCACGTCACCGGAGAGAGAGCTGATACGGCCGCTCAGAGTGGTTAACATGGCTGCTCAGTTACATTGGCACGGCCGCTTAGTTATGGTGGCACGGCCGCTCAGCTGCTGTAATGACGCGGGCGTTCAGTTGTAATGGCACGGCCTCTCAATTGTGGTGGCACGACCTTCAGAATTGTGGCGCGGCCGCTCGGAGAGTTGTGGAACGGCCGCTCGATGCATAACGAAACGAGTGGCAGTGGTTGCGGCGTCAAGTCCGCGGAAACAGAAGATTGCTAGGGGCGCTGTAGCCACCGCCCGCGGAGCTGGCGTTTCTGTCTGCGTGCAACGTGACTCGGTAGCTGCAATAGTGCCTCTTCGGTTCAGCGAAAATGAGGCACCAAGTGGGCAAATGACGCGCGGCAAATCAGCGCCAAATAAAGTGAAAAGTGGCGCCACAGAAACGAAATAAAATTTTCCCTTCTGCCACAAGGGTTTTCCTTCTCAATGGGTGGGAAGAAGGGGTCTGCGTGAAGCGGTGTTTGGAAGTCGTTTCCAACGTAGATAAAAAAAAAAAAACTTAGGGGCCAAGGCCCTTAGGGGCTGGGACTGTGCGTGTGGTTTTGTATCCTTTAGGTACGTTTATGCTGTGGTATAACCCCCACAAGCAAGGTCAGGTGTCGGAAGGCCGTATGGACTAGGAAACGCATATACGCTGGGGCTGTTAGCGTCTCCTGTCGTCGTCGTCGTCATCGTAATCATCGTTCGTCTCATGAAGTAATGATACTAAAACGCCGCGAAACTCGTTTACGCCTCGCGCTAGAACGTAACTCGCACTAAAAAAACCACCGGGACACTAGTTTACGCCTCGCGCTAGCAAGCTTCGTGCTTCAAAGACAAGAGACTTTTACGGCAAAACTGTGTACCTGTACACCCCAACGGCTTCATCTCCGTTGGCAATAACGCCAAGGCGCCAAGAATACACTTGCATGCATGCTTCGCCCCTCACTAAGTTTCACGTTAGTGGAGATGGCCCGAGATTTTTTGTCTTCCTTCATATTTGGTCATTGCAAACTTTCAACCACCATGGCACTCGCTTGTGGCGCTTCGCAAACCTAACAACTTCGGGGGAAATGGCGTCGATACTATATATCTGCCACCTCTAAGCTATAATTATGGCATCGTAACGCAGACGACAAAACCGCGCTACGGAATGGACAGGCGTAACCCAATAGCTTCCAACTACAACTAGAACTAAAACAACAACAACAACAACAACAACAACAACAACAACAACAACAACAACAAAACGGCCTTCTTGGCAAAATAGTGAGGCGGCAGGCTTGTGAATCGGCTCGGGGAAAGAGCCATGGGTACCACACCGCACGTTTGCCATAGCGGAAAGCTTGCTCGTCCAAGCGGTCTTTGTGGAGAGAAGAGTAGCGCCAAGCGTAACGAGCCTCATCAGCGCGCGGGTTGTCGGGGGCTTGATCCAATCCAAGGCAATCCGGGGCCAGCCATCGTCCCACGGGCACGTTGCCGCGTAACAAAGACGGGACAGTAGAAAGACGCGCGCGGATTTGCGGCTTCTGCTTGCGGCTTTCTTTGCGAACCTCGCTGTGCAGACGATGCGGTGTATGTGTACGTCTGGAGGCGTTAGCGCAGCCCTTGACACTCGCGATTAAGGTCCTGGATGAAGAAGGATCACTGCCCTCGTTGCGGGCAGACGTTTCGGGTCGCTCTTCCTTCCTGCGCTCCACCGCCTGGTAGTTCTACGCAGCACCGTTAAGGCTGCGGCGGTTTACCCGTGACGATCAGGACAGGAGGCTCATCTTTCACCCCATTATTTCCCTCCATTTTTTATGTTTTATACACTGTGATTACCGTATTTGCACGATTCTAACGCACCCCGACTGTCACGCGCAGGTACGATTTCTCATGAAAATTTGAAACAAAAAAAGAAACCTAGTCTGAAAAAATAATTATAAAATACATGTGTGCAACGGCTGGTTAAGGTATGCCTATCGAGGATTGGGTACGCCAAAATTTACTCGCGCGATGTTGACGGGTTGTTTTGGATTGGATTGACTTGGCTTTTGGGGGGAATTTGTGTCCATGGCGGTGCCGCTGGACGCTTTGAAGTCGATTTAAATTTTGCGACCGATTCTAACGCGCACACAAATTTTAAGGCTACTTTTAGCGTAAAATAGGTGAGCGCTAGAACCGTGTAAATACGGTAGTCTACGATTCTCACGTGTTTGACGTCTGATTTGGCTGGGCGGCGCACTTCTAATACCAGTGCCACACGCACCCGAAAAATGACATTAAGCGCTTAACGCCTTAAGGTTTAATGCCAATAATTCGCTGCTACACGCCAAAATCCAATGTCATTAGCTCTAATGTCTTTTTTTTGTTGTTAAAGGAGTTCCGCACAACTCATTCGCCGTGATGAACGCCTTACATTTGCCTACTCTCGAACGCGACGAGCACCAAATGAAACCAACGAAACTCTCAGCACCAGAGTGTTGACGCGGAAACGTAGCTGAACTTCGAAATAAGACGATTTTTTGTGCACTCTTGGTGGCGAAGTTCTGAAGAAGACGAAGTTCATTAAAACAGCGGCAAAAGGCAAAACATCATATCACTCGTCGTTTTGAATTTTTCGCATTTGGCTACCGCTGGCAGGCGACGCCAACTGCTGAAGCCACTTTTAGAAACGGCTCACACCATTTTTTAGAAAACACTATTTCTCATAACGTTTTCCTTCACAAAAAAAAAAAAAAAACATTTTAAACCCTTGTAAGACGGTTTTCTCTACGTTTTTAAAGCTGAAGTATGTGTGCATTTCTCTTTTTGGTCATTATCCCCATCATGCCTATCACATTTAATGCCTTTGCGTTTTTACGTGTAGCACGACCCGCCCAAATAATGTCATTCGGTATCTTAAGGCCTGTAACACTGTGTCCTTTTTTCGTGTACGTGTGGCACGGGTATAAGATTCAGTACCGTAGTATACAGCGGTGGAAATCCCTAGCCGATACAAAAAGGTCCCTGGTCACATATCTAAGAGTGCTCACGCGTGGTACTGGCGAGCGCACACTACGCGGTCATAGTTAAAGCTGCGACTAACAATAAGAAGAAAAACGTCCGCACACAAAAACCTGTTTACAGCACTTCTCTCCACCCCATCCGAACCTTCCCAAGACCGACGAGTGCATCTTACGACGGCTGCAAACCAACACCTTTCCCCATGGCACACGCCTTCATGCTATGTATCCTGCACAGTACTCTCCAAAGTGCAAACACTGCCCATCCCCATGCACCCTATACCACATGGTGTGGGAGTGCCACCTAACCCCAACTCTACTCCCCCTTCCCAACCCAACCCCTGAGCAGTGGGAGGGCCAGCTGGCTAGCGGCGACCTGGGTGACCAGCAACAGCTGATATCCCGGGCGCAACTGGCCGCACGTGCCCAGGGCCTCCTGGACTGAGGACGCCCCCCACAAGAGAGGAACGGCTCAACTAACTCCGTTCCAGCTCAATAAAACGTTTTCACCACCACCTTCCACGGTGAGAAGTGAATATTCAAACAAAATGCTCGAAATAAGCGCCGGTAAGGCTATGGAGACAATAAAGAGTTTTAGTATAGCGTTTTAGCTGTGGCGTTAACGTTTGCGGACCGCAATCGTAAACGGAAAGCGCCTCCCCGTTACGTGACGGTTAGCGTGCCCGCTAACGTTATGGGCGCGCTAAAGTGGTGCTTTCCGCTATACTAAAACTCTCTCATAACAATGATGCCAATTTTGACACGAAGAGGAGGGGTAAACATTTATTCGAACAAGAGGGTATTGGGACGGGGGTGTGGTCGGCTTCACATATGTTCAGGAGGTCGTGAGCCTGCGAAGAATGCGGGCCTCGTTGCACCAGGCCTTCTTGATGTTCCGGCACCGAGCTGGTCAACGCAGACTCCCAACGACACGAACTACAAAAAAAAAAAAAGAAAAAAAAAAAAGACTTAGCAGCCGTTTCACTCTGTGAAAGTGGGTGGCCGGTGAAACTGTATAAAATACACATAGCACGCATGGTTGGAGAGTGTACCTGTATTTTACGGGCGAAGGGGATGTTGGTGTCTCCCAGAGGCGTCGGAACTATTTTTAGACTTGGGGAGCCAGACGAAACGCACCATAGATATCATCATCATCGTTTATTTTCATTGAGATGAATAGACTAAACAAATAGCCCCAATCACCGACATAAAGGTAATTAAAGTACAATCCAATTTTTATCCGACATCACCGGTGCTGGAGAGCAGTGAGAAATCCCTTAACGTTCTGCGTGAAAATCAAAGTATCAAAACTTAAATGAATATTCTATCTAAATCTACAGGATTCCCCAGTGCTAACAGTTAACAAACATTATGAGGCGCCGTCTTTACATTAAGGTGAAACATAAGCAGTGATTTAATAGCTAGTGAAGGAGACTGATATCCACGCTTGGACTTCGCAACAGTGTCGAAACGGCAGGTTAAATCGCAGAAGGATTCTATTCGTGCAAGCCGCCATTTTCGGAATTGTTTGTCTTTCAGTCAGCGAGCTCTTGTTTGACAGGGAACCTGCGGAAGTCCACAAGTATTCTTTGACTGGGGGAGCCGTGCTCCCCCATTTGTACATTAGGGAGAGCCGTCGCTCCCCCTGAACCCCCTGTTCCGACGCCCCTGGCGTCTCCCGTCGTCGTCGTAGTCATCGTAATCATCGTCTCATGTAGTCACGGTACTAAAACACCGGGAAACTCGTTTACTCCTCGCGCTGGAACGTAACGCGTGGTAAAAAAAAAATAAAATACCGGGACTCTCGATTACGCCTCGCACTGGAGCGCTTCGCAACGCGTACTAGAAAAAAAAAAAAAAAAACACCGGGACACTCGATCGGTTACACCTCGCGCCAGAGGGCTTCGTACTTCAAAGACAAGGGACTTTTACAGCAAAGCTGTATACCTCTACACTCCAACGGTTTCATCTCCGTTGCGAGGCCAAGAATGCACTAATACACTGCATGCTTCGCCTCTCCCCAGGTTTGCCGTTATTGCAGATGGCCCGGGAGTTTTTTTTTTTTTTTTTTTCATAATTTGGTAGCGGTAGTGATTATGACTGTGTGGTTGCTTAATGAACAAATCATCTGAACTTAAGCACATGTAAGGCTTCGTCTTCACTTTTGTGGCGATGACTTCCCCTTTGAGACTTTACTCACGCGTTAACATTTTATTGCGCAATGAAGCAAACGTGCTCTTTGCGAGCACCCAGCAATGTGTATACCGTTGCATGCAAGTAAGTTAGGAGGTGGTGATCCGGCCGTGACCCGAGAAGAAATTAATGGTGGTTGTAGGGCCTGAACGGTTGCGGCGCAGAGAAATACGGGTTCAGCGAGGTGTGAATGGTCCCTCGTTTGAGGGGGAAGACCGGTGCGAGATTGGATGCGTGTCGCGGATAACCGTTGCACCAGCCCGCGCCATGATATCTCAAAGCTAGGGCACAATAAACGCACGGCTGGTCATCCTCTTCATCCCGCTGAAAAACGCCGACGGGATATAAAAAATACACATACCACGCATGGTTGGAGAATGTGCCAGTATTTTACGGGTGAAGCCCCTTAGGGGCTGGGGTTTTGGGCGTATCCTATCGTCAGCGCATGTGTTCAGCCCATGTATGCTTGGTTTCTTCACGCGTTTTAGGCTGTCGTTTTTGTCCTCATCTTCTTCCTGTTAGGTTACAGTCCTTACAAATCTGACTAGACTGCTGTCCGATGAGGCCCTTTGCAAGATCATTTTTCTTCTACTAAAAGCCGTCGAGCGAACAGCCCACCTGTCGACTGCAGCGCGCTCTAACGGTACTCATGAAGTTTGCTATTGAGACCTTTAACTATGAACTAAATTGGTGTTTTAGTGGCTGTTTGCTGCATAATTATTTAATTTGTACTCTTTCTTGGCCGAAAAACTTATTCTGGGAATTTTAGAGGTGTAAACAGTACTGCGTACGCCTTTGATCGTCTGCTCACCGCTGAGTGCAGACGACCACAGCGAGCAGCGGTGTGCAAGCAGACGACGCCACTTTCTCACTTTGAAATTTCTAGTAAGAGTAAGTAAGAGAACAATAATCAGGTAAGAAAAATTTCTTTAAACAGCAATTTATTTTTAAAAATTTTTCAACTGCGAACGCAGTGAGTGTGTGGTGACTGTGAGAGGCGTTACGGTAGATTAGTGTGCCGTTATTTCGCGCGCTTTCAGCGCTGCCCCGACACGCCGTTGTAATAGAAAACTGGCCCGTACGGTAGACTAGCTATATTCCTATAGGTACTACTTTGTAGGGACGATAATTTGATGGTGTTCAAGGGTTACGATTCGTCTGCATCATGCTCGATTTCTTTTCTTGGCAGACTATTTTGGTACGCTTGCTTTCAGAAATGTATTTGCAGCCTTGTGCTTAGGTGAACAGCTGACGTATGTTTCCGCCCCGTTACCACCCTCGATTATCTTCGAGGACCGCAAAAAGACGAGCCGGACGTAGGAAAGCGTACCTAAATCGCGTCGTGGGAAGCCACATGAAGGAGTCGCTCCCAGGACGGCGTGTTTACTCGCCGAGCAGACGACACCGTCAAGCGCGTCGCAACTATACTCTTTTGTCGTCGTCTGCTCCGCTCGTCTGGTGGGCATACGACGTCGCCGTCATTGTAGTCTGCTTCAAAGCGCGGCACCTTATCGCCATGGGAAGCGGATTCGGCTCCTGCGGTGCGCGTACATCTCGCCGCCATTGCTCCTTCAAACGAGGTAGCAGCAATGCGAGCGCTGGTCAACCCGACGGGTCAACCGCAAATTACGTAGCTGTATCGCCTGTGAGAGCGCTGGCTGTGCGGACCTTAATTGTAGGCTTAGAGAGGTGAAGCGGCGCCCAACTCGCAGTCCCTGAGAACGGCGTTGCGGCGCGTTTAGGCGGCTATAGCTGTACTGCCTTCCACGAGCGATAACAAGAATAGGGCAGCCTCTCAACACAGGCGCCATACGGGACTCTCGACTTTCTTTGCATCTTATCTCTTTTTTTCGCCTACCTTCTCCCACCAGCTAATAGTCATCGCGATTAATTGGCCAACTCCACTTGACTGTTGCAATCAGAATTTAATTCCACAGCGGGTGTCTCGGGAATGAGGAAGACGAACGACGTGGCGTTGTTCTGGCGCTGTGAATGAGATAAAGAAGGGGTTATGCGTACCTTAGTGACACTGCCATTGTTTTCGTAGTTAGCTCGGCTCGGCTTTAGGGTGCTATTTATGAAGGGACGCGTCAGCTAAGGCGCGCAAATGTTTCCTGGGAACGAGATTGTCTCGAGTGGAGGAGAATGTCGACATTGCAATCTCAGGAGGGAAGCCGGCCGACGTTAACAATTACCGCGGTCAGCTTAAAGTGACCATTGCGGGTTGACGTCTTAAGCAAGCCTCAAAATGACAGGTGTCGCTGGCTGTCTTACCTCAGGCTGGGTCGGCTTAAAAGCGGCTGGGTTCACTTTGGGAGTCCCGCAGGGACGGCCCGTTGCCCCTGTTGTGTCGGTACTCTAGAATCTTGGATGAAGGCGTATAATCTTGAGGCACAAATTGCTCCTTAGCCTCTTCCTTGCCGCGATGCCCTTTTTAGTGATGCGAAAAGGACAACGAAATTCTCGTGTGTCTGAAATTTTGAGCACGCGTTAAAGGGACCCTGCAACAATTTTTTCAACTTTCTTTGAAATCTTGAATGCTTGCAGTAGTACCTAGTCATCCAACAGACCCAGTACTTAGATTAGGGAGTGGCAAAGTGCCTCAGCCAAAAATTACTGCTCTATGCCCATCAGATAACTTGGAAACTCGCCCAAAAGATTTTTCTCTCGTTCCAAGTCTTCACATTTTTCGACGGCCCGAATTACGTCACTGAGGCAATGTAGATACTGTTAGCCGGTTTTCCTTCAGTTGCAGCAGCGAACGCTTTTCGATAGCAACTTTAAAAATAAAGCCACAAAAATTAAGCAGAAACGGAAGGCGTATCTGGTGCGACGAGCAAATCACGCAGTGCCGCTTCGTGCTGGCGATAACTGTAGCTTTCGCAGGGCTTCCAGACGCGAAAGAAAGGGTGAAAGCATTTATCGAAAGTGTTGCAGGGTCCCTTTAAAGCAGGTATGAAGACAAAATGCAAGTTTCTTTCATTAACAAGGCTGCTTGGTCTCGATTAGAATTATGCCAATTTTATCGCAAACTTCACACAAATAATCTGAATTTTAAAGAAAATATGCGAAGCAGCAGCGACTCCCCGGCCACTTACCGGCAAATTATCTATGACGTCACAGAAATTTGTTTGTGATATCGGCGGCCATCGACCAAAGCCAGATCCAAGAATCAAGACTGCGCGATAGCAGTGGGGCATCTAGTTCCGTTTGATCGTACCACCGGAACTCTAACGTACAATTAACATACTAATAACTCAGTTTTTAATGCTAGCCTCGTTTGCATCACTAGTGCCCATACTGCGTCACTGTGGCGCGAAATTTGAAAGTTTTTATATTTTTGTTGCGTTTTATGGCTCAAGAGAAAACGAAGGTATACGGTCTGCTGTCTAAGGCTGTTCGAGATTACCACAATCTGATCAGGTTGCCGCAAAGGTATCAGACATCCATGCTGTCATCGAGTGAGGTTGGGACATCCACGGTGTGAACAAATATATACGTCATCATCATCCCCACACCACACCACCACCACCATCATCATCATCATCATGTCTACGCCCACTGCAGGGCAAATACCTCTCCCATGAATCTCCAATTATCCCGTTCCTGTGATAACTGCGACCAATTTATCCCCGCAAACTTCTTGATCTCATCTGCCCATCTGGCTTTCTGCCGCCACCTGCCATGCTTGCCTTCTCTAGGGATCCACTCTGTGGTCCTTAATGACCAACGGTTATCTTGCCTTCGCATTACATGCCCTGCCCACACCCATTTCTTCTTGATTTCTGCTAATATGTCCTCAACACGCGCTTCTTCCCTAACCCACTCCGCTCTCTTCTTGTTCCGTTCCATTGCTTGCTGAGTCGTCCTCAATTTAAGTTGAGCCCTTTCAGTGAGCCTCCAAGTTCCTGCCCCGTAGATGAGTACCGGTAAGATGCAGCTGTCATACACTTTCCTCTTCAGGGACAATGGTAGGCTGCCATTCATTATCTGAGGATGCCTGCCGAATGCACTCCACCCCATTCTAATCATGTCTGCCTCATTGTTGGAAACATATATGTACACACTTCCAAACATTTGAATAGAATTTTGGGAGTTTAAACCGCCGAAGCTACAGCTCGGCTACGACAAGCGCCGTTGTGAAGGCGTCCGGATTAATTTTGTCCACCTGGGAATCTTTAACGTGGGCCTACGTCTCGACATATGGGCGTTTTTCGCTTTTCGCATTCATCTGAAAGCAGCCAACGCAGTCACCCGCCGAGGTGGCTTAGTTGCCCAGGCGTTGTATTGCTGAGCCCGAAGACGCGGGTTCGATTCCAGCCTGGGTGGTTGCTCGTCGGATCTAGGTGGAAAGCGAAAACGCCTGTGTGTCCAGATTTTGCAGCACGTGAAAGATAGCCGAGTGGTCAAAACTAATCCGGAGCCCTCCACTAAGGCGCGTTAAAACCCACAATCAATCAGTCAGCCATCGCGGCCGAACCGAACCCACGTCCTACGAGGGTTCAGGTATGAGGGTTCAGATCGCAAATGCCAGGGCAGCTTTGTCAAGCAACATTGACAGACTCTGATTACTCATATGAGTGACTTCTCTGCATGCAATATCCAACCAGAAAATTCGCGCATCTCCTCGAAGTGAATCCTGACGATGTTAGCTAGGTATCGTTCTTGCCGTAAATCACCCATGGCATTGCCCACTCGCGCATGTAAATGAGTGACAACGCGTGTGTACAGTATACACAATTCCAATCCAATCCAATGCTCCTCGCGCATGCGCAACACTGTACACGGACGCCAAGGGACAAGCCACGGACAAAGCGAGGTCTTAAAGTGCTTCGCGCCTGAAAAAAGGGAATTCCGCTGCTTAAAACTCGTATTTCCATGGTGCGATTCACTGCCACGAGCTGTGCCTTTCAATCTCGGACGGCCTCGTTATACGGCGTTCCAGCACCGAAACGTCGCGGTGAGTGAACAGACGACACGAAAGCTCAAGAGAGAAGCAACTCCATTGTGAAGCGGGCCCCTCCTTGACGTCGGCCGAGGGTGTCCAGCGTACTACTGCTCTTGTGCATGACGCGAGACGACTCAACCAGAGATCCTGTGCCGTGGCTTGCCGCCTTCGAGTTGCCCGGTAAACAGGCGGGGGCGACCACGGGGGCAGGACCCGTCTCGGCGGCGGCAATGCCGTCGAATGACAAAAAAAGAAAGGTGGGGGCGGGGGTTGACCGTAGCGGCGGACCCCGGTTTCGCCGCCTACACCTGTGTTCGTGCTCGGTCCTTGATCACGGCGTTCGGCACTGCGCGTCGCCAGCCGGCAAGCAAGCAGCAGGAGACGCGAATGAGTGCGTCCGCCGTGTCCGGCTTTTGTCCGGCCGCATCCTGGCAACAATGAGATCTCCTAGACGCTCGCTCGCGCGCGCGCGCATGCGCACAGACAACGCAAAGCCTCGCGCCTCATTCTTAGCAGTTCTGCAGGATGAGTACGGTAGCACGAACGCGAGCCTTCGGGTTCCTTCCACCACTCACCGTCGTCTGCTTTCTCCGCCGATCTGCATGGCTGCCCACCCGATCGTCTGCTTTTTTTAACCCGGCACATTTCCCATTATTTTTTGCTGTCGTCTGCACGGCCGCTCGCCGGCGGCCTTTTGTGTCCGCGCTCCGCCAATATGGCGGCCCCGTCCGTTCAGCACGCGTAGCGCCTAATGAAGTGACGGTTCGTTTCTTGTTTGTTGTCATGGTAAACACAGCCCTACACTCTCGCGGCCTGCTCCTGGGCGGAGAGGGGGAACGAGGGTGCACGCTGGACCCCTTCTTGGTTTGCCTTCCATCTCGGGGGCATTCCTCGCGGTTCGTCAGTCGAGACGGGATGGGTGGACGATCCCAAAGGTCGCGGCGATTCGCAGAAGCCGCTGCCGTTTGAATGGACGGCCAGCTCTTTCGCTGTCGAGAATTACGCCGCAGGCGTGTGTGCCGTAGTCGCCGTACTCGCGCTGACGAGGGAGCGGCATTGTTGCGGTAATAAGACCTGTCCTTCCGATGAATGACCGTATGTGCTCTTTCGGTCGCCCAGAACGAAAAGGGTGCCGCGCCGAGTGGACTCTTTTAACGATTAGGCTCGCTTAGAGCTGTTTACTTGGTGGAAAGACGGTGACGGCTCCTGTACGAGGCAGCCGGCTACCGCCGTGCAGACACATACTAAAGAGCAGGGCACCGGGCTATTGTGTGCACGCTCGCGTAACAGTGTGTGGAGAACATCAGAATGGGCAAGTTCTTACTCGTTTTGCTTTAATCCCTCATCATCGTCGCCCTCCTTGTTTTTTTTTTTTTTTAGTCTACCGATGGTGATAGTAACGAAGAACCCCTAGGACACCTCAGCGATTCTCAGTTCTGAACGCGAAACCATTATTTTCCAATTGAACGATCTCGAGATGTGCCCGATAAGCCGGTATACTCTGCCGGTACGGATACGCCGGTACTGTGGGCGCTATTATGTTCCTCGACGCCGCTCACAGCGTCCTCGATCACTGGTGACTGCTGAGCCGCAGGGTGAGGTCATCGGTGAAGCGCCTGCCCCACTTCCCTTACCCGCTGCCCCGCCAGCAGTTCAGCAGGCCCCGTAGCAATGCCGTTGCTATGAGGCCGCGTGACACGTCACAGCCAACGGGTACGGTAGGCGCCCCATAGCCGCGTTTGTAGCCGCTAGTTCTCTTCTTGGCACCCAATATTTCATATTTGAGGTACCGTAAACTCCTCATTCCGCACTATTTTGGTATGAGTAGTGGTCATGTTACTCGCCTGTTATTGCGCGTCTGTTGGTTCGGTTCCCATTCCTGCCATGGTTTTAACAGCGGAGCTTGGTCCCGTGGCGTTAGCAAAAAAAAAAGAAAAAAAAGTGCGCCGCCTGTAAAGGGTGCACCACCGCAGATATGGTTTTATCACAGTGAAGCCGCCTTTTAGGCCTGGTCGAGTGTGAGCGCGAGACGCATATGAGTAAGCGCACCCCTCACTATACCACTTTAAAGGTGATAGTCTTTCTTGGGCTACTAATATGCAAAAACAAATGGCGCAGCTTGCATTAGTGCAAGGCTGGAGAAACAGCAGAGTTGGGGGTCTACCTAGCTCCTTCCCTTCTGGGATCTGCTGTCAGTGCGGGGGACGGACCGGAACGACGTCTTAAAATCCGTCTAAACTTCGCCTCACCCCTCAACACTCAGCCTATAGCCTATAGCAAGAACATCTCAAAACCTAACAAAACTTAGCAAAACGTAGCAAAACTGGAAGAAGCTAAGTCGACCCCCAGCTGCGCTGTTTCTCCAGCCTCGCACCACAGAGCAAGCTGCGCCAACTTTTTTTGAAAATATTGGTCTTTCTATCTGCATATCTACCTGTCTTCTGCCACTCGATTCAGCCACCGGACTGAAGGTTGAAGAAATGCTTGTACAAGACTTACATATAGGCAGAGGCGTCCCAAACTACTGACTCTGATTATGCATGGGCTTAACAGATATCAGCATTGTTCAGCAAAGAAAATTATATGGGCATTTGAAGGAAAACTTAAGTACGCAGTACTCGTCAGCGTTCCTTTAGGTAAAAATAGGAGTAGGGTTGGTTTGAATAAAGACTAGACAAGTATGTATGGATATTGTGGATATGGAGGAAGGGATTTAAACGGACATACGCAGTGAACAGTACAATATTGGATAGATAAAATAAACCAGACTAGAATATATGGATATTGAGGATGTGGAAGAAAGGATTGAAACGTACTATTATGAGCAATATGAAAGGGAACACAGGAACGCGTGGCAAACAGCCTCGAAACAGACTCGGAGCGATACGCGGATGGCGCTGTGAAAATGAAAGGGAGAAGGAGGGCGCTCTTCCACTAACTGTTGGCACTCCCACCACGATGGGATTTCTTTAAAGCAGCAGCTTACGTCATTTCGCCGATAATATGGTATCGTCCGACAGCCGTTAAGACGCACAGCGGGAATGGGAACAGTTGTTAGAACAGCGTCCCCCTTTCCACTTTGTTTCCGACCGCGGCCGCTGCGTATCACGCATATCTGGGTCTGAGGGTGTTTTCAATGCGTTCCCGTGTTCCCTTTCATATTGCTCATAATAGTACATAGGCAATGAACAGAAGTATATTTGATGGATAAAATTATCCAGACAAGTATATATAGATATTGTGGATGTGGAAGGAGGGATTCAAACGTACATCCGCAATGAACGGAACTATATTTGATGGATAAAATAATCCAGACAAGTATACATGGATATTGTGGGTGTGGAAGAAAAGATTCAAACGTACTTACTCAACGAACAGAACAGTTTTTGATGGATAAACAACGGTGTCGAAGGCAGGTGAGATAAATGTAAATATACTAATAAACGATGTCTCATCGAGCTGTTCTGGTCTAACATCTCTGTATGTGACTATAGATATTATAGACCGCATCAGCTGAAGGAGGCGTATCTTTCTAGTAGACATTTGGGGTTAGAGTTAGCTGTGGAATGCTACCGTTCCTTCTAATCGACCATCCCGTTACTTTAACTGCGAAATTCCCATGGGCACGAGGCAAACACCTAGGGCCTTTCTTTATTAGCTTGCGGTCGGTTGCTTACAAACGCGGTTGGGTAGCAAAACAATTTTCACATTTTATTTTGGACTCTTAGATCTGACCAAGCATATCCTGTTCATTCCCGTCGTCAGCGAAGATTCCAGCAAGCAGTCCTCGCAAAGAATGCCCAGCTCGGCTGCTCTGCCCGAGGCGCCCAT
This sequence comes from Haemaphysalis longicornis, assembly GCF_048455015.1. NCBI lineage: Eukaryota > Metazoa > Arthropoda > Arachnida > Ixodida > Ixodidae > Haemaphysalis > Haemaphysalis longicornis. Next base: position 58,486,386 of record NW_027526407.1, on the reverse strand, counting down.
TCTTTTTGGCGCACTTCTGCTCGCGAAGATGGCTCGAGATCCCTCAAGTGAAAACAAGATGAAAGGAACAAGGTATACGGTAGGAGGGGGATGCGGGCGAGACAGAGATCGGAATCTCGGGAGCGCATCAGCGGTTGCAAGCGTGCCACATCTGCAGGCGACCACGGTGCGGCATGACGCCTGGTATATGGCAGCGTGCAGGCCGCCGTCGCCGCACCGCCGGCGCTTCTCAAAAACCAGTTGTCCCCTCTCAAATTCCGAATATTAAACGATGTCATGTACGCTGTCAGGAGAAGGGACTCGGCGGGGGACGCTTCGACGGTCCGCGAGTACGACACCGCGGAGGAGAAGACGCGGCCAGCATCCGCATGCCATCGCTGCAGCCACCGGGGATTGCAGACGACGACGTACTCGCCGAGGCATTTTTGCGGACCCGTCGCCGACATCGTCTGCATGACTCTCCTGGCGCGGGTCGTCACTTTTTTCGTCTGTCTGCATCTAGTCGCCGCCGCGTCGAAGGGTGCTGAAGCTGCTGCTTTTCAACTCGGGCTTCTCTTCGTCTCCCACTGCGGCTTCGTCTTCGATGGCGCCTGGGTAGCCGACTTGTTTGTAGGCTATTTTGTTGTTTTTGCCTTGCTTTCTTACGCGTGCACGCCACCAGTCCTCTTCTGCCCGTCTTTGTGTTTCCTTTTTGGTACGACGTGTTTACCGACATGCGTCTGCCTTTCCTTTTGACCGCGGATCTGTCTTGGCTTGGATTCGTTCGCTCGAACTGCGTGGCCTTTACCTGCCAGTCGGCGTGCGCCAGGCGATGAAGTGTGGGTACGCTGCGGTCGCTTTGCTGTAAAGGGACCCTGCAACACTTTCGATAAACGCTTTCACTCTTACCTTAGCGTCCGGAAGCACTGAGAAAGCGGAAGATATCGCCAGCACGGAGCGGCACTGCGTGATTTGCTAGTCGCACTAGGTATGCGTTCCGTTTCTGCTTTGTTCTTGTGGCTTTATTTTTGAAGTTGCTATCGAAAAGCTTTCATTGCTGCAACTGAAGGGATACCAGCCAACAGCCGCTACATGGCCTTAATGACGTAATTCGAGCGGTCGAAGAACGTCAAGACCGAGAAAGAGAGAAAAATATTTTGAGCGAGTTTCCAAGTTATCTGATGGACATAGAGCAGTAATTTTTGGCGACCCCCTAATATATGTACTGGGTGCGTTGGGTGGCTACGTTCTCCAAGCATTTAAGATTTAAAGTAAAGTTGAAAAACGTGTTCTAGGGTCCGTTTAAAAGCATTTTTCTTTTAGATGTCGAGCCGAAAAAATCACGGTACAGTTCGTGACTGTTAGGCTTGACCGTAGTCGTTTACAGCAGGCATAGCACCTCGCTGTGGACCTCCACCCACCAGAATAAACAAAACGCGGGAAGTACAAACGTTCAAACGCCGCAATGATAGGTTTTGGTTTTGTTGCGGTTTGTTTTTATCTGAAGTATATACGTAACGGAGAAAAGACGCGTGCGGGGTCGTAAATCAACGGCCCAAGGAGCTCCGCGGCAGTAAATGTGCGCCCGCGAAGCTCGGCGGACGAACGCGTCGCGTGGAAGTCATTCGGCAGACGTGTCAAGCACAGCAGCAGGATCTTCTGCGGCTTCAGATGGGGAAGGGACGGTGCCATATAGTGTTATACTGGTATGCACGTATGTACTAGTAGGAACACTGGCGTCTAGGCAAGACGCGCTGGCGTCATGGAGCGCATAGAATTGAGTTTCATTTTTACTTGGCACGAACGGCTCAGGAACAATCTCAAAAGTTGCCTCAAGCTGTAAAAAAAACATATTATACTCAAAAGACTATTTTCATATTTTTTCCAGCATGAAAGTATAGCTCATAAAGATTTATTCACCGGAAATATTTAAAAGCATCATGTTGGACGAACAAAAAAAAAAAGCTTCCCCTGTTCTTATAGCTTCCTGTGCCCTGTTGCATATTTGTCGTAAGGAACGACTAGAAGCCACGCTGCAAGCCAGGCCAAGAAAGAATTGAGCCCAGTGAGCTGCTATGGCGGTCCCCATGACGGCGTAGAATAACTTGAGCGACAGTTTTCACTCCAGTATATATAAGTATTAAACTCTTTGGAATGCACCGTAATAACATCGTTTTATGAACACGCTTTGCGTAGTGTTATGGTCCCAAACAGACTCCCGTTATTTTAAACAAGGCCTATCATCGGGTCCACGCGGCGAATACTTCGAACGACTTTGCTGCGTACACATTCAGATCGTCTTCTTCCAGCCAATCAGGGCTCGCTCAAAGTGTACGCTTTGAAACGGACTTGAAGTGGACACAAAACTGAGAATTGCGCTTCTGGTTATTTGAGAGGCCAGAGTAAAGAAGGAACGTGCAAAGCACAATAAACGTTGTAGTTTTACTCTTACTCTTACTCGATGGTTGAAGACAGAGAAGAGTAGAAAATGCTTGGTTTTCATCTGAACTATTTTAACACGAAAGTGTTTTATTCCTGGATCCACCAACAGTTCACTGACGTCATATCCGTCACGGAAATGACGCCAGTACAACGAAGCAAGCCGCCTGTAAAGGGTGCTCCCCTGCACACAGGGTCTTCTTGCGGAGAAGCAACTTTTAGTACTAAAGAGTACGTTATACTTAGGGTTGTTCGTTTTCAGGTTTTATATTTTAACACGAAAGTGTTTTACGCCGGAATACACCCAAATTTTACTTACGTCATATCCGTCACGGAAATGACGCCAGTACACCATTGCCGAAGCGACCCGCCACCAACACGTCGCTCGCCAAGCACACCCACACGACAGCCGCCGACCGGCAAATCGTGCTCAGCTGCAGATTTCGCTGCACATTTCACTTTCGTGTTTTACCGATTCCAATGACAGAGGAATCAGTTTTTTTTTCTTCCTTCGAAACGCACTTCTCAAAAGTTCAGAGTTTGCAGGTGGGTGACCTTTTCTAACGGATTAATAAATCAACAGGTAGGCTTCGTGAGGCTGGGCGCCCTCGCTGATGCGCACTGAAACCAGATTCGTCACCGAGCGTAAATCGTTTACAACTTTCTGTCTGATCGAAAGGGGAAAAGTTTACGATTACGAAGTTGACGGTTCGTAAAAGAGAAGGCTTCGCACGACAAGAACCAAACATCGTTAAAAGAGCATTGTCTAACCGTTTCATCCTGAACAGTATAACTGTTGTTTGTTCTTGTTATTTTTGGTTCAGTTTAGGGCTCGGCGTTGTAGAAAAAGAAAATCCTCTTTGTAAAATCCGATTAAGACGAATTCGGTTAAGTCGAACTCCGTGGTTACGACGAACAACACTTTTGCTCTCTCGAAACGTTCACAATGCAAGAAACCTCTGCTTAAGACGAATTCATGATAATACGAACACATTTTAACGGTCCTTAACGGGAGTCTGCGTGTAGTTAAAACGCGAAGCTTTCTTCCATGCAACGTGAGTCAAAGTCAAAGTAACAAATCCAACAAACTACTTCGACCATGTCGGAATGCTGCAATCGGATAGACGCCGCGGCTTCATAACGCGAGGGAGGACCCAGGTTCGATTGGGACCACGGGAAGCGTTTGTTTCTTGAGGCGCTTTATGTGGTTTTGTGGAAACCCATCATGTAAGTTGGCTTTCCTGCAGTGCGTTTTGCTCGACGAGCGGTGCCATCGTTGAGGCATCGAAAGCTTGGTTCGGTTTTACCGGTTCGGTTTTGGTTCAGGTTTCGTTTCGGTTCGGAGGTGTGTTTGTGTGTTACGAACATACCTCGGCAAAGTTGGCGCGGCTCACTGAAACTCACTCACAAATTTATTTTGGAATCCCCACTCACTCATACTCAGACTCATTGCTGATCAGCACATCTACGCTCACTCAAACTCAAACTCACAATCAGCGCAAAACTCAGCACTCGGGCTCAGAACTCAAAATGAACTCAGAACTAAAAATGTACTCACAACTCAAAATGTACTCACACTCAACTGTACTCACAACTCAAAATGAACGGAGAACTCAGAATGGACTCGGAACTCACTCGGTCTCAGGCGTACTCAAACTCAGTCGGGCTGAAGTTCACTCGTGCTCGCTCGGATAAAACTAACTCAAGCTCAAACTCACCATGCCACACTAGCCCCGCGTTCACTCAAACTCACTCATGCGTGAGTTTGAGTCCAAATGAGTGAGTGAGTGGACTCATGAGTGAGTCCGCCGACCTCTGGTTACGAATCCTTTACTTATAGCCTATTTTATGTTCTCATCGATTCGCGCCAAAGGTGAGCTAACCCTAACCTTGCCCTTGGTATTCTCTTTTCTGTCGAGGGTCAAATTCCAGTAGAGAGGACGCTAGCTGAGACGCTGAAAGGGAGGCGAAGAAGAGGAGGCGGTGGATGCTGAGAAGAATGTCCCTCTCTCCCTTCTTTTCGTTTTCCTTTTCTTGAAAGCTCGATTTGACAGGGGCATCAGCGTGCTCGTGACAGCCGGGTGTCCTCCTGCCGGCACCGTTGACTTGTCGAATCGTCGGCTGAGTCCAACACCACCTCGAAGGTGGAAGGAGAAAGCCCTTAGCTATGATTTCGAGCAGACAGGGCGACCTATCGTCTGTTGAGTGAGCTCCAAAAAAGAAAGTGTTAGCATGCGCCTCTTGGGATAGAGCGTAATTGCTGGGTGTTACGTCGATAATGCAATGCACATATAGCCCGTTTTCTAGGCTTTATCGTCTGGGGGGTGTAGCCGAGTCGCGTTGTTCGACTGGGCCGAGATCGGGATAGCCACGGTGGGCTTGTCGTTGCCATCCGAGACAGGTTAAATGACGGGGCACAGCGGCGGTGGCGCGCGGAGGCTTCGACAAGACAGTGTATATAGCAGTCGGTGTATATTCACTGTGTTCTCAAAGTAGTCTGCAGACTACTGCAGAGGGTGAGAGGGGCACATGCGCTCGCCCCTCTCACCCTCTGCGAATTTGTTGCTCTTCAGAGACCTCGCAACGGGGGTTTGTGAAAGCGACCAGTCGTGTCAACTTTTCCTTTTAGTCATGCGGAAAGAGGAAAGATATGTGAGGGTGAGGGCGCACGCAACTGCCGCTGCAGTTTGCCGCGGAATTCGGTTATGCGTAGGGTGGAGGTTACCACAGAAATGTCATTAGGTGGGCGGATGATTTGAAACAGTGGGGATAAACAATCAGTGCGCGTACGATTAGATTATGTCATTTGAAGCGCTTGTCCCGGTTGCTCGCACACACACGGGCACGCACGCACGGGCACGTGCACACGCTTACACGCACGTGCACACGCTTACACGCACGTGCGCGCGCGCACACGCAATGATGCAGGCCACGCCTTGGCACGACGTTCACACGGTTTACTGACACCGCATAGGCTCCTAGAATGAATCGTGTCTTATTCTAGAGTCAAGCGAGCACGTTTTATGTGCGCACCCATTATATGCGTGAACGAGATATATTAACTCAGCGTTACTTTGGCGTCAAACGTTTTGACAGCCGCCACTTGACCGAAGAGGTTATTCAATAGGACCAAGGCCGTACGTAAGCATGTGCTCTTAACAAAAAAGCTAGTAGAAATGTAGTGGCGGGTTGTATTTATCAACTCCTTACGAACATTACTACACCCAGAAGGGTGGTCCTGCCACTAGGTATAGAACGTAAATGCTATCGTTACTAGTCTAGACCGTGCACTTAGAAACTGCTGCTTGATTGATTCTAATATTCCCGGATAGTAACAAAATTTTATGAATTATTGAACATATTAACTACAGCGTTTTTCCCACTCCAAATCACGATTTAAAAGTTTTTGCAAGTCCACATGCTGACTTGTATGTGCTCGCATTAAAGTGCATAATTCTAATATTGTCGCTAAAACATTTGATTTTTGCGACAAGCCCACCGACTCTATTGGGCGACTTTCCGCCGCTGGCAATGAAAGCAAGGAGTGCACATATATTTCTACGGTAACAAAGTTATACTCACTCTCTTTGTGCATTCCGCTGGTTTTCTTGCTGAATTTATTGGTTGTCTAAGTGTGGTATATGAGCGTGTTGAATGTGTCTATGTCGTGCTTTGCGCTCAGCCAAACCACATTGTCACGCGTAGGTTATGCATGACCAGTTAGTAAAAGCACTAAGTACCTAGTGTATACTGCATGCGACAAGTAACTATAGTTAGTGTTCTGTCAGTAAGAGCCCGACCTTTTTTTAAAGAGTGTGCTCTTACAGCCATGGTCCTCCAGCGTCACTGAACTACTTTCACGGCTCTGATGCTGAACATGCTCCCTAGAAGTGGAGTTGTGGACTTGGTGCTCAATTGGCGGCCCTGAAAGTGTGTTTTTGAACCAGTTCGCAAGTACAGGGTAAGGGGTATCTATTGTATATACACACGTTCTCATTTACAAATCAGCATTACTAGCTGGTCAGAGGATTCGCTACACGGCGAACTCCTTGCTTTTCACCCGTGCAGGTGATTTCTAACAGAACACCAACCAGTTACTTGTCACAGTTATCAACTGCTACTTAGTGCTTTTACTAACTGGCCATGCACAAACCAGTAAACCAGTAAACCCATACATCACCCATCAAAAAGCTACGCGTGACAATGTGGGTCGTCTGAGCACGCAGCAGGACATTGAGACACAGTCAACACGCACGTATCCCACTTAGACAACAAATAAATTGAACAAGGAAACAAACAAAATAGTTACCTTAGAAATACATCTGCTCTTCTTGCTTTTATAGCCAGGATCGGAAAGTCCTCTGATAGAGTCATAGAGTCAGTGGGCTTGTCACGATTTAGCTTGTCACTATTGTATTTTAGCGGTAATTTTGGAACTATGCTTTTAATCTTAGTATATACAAGTCGGCATGTGGATTTGAAAAAAAAAAAAAAAAAAAAAAAACTTTTTAATCGTGATTTGCGGTGGGAAAAGTGCTGTAGTTAGTATGTTAAATAATTCATAGAATTTCGTTGCTGTCTGTGAATGTTAGTATCAATGAAGCAGCTGTTACTGATTGTACGGTATAGACTAGTAATGCTAGCATTTACGTTCCAGACTTAGTGGCAGATCCTACATACCGTTCTGCGGGGTAGTAAAGTTCGTAAGGAGTTGGTAAATACAACCGGTTACTACCTTTTTACTAGCATTTTTTTGTTAAGAGTGCACAAGGGCCGGTATCTCCGACGACTATTATAGTACGTTGGACTTGCCCCTCAAAGCAGCGCCAGGCCGTAAAAAGTTTTTTTTTTTTTTTCCATTTGGAAGACAGCGGCGACATTTCAAAATTGTGAATTCTGCGACGCAATCCAAACTCATTCCGTCATCGCACGTGAAGCTACGCTAGTTTATTTTTTCCCTTCTGGCCTACCTCCTTGTAAGAACTTTCTTTCTCTCTCTCCCTCTTTCTCTATCCCCATTTTTTCTCACCTATACCCTTTCATTCCCCCTCTCCCCTTCCATGGACTGGGCTGTATGCTGGTGAACTCCCAAATGAGTTCAAAATATCCCCAGTCCACTTCTTTTCCACTTTCTGTATCAATAAATCACTCACTCACTCACTTTTTTTCGTGCATTCCCAATCATCAGCAGAGAAACATGTAGGCGATAATAAACGCCGGCAGCACTTCCTGCTTTTTTCAAAAAGAGCCGCTCTCTCATTCTCTCTCGCGAGTACGAGATTTCCGAACGCGGTACATCACTCCTTGTGCTCTAAATTGATCCGCGCATTCTTTCTCCGCGGCCTGCTTCAGCCCGGCCGGAGCTTGCGCGATTAAGACGCCAATTAGAATTTCGCGCCTTTGGGGTCGTTGATGGGGAAGTAACGCTGCTGGCCAAGTTACCCACCAGCGATTGAATGCTGGGAAGCTTGGCGGTGCTAGTAAGAAGACGTCCTTTGCGACGATGCAGAGACCAGGAACGTCGAAAGTAGGGGTCGGTTTGGAAGCAGAGAGCGGCGGCAGCTGAAATGCGCCAAACTTCGACCCATTAGTGTCCGAGCTTTTCGGGCCAGAGACTGGCTCACGGAAGGGTCCTCTCTGGACGAGTGTAAAGAGGGGGGTTGAGGAGTGCGACTGGTTGCGACCCCCGAAAGCGGGAGGTTACAACTGGGTATCTGTCAGGTCGGACGGTGCGCGCTTGACGGACGGCCTACTCTCTGAAATGCCCTTCTTCCCGGAAAAGAAGGAGATAGTGAAGTCGGGGTGTAGGCTTGGGGAGGTGACTGCGGTTTTCTCGAAGGCAGCGGGGCCCCGGAGACGCGAACCACGCTGTCGCACAACTGCTGCCTGCCATCGTGATTCGCGAACGGTTGCGCGTGGTAGGAAACAGTGGTCATAGCACCACTCGGGTCTTGCGTCTGGGCGCGACTGTACACTGGGGTTTATCTCTGCCACGCCGAGCAAGCACTTGTAGCCACGTATTGATAGGTTTCAAATTTTTTTTTTGGTTTTCTCCCCGGCATGTTTTTTTGTTTATTCCCCACCCTCTTCACAGATGCACTTAGAAAGGGAGACTGGCGTCGTCTGAGAGCGTGTGTCACTGCAGTACTTTAAAGGTGTTGTGCCACCAAATTTGTTGCTTGTGCATTCTTTGTTGCAAACGTTTTATAATTCGTTAGAAAGCATGATACATGCTCTCACACGCACATATTCTGAGTGAAAAATTTATTATCGCACGATTCATGTGAACAGGATTCGGTTTCGGTTTCTGGGCGCCGATTCAAGCAGTGACGTCAAAGTGTTGCGAGGAGGTTCTGCCACGGCGGCGCTGCGGTACGTTGCGACTTTACTGCGGCGTCTGCTCCCCCACATACGTGCTTCACCACGGAAGTAAACACGCCGACTCGTCACGTCAAGCCGCGACAGCTCCGACGCGGATTCTTTGTCTGCATCCTCGGATGCAGACAAATGTACACCATGGATTTGCAAACCATAAAAATGCTAAAAAAACGCTCAAAAAAAAAAAAAAAAAAGCTGCCTTCGCCGCGAACCGAACCGGCAACGTTGCCCGGATGGGCGGAACGCGCGAGACCACTGAGCCAGCGAACAAACGATTCCGCTCCGCGATATAGCCGGTGTACTAGATGGAGGCCCATCCTTGGAGTCGTACGTCGGTGTTTACTAGCTAGTTTACAGAATTCCTGGCTTGTAAACTCACATTTTTTAAATAGCGCTTGCGCAGCAAGGTTCCGCGAAGCCCCCGCGACAGCTTATCGCCATCAACTCTGCTCTTCTGCGAAAGCGCTCGCAAAAATAAGTGTGCCCGGCTGCGACTGCGATTTTGCACTGAAGGGATAGTGCTTGCCGTACTTTGGTTTTACGTTTTACGTTAAAAACCTTTGCCGATACTGATCCCTTATTACCCAAATTACCCTACGTAACTGTTCTTCTGCACGAAACTGACCTTATATTTTCTACAGGCGAGCCGATCGCACACGCATTCCGGGGTAGCGGCGTCGCCGAAGAGCACGGCCGAAGCGTCGAACGCCAAAATACGGATCGCATTAGCGCTAGTGTTGAGTTGTATGGGCTTCATGGAACTTACTGAGTTTATTACCCTCCAGAAACTAACAAAATAGAGCCGCGTTCATTGCGGCACGAATGTTGTCGGGGCGCAGTTTTCGCTTCTCGGTCGATTGACGACGCGTCGTGCGACCAGTCAGGCGACCGGTTTTGTTGGCGTCTTCGGTCGGCGAGTCAGTCACACTACGGCGACTTTCCATCGGCCGACGTGTTTGTGTCGCCGTCGGCGTGGTGTGACAACGCGGTCAGTTGGCCGATGTTTTAACGACTCGTCGGCGTCGCCGTCGTATCGGTATA
>NW_027526407.1:58426720-58474220 GCF_048455015.1 Haemaphysalis longicornis | reverse complement strand
AGTCCAAAGTCGAACTGTGCGGCTCAACGTATTTTAATAGCGAATCTGTTAAGCAAATCGTAATTTTTTTGTGTATGCAGTTGAAAATACCAAGAAACTGCTGAGTGCTCGCATGTGAGCGCGAGCCTCGCGGCGACCGCCCCACAGCAAAACCAAGAAAATGCCTAGCGCTCGTTTGTGCGTGCCTCGCGACCACTGCCCAGCGTCCCCTGCGTACGTTTGTCAAGTCAAACCAAGCATATCCACTTGGGGAGATCGGCCAAGATTGGCAAAAAAAAAAAAGAAATCTTCAGTATTTGTCGTAATCGTGGCAACACTTGCTCGGAATGAAAAAGACACGTCATAGCCTCCGTCCCTCCGAGGTGGTGTCCGATGATTAGCACTTCCAACAAAATGAAAGAAGCTCACACTTATAGCAACAACGATGGAGCAAAGGTCGCTGCGGCCGCGAAGAGGAGGCAAATTGGCTGCAATCGTGGACTTAAGCCATGGAGTTTCATACTAATATATACTAGAGGGAAATCTGTCGCTGCAGTCGCGGGCCGCCGTGGACGGCGCCATTGCTGCTAGCAAAGTTCCTCGCCTGCTTGGCTTAGCTTGCCATGCGGCTGTTTTTCTGTCTCGAAGCCAAAATTAACGATAAAAAGTAATATTTTTTTTCTTGTTCATCCAACATTAAGCTTCTAAAAAACTGCTGTCATTTTGGAAGTTCAATTTTATAATAACAAAACAAATTTTACGGTAATATTGTTGCTTTTTTGCAGCCAGAGCCAACGTTTCACTTGTTCATGAGCCATGCCAAGGACAAGTGGAACGTACCATCCGGGTACATGACGGAACACTCGCTGAAGCGCGGCTCCCCTAGACAGTGGCGCCAGATTTCCCTCTAGTATATATTAGTACGAAACTCTATGACTTAAACCTTCGTGATGGTCGTAAATGTTGCGTACTGGCTACCTTCAAGTCTTACGCGTTAGTGTGAGCTTGCTTCATTTGTTTCCCCGCTGAAATAAAAAAAAAAAATGACCGTAAACAATGACCGTACTAAGAACAACTTCGAGTGTGACTGAAATGATTGGGTGGTTTCAAAGAACGGCGGAACCCACGGTATCGAAACCGGTGCAGGGTATGCGTGCACGCTTCTTGATCATCCGTAATTCGGCTTGTAAAGCTCAATTGGGCTGTGTACGGAAACTGAGCGCTGATGATCGAGGGCGCTGTTCCCTACAGATACATACCGCTCAGGAGGCGCTTCAATGGTTAAAATATCCAAAGCCTCTTCAAATGAGTAAAAATCTCTTAGTCGCGCGACAGCCGAGTTAAACGATGTGAGAGTCAAAGGTCAGATTTGGTTCAACAGATCAAAGCAGTCAAGTTCAGAACGTGTCAGAAACTTGCCATTCTGGACGTCTTAACCGATGGATCTTTTGACTCTACGCACGACTCAAAGTACTCAGGAGAGGTTGGGGCGTCACGTATGGGTGCTCTGGTAGGAAAGAAGACAGATGCGCAAAAACGAGTAAGAGGAGGAATGAAGGTTTATTGAAAGAGCAAAACGGGAAATGTTTGAGCCGTTTTCTCGCGTGGGCGACGTTTTCATACCAGTGTCTCCTGGGCCAGGCCCATGCAAGCCAGCTGCGCCTAGGTGATCAGCTCAAGCTCAGGTTATCCAGGTGTGAGGTGGCCAGCTGGCCGTCCCACTGCTCCTATGGAGGAATTAGGAGATTAGGCAAAATAAGGGTGTGAGACAACCGCCATACAGAGTGCGGGGAGATTGGCAGAATTGGCATGTTGGGGAGTGCTGGGACGGACAGATTGCGTGGAGTCGAGTTCCGCGGGGAAAGGTAATCGTATTCGTATGACGTTTGCGAAGCGTGATTTTTTTCCGTCTTGTGTATTTCTAGATGGGGAAGGAGAAAAAGAGCGAAAGTCCAGGTTCATTGCTCTGAGTGATGTCGTTTTTTTAACACGAAAGTGTTTTATTCCGGGATTCACGAAGATTTTATTTACGTCATATCCGTCACGGAAGTGACGCAAGTACAACAAAGCAAGCAGCCTGTAAAGGGCGCACCCCTGCACATAGAATCTTCTTGCGGGGAGGCGACCTTTAGCACAAAAGCGTACGTTATACTTCGAGTTGTTCGTTTCGGGTTTTATATTTTAACACGAAAGTGTTTTATGCCGGGATACACAAAGATTTCACTGACGTCATATCCGTCACGGAAATGACGCCAGTACACCTTTGCCGAAGCGACCCGCCAGCAGGACGTCGCTCGCCAAGCACACCCACAACACAGCCGCCGACCCGCAAACCATGCTCAGCTGCAGATTTCGCTGCGCATTTCACTTTCGTGTTTTACCGATTCCTGTGACAGATGAATCAACCACAGTTCTTTTTTTCTTTACGCAGGAGCAGTGATGTTTAACTAGCTGAAAAAAAAAAGTACTGGGAAGCACAAAAAGCATTTAGAAATAAGAAACAATTAGTGTTCTGGCACTCAGAGGTTTACAAGGGCACACTATCAAAAACTTCATTTTTTCCCCGGAGAACTCGTCAGCATACCTCTCGAGACAAAAAAAAAATAACAGAAAGAAAGAAAAACCCTTTAAGCCTAAACGTTTAAACGGAAAGTGGTTTCAACTCTGTGGTCACCGAAACGACGAGCTATCTTGTTGGTAGAAGCAAAGGCGACTCACTCTTGCAAAGAAGCCGCCGGCTTTTTCCCGGTCATTTTAAAAAATTTATTTTCCTTCAAAGAAGCACCACGGAATCCTCTGACAAAGCCGAAAACAGTCGACAGCCTCTCAACGCAGTGACGCGGGAAAATTCGCCGCCGAATACGGGAGAAAAATGAGGGAAGAAAACAGCTCGCGCCAAAGGTTTAAAAGCAATTCCCCCAGGATTCTCACAAGCGCTCCCACTGTCAATAGCAAGCAAAAAAAAAAAAAAATCGCAACAAGCTATCCACGCAGGCAACGTACGAACAAACGAGCGAACGAAGAAAGAGGAAAATTTTGTGGTCGTCTGCTTGCCGTCACCCCCGCGCAGCGCGGTAGCAGACGATTTTTACTCTTGGGAGAGAAAGCGTTAACAGTCGCTGCTAAAGGACGGGCAAAAAAAAAAAAAAAAAAAACACTTGCGGGGGGGCTCTAACAAGGAGAAGCATTAGGTAGAGGGGAAAAAAATGAGCGGGGGAAAAAGTTGAAACCGAAATTTGAAAGGTGGAAACAAAGGGAGTGGAAAAAAAAAGGGGTTTTCAGTGGCCAGGGAAGCAGACTACGAGATGCATCCTTGCAGAGGAGTCGTCTGCTCGAAGTGCGGTTGAGGGGAAAGAGCTTCTCTTTGCGCAAAGAACCTGTCCCTTTTAGTGGAGAAAGATGAGCGCGCACGCATTAAGAAAACTGGCGGCGAACGAAAAGGCGTAGGCGAATGGTAAAAGCTAAAGCGAAAGGTCCTATACCGCACCTATTGCGGCAAGGCGCGGGGACACCTCCCGCCCGAAACTGACAGCCTCCATTTTTTGCTCGTCTGCATCTCTTGCGGCGAAAAATGGGCGTTTTCGGTGCTCCCGTGCGAAGTGAACGTAGGATTTCGTCTGCTACCGCGTGCGCGGGGAGGTAGCAGACGATTCGGAACTTCGTCGCTTTCTCAGTTATTGATATTTTGCCGCGTAGCGAGTTGGTCGCACTTTTCGACGCAGTTTGTCCGCTTGTACATCACCAAACAGCCTAGTAAGCTTTTTTTTTTCCTTTTTACTATCGTCGTTCTCCGTGAAACGAAATTTCTTCTAGATTATGTGCTCGTAAAACATCATTGTGCAGACAATTTTTACTTTTGCATCCTGGGTGATTCTCTAGCTTATTTTGCGGGTTTGTACATGTCGTCTGCACGAATGGCCAAATTTCAGACTTAAATTGCGCTTAGCAGAACCCAACCAATGTTTAAGTTTCGGCGTGTAAGAGTGCCGCCGCGGTCTGTCACTGGCTGAGGCGTTGTGCTACTTAATCCAAGGACGCGGGTTTGGTCCCGGCTGAGGTGACTGCTTTTCACGTGGAGGCAAAAAGCGAAAACACCCGTGTTCCGAGATTTTGGCACACGTTAAAGACCACCGGGTAGTCAAAGTTAATCCGTAGCCATCCATCACGGCGTAGCTTCGGCGGGTAAAACCCCAAAATTTGAATTTTCTATCTCAGAGCACGGCGAATACAACGCACGCCCCACTGTTCTCGAAATAGGAATAAGAACCGCTGCTCCACGATTTCATTGTTAATTTTACGGCACGACCGCTGGATGTTTCATACACGTTGTACAGGTCGTTGAAAGCCTATAAAGGCTTTAACGGAGATGGAAATGCCTTCGTTGCATTCATTTGCTTTAGCCACTTTATACCTTTATATTACAATTTATACCTCTATACCTCCATACATTTATACCATTATACCATTATACTTTTATACCTTTATACCATTCATACCTTTGCGAAAGCAAAAGTATAAATGTAACCGAAAACTGGATTTCGCGTTCGTGCTTCTTTTCTGTCATTCGGCTGTTGTTTCTCATTGCCGCCACAGCCATGCATGCTTCTAACCAAACTTCCAACTTGTTCCAGGTGTCCCCGACAATGTGCCTCGTTTCATCTCCGTTTTCAAGTCCCGTGGACATTGGGTGAGTCGATGTATACAGTAAAGCTCCTTGGGATAACTAGATCACTTTATTCGAAGTTTTTGACAAACCCAACTGTAGTGTATCGACTGAATTTAACGGGATGTCATTTAAGGGGGACAGCATTCTCGCTTTTAGCGGAGCGCCGCTTACAATGAAACCAGTTTCCCCTCTTAAGGAAAAAAGCGCATGCGCACGCGCCTCGATGTTACGGACCGCCGTATACGACAACTGCCGGCTTCGACGACCCACCAGTGGAGAAACTGAAACGTATCGCAAGCCCAACGAGCTCTCGCGAAGCGCAACAACAAAGCGCCGATGTGGGCTTCGCGTCTCGTACAGCAGGTCCGTGTAATAAGTATACAGTAGTGGGTTCGCGTTTATGGAATCGGCGGGGGTGCATCTTTGGCGGCGCTCGCGTACATGTGAACGATAGCGACGGCCCGGTAATTTCACCCACCGCGCTATTCATTATCCACCTGTGCTCACTCGCGGGGGCAAACCGTCAATTCTTCGCCCCTCGTCCCCTGCCGAGCCATTTCTTTCTTTCCTTCTTTCCTTCTTTCCTTCTTTCTTTCTTTCTTTCGTCGGGTCGCACTGCGCTCCCTCTCTACCTGTCTTCTGCAGCGGTTCTCTCCGAGTCGAACCCCCGCACGCAGGCGCGCACGGCAGCCACACGATTATCGTCATTAAAGAGAGGCAGTTTCCGCCGTTCATTCTCCGACACCCCCTACCGTTTCCCTACCCTCGTTCCTTTGGGATTTCGTATATTTTATCCTCGTTTTCGCGTTGCTTCTCGCGCTCGACGAGAAATTGCGAGACTAGCGTAATTGCGAGCAAAGAAAAAAAAAGTTGGTTGTACTAAGTGCATGTTTGGAGCCCCGCCCGTTCCATTGTTACCCGGTATTACGCTGTTTACAAAGGTAGGTGTATGTCTTTTTCAACGACCGTCCCACTTATCATGGAACTTAAAAAAAATGCTTGAATGAATTCAGGAACATGTAGGATCATTAATCGCAGATATTTGAAGCTTCTTCCCTTCCTTTTATCACCATGACAGATCATTTTTTTCCGTTTTGTGTGACGGTATTAAAAAAATAGCAAACGTCTACATCTAGCTCCGCGTACTCTCCTTTAGGAGCACCAACTTGTTAGCCTTTCCACTTTGGCAAGCACGAGCATTGTGGCAACAAACTCGTCGCGGCGCGACGAAAACTCTGCGGTTGGTTAATTACCTTGTTATTCTTATCTCGTCCTTCCCCTCTCGCCTTCATATTTTTACTCCCGATTTCTACGCGGAACCTTAGGTTATTGCTGTGGCCTTTCGCAAATTGTGTGTACCTCCTACTTGCACGTTGCAACAGTATCGCAGACGCTTTGTTTGAAGTTCGCCTCGTTTGAGTTACCCGGCCCGAGCTACACAATTAAAAAAATTCACGCATCTCCCCGAAGTGAATCATGACGAGTGGGCGAAGCACTGGGGATCGTTCTTACCGTGAATCACCCGTGGCATTGCCCACTCGCGTACGTAAATGAGTGACAACGCGTGTGTACAGTAAATCTGCAATACCAATTCAATCCAATCCGATACAATCCAATGCAATGCAATGCATTCCAATGCAACGCTCCTCGCGCATGCGCAATACTTTGTACACGGACGCCAAGGGACAAGCCACGGACAAAGCGAGGTCTTAAGGTTCTTCGCCCCTAAAAAGGTCGTGGCACTTACTAACAGAACATCAACCAGTTACTTGTAATAGTATCCACTATAGGTACTTAGTGCTTTTACCAACTGGCCGTGCATAACCTAGTAAAAAGCTACGCGTGACAATTTGTATCAGCTGAGCGCGCAACACGGCACAGACACATTGAACACGCACATATCTCACTTGGAGAACAAATAAATTGAGCAAGAAAACCAACGGAATGCACACAAAGAGAGTAAGTGTAACTTTGTTACCTAGTAAATACATCTGCTCTTCTTGCTTTTATTGCCAGCAGCGTAAAGTCCTCTGATAGACTCGGTGGCCTTGTTCCAAAAATCAGGTATTTTAGCGATAATTTTAAATTTTGCATTTTAATGCGAGCACACGCAACTCAGCATGTGGGTTTGCAAAAACTTTTTAATCGTGTTTTGGAGTGGGAAAACTGCTGTAGTTATTATGTTCAATAATTTATTGAATTTTGTTACCATCAATGAATGTTAGCATCAATCAAGCAGCAGTTACTAAGTGCATGGTCTATACTAATAACGATGGCATTTAGGGTCCATACTTAGTGGCAGGACCTACGTACCATTCTGGGGGTAGTAAAGTTGGTAAGGAGTTATACTCGGTGACAACCGGAGGTTGCCGCTGTGCCTTATCACCGTAGCCGGATGTTTCTCCGCGCGGCGCAAGTAGGGCGTTACTGGGAATATTTTGAACATGGCGTGAGCCGGTCCCGTGATTTTTTGGACTTTATATGCTTATAAACGACTCCAGTGACGACAAAAAAAACTGCGTGAGACAAGGCAGACGATGTCACGCATTCATAGCAAACCCCTTTCAAAACGCGCGCGCACTGACGTCACGGGTCCGGCGCTTTGGCGGAGTGATACACTACATGAGGTGGTGCCGTTCTTGAGTTGTAACAGAGTATAGTAAATACGACAGCTTACTAACCTTTTACTAACATTTTCGTTAAGAGCGTAACGTATTGCAGTGAACGATGCACCAGCTTCGATAACAAATATTCTGGCTATTCGATATTAAGGATAGGTGATCGACCGGTTTTCAGCTCTTAGTATCACATATCAATCCCAACTCCACTTTGCTTTTATTTGACTACCGCCTGGGTTTGCGCCCTATTCCAAGTCGCTGTTTTCTATCCTAAAGCGTTGAACCTGCCATTCTCCTTTACATGACTCATTATAGCCGACAAAAGTTTTCTTTTGAGGCGCTGAGTATAGGTCACCAAGTTTATGCTTCATAATTAATCACCAAGTGTAGCTAATGGTTGCACAGCTTCCTTTCTGGTGGCAGAGATAACCTTGCGTTTATGCATATACTGAGCGTGCGCGTGGCATCTACATGTGCTTGCGTCGTCGTGCAAATACTTTGTCTTCTTGTTGGTTTTTATATATTTTTGTTTTATCTCTCATCGTTGTCTAAACTTCTCTTGCATTCACCCCCCTTCATTGTAGTCAACCCCATTCGGCGCAGCAAGCGATGTCGCTAGCAGGGCTGACCTCTACAGCTAACATGAAAGTGTTCTCTCTCTCTCTCTCTCTCTCTCTCTCTCTCTCTCTCTCTCTCTCTGTATATATATAGACAGAATAAGGGTTGGCAGTCAAGAAAACCTCAGAAAGCAAAGGGGGGAATGCGGGAGGTCATAGAAACAGATGAAAAATTTTTTGAGTAAGAAAGAAAGCGGTGCAAAAACGCCCGCCGGGTGGGATCCGAACCCATGACCCACAACCTCAGGTCGTGGGTTCGGATCCCACCCGGCGGGCGTTTTTTCACCGCTTTCTTTCTGACTCAAAAAATTCTTCATCTGTTTCTATGACCTACCGCATTCCCCCCTTCTTGACTGCCAACCCTTATTCTGCCTTAATTCACCGAGCCCCTCATTTCCCATTTCTGATTCGCTATATATGTATGTCTGTATATATATATATATATATATATATATATATATATATATATATATATATATATATATATATATATATATATATATATTGTAAGCGCTGGTTAGTGCACCGACACCAGAGGAATGTGCGTCCGGACAATCCCCCGGTAGTTGTACACAAACGGTATGTGCGAAGTACTAGCAGAAGGGTATGCGCCAGTGGACTCGTACTCCGGAGGCCTGTCTTCCACATGCAATCATGCTTCATCATCGTCATCAGTTGTCTATCATCATCAACGCCCGTCTTGGTTGTTCTCTGGGGCTCGCTCCCTGTCACGTAGGACAAGGCTCGCCTAATAAAGACGTTCCCCAAGACTACTGGTGCGCGCCTTACAATATATATATATATATATATTTCAATGTAATCCGACGTCCTATTTCATCCTGGTTGTTTGGATCGGCGTTCATAACTTGTCCATAGATAGCTATATATTCAACGACCTCTCTACTAGTTCACTGCGTGTTCAAGGAGGCGTTTTCTCTGTGTCTATTTAACATTGCTTCAAAATATTTATATTATCTTCAACTCTACGACTAAACTTTGTGAGTGCAGGTATTCTCCAGATTCACTGAAAAAGACGCTGTCATCCACAAATCTCAAGTGGCCCAAATATATTTTCCATTAACTCGTATCTCTGAGTGCTCCCAATCAAGCCTCCTAAACGCACCTTTTGGACATGCTGTAAATAGTTTAAGTGAGATGGTGTCCCCTTTTGTGACGCTCTTCTTAACGAGGAACATCCCGCTCTTATGAAGGCTTATCGTGCCCATCTATTCCTCGCATGCGACCTCCAAGAGTCTTATACGTGCGCTCCCCTAGCTCCCTATTCCCTCAGTGCTCCCATCACTACTGAATGAAAACATTTTTATGAGCTATAAATCTCATGTCAACCGGTTAATTATAGTGCGGATATTTTTCCATTACGAGGTTGATAGCATGGATGTGATCCCTTGTTGAGTAGCTTTTCCCAAGCCCAGCTTGTTCCCTCTGTTGTTCGAAATATAGGGCGTCAATCGCTTATGCGGTCGAATAACTTCTTGGTAACAAGTTGTATACGCCTGATAGTAGTCTGACTGATCTGTAATTCCCAGGCTCTTTACGTCACTATTGTCAATTATAACTACGTTGGCGTTCTTCCGTGATATAGGGGTATACCTTTAATGCCCTGAGGCATTCTAAGACTAACTTATTCGGAATGTCTCGGAACATCTGTCTCAGTACGCGGTCTGTACTGTCTGACTGTCGACTCCGTTCCCGGACATAAAACGAGCTCGGACAAATCACTGCCCTCACTCGAAGTGGCCGGATAGGGAACTGCGAGTCGGAAAATGTTTATGGCTGTGCGCCTCCGCGTCACACGACCATAATACTTAACTTCTAAGCGCGGCTAATTACGGCCTTACACCGTAACAACCCGAAACCACGAACACACTAACATAACCCGCGAGATTGAGCAGGTAAGTCATTGAAAACACGCGACCTCAAGCACGCTGGCCGACATCGTTTGTTCTTTACGGCACCACGACCGCCGCCGGTTAATCGCCCACAATTCAAGCACGATTTGACTTTTATACACGCGTGAACAACACAGCGAAGGCGAACCGCTGTCGCGTGCGCCGGCAACTGCAACCGTGCTGCAGACGACACCCCCTCTTGCATCGTCTGCATGCTGCGAAGATGACGCGCAATGGCGCCCGCTTCTGACGTCTTCCCCCTCTAAACTGCACCAAGTGCAGACGAAACTAGTCTAAACACTAATGCGTAGGACTCGCTGCACTGTCGCAACATGGTGGCTGTTTTGCTTTGTGTCCTCCCGATCGTTGTTATTTTCTCGTTTTCAACCGGGCAGACGTGTAATCCGGCAGACGACATTCAGGCGCGCTGCACGGAGGCGGCCATGAAGATGGCGGAAGTCGTTAACGTGAACGAAGTGCGCATCACGCCGGCCATTTTGCGAGAAAGCGACCCCTGGTGGCGCATATCCGGTCGCCTCCGTGATCGTCTGCGCGTCGCCTGCGCTCCGGCCACCTAATTCATTCCTTTAATTTGTTTCCGTCTTTGTTTTTTGTTTTTTTCCTTCTCTATAAGCGTGTCCGACAGCACACCGGTCTGCTTCTGTTATCGGAGCAAGCGAGCCCCCTCTCTTTTTAACAGCCAGGGGTCAGCATGGAGGGTCAAGACGGCTCGCCCATTCTTCCCGGTCGAGCAGGAGCAGACGACGGGGCCAGAGCGCGGTAGAAGCAGACGACACCTTTTGGGCGCAGACGACCATTGTGTTTCTACCAGGGGCCGCGCGACTCTTGCTCGTCGCTTGCGCCCGCGATTGCGCGACCGGGTATAATCAGTCCGCTCGCAATTAATGGCGCGATAAGAGGTGTGTGCGTGCCGAGAAACTCTTTACTGAGCGCCGCGGAGCGCGTTTCGAAAGCGCCATCTAGCGTAGGCCCCTCTTTCCTTCTGGGTCCAGAAGGCGGGCTTGTTTCGGTCTTCAACTTCCTACATTACACGCGCAGTGCTCCGTGCTAAGTACATGGAATCTGGCAAGAAAAAATATAGCACTGTTAGTGCCTGTAGCTAGATGGCAAGGTATTCGCGACGTGTACTTCAGCATTCCGACAGAAAATCAACAGGATGAAGCCAGAAAGGAAGGAAAAAGTTAATACAAAGGCAAAAATGTTAACCAGACTGTGGTCTAGGATCTCAACTAGAGGTATAAAGACGAGAGGGGTATCAGAGACAGTTCTATGCGTGGCATTCTTCTTTTTTGTCTTTTGTCTGTATTCTTATAGAACAGTACGTGGTTCCACGACCCTGAATGATCGTGACGGGTGCGTGAATGGCGTAATTAGTTTGCAAAATTTTGAGCCCTAACTACTAAGGGGTGCTCCTCCATGCGGCATGTTTTCAGTGCGTCTGACGCCAAATTGCTCATTATTATTATTATTATTATTATTATTATTATTATTATTATTATTATTATTATTATTATTATTATTATTATTATTATTATTATTATTATTATTATTATTATTATTATTATTATTATTATTATTATTATTATTTTCATATTAGAGGCAACAGCGATGACTACCTCGGTTGGAACCCTGCACAAAGCGTAATCCTCTGCCCGATAAATAACCGCAGGAGCTGAGGATTAATGTGTAACGTGGTATAAGGGGCAAATACGGGAGTTCGCACATATACAGTTGGAACTCGATTTTACGAAATCTGATTTTACGAATTTCCCGATTTAACGAACACATTCGGATTCCCCCCGCAGTTGCCCATAGGCTTAGTGCTTTCACAAACTCGAAATAACGAAACAAACTTCGCCGCTAAACCCGATTGAACAAAGCATTCCGGAAAAAAAAGATGCATAGAAAAAGAGGTTTTTCCAAATTTACAGAGAGAGAGAGAGAGCGATCTTTAATGAAGTCTGGCGATGTTAGCTGGGCTAAAATGCCTAACTTGCTAAGCCAGTTGATGACGTGATGAAGATGATGGCGATGATGTTCAAGAAGTTGATGCGTATAGATACGGCGAGTTATTCACAGTGACTGGTCTAGACCTGTGTGTTGCAGCTATGGCGTCTACAATGCCTGGCAGTGTACTGCCAGCGCAGTGCAAGCACACGAGTTTGGCAGTGGGATGCTAGCTCGCATTACGGGCTCCACAAGGCCGCAACACGAGCAGGAATAGGCATCGCCCAGTCCCTGGGAAGAACTTCGTCGGCGTGACGTGGCGGCCCAGATCAGAACTTCGACGACTTCGTGAACGCCGACGCAGACACAAACTTTGACACAACAAAAGTTCTCGAAGACGAGGACATAGTACAGCTTGTTTCCGGCGCGCAAGAGGTGTCTGAAGGCATACGAGCGATCCGGATAATGTTGAAGCTCCCGTGCCCACACCAAGCCAGGTGATGGACGCCGTCGACCTTCTGAGGCGGTTTGCTGGTGCGCGCGAGGGTGCCATGGGCGCTTTGACTTCACTGGCCAGATATACGAGAAGTGTGTGCTCCCACTGCTCACGAAGCGCGCGCAGGAGAAAATCGCGAGCTTTTTCACTAGGCGATAAATGTGTCGTTCTCTGAAACGAAATTTGTCGTTCTCTCGATTTTACGAAGTTCCCGATTTAACGAAATAATTCGTGAGTCCTGGTAGCTTCGTTAAATCGAGGTTCAAGTGTATTTCAGTTTTGTACAGTACCTACGATTGCTGCTGTTCGGCCTCCAGAACGGTCGACATAAGGGCCGGTCGGGCTCTCCTGGTGACCTGGGTGAAGACGGCTGCTGTTTCTTCACGTTTCTTCGTAACCTCGTTTCGACGTCGGACCGAAATAAATTATGAGCTCGACATGGAAATTCCAATACTGATATACTAGAATTCTTTGCGTGGGTATCAACGTTCCTTATTTAATGTTATTTTTAGGTTTCCTTGCACCTACAACTCGATGGCTATACATCGTAGACATGTTTTCCCATAGGCGGCCTCAAAGCTTCTTCTGTATCGAGCGACACCCCATTTTCGCCATGTCGGGAAACTCTAACCTCGTTGCTGCTATTCTAATTTTTTTTTTTTTGCACTCGCCCCAGGAACGCATGATCCGGGGCTTGTATTACCCGAGCATATGTGAAAATGATATAGCTTACAGCAGGACTGAGCTTGGAAAAACTGTCATCGGGGAACGAGTTAGCGATGTACGGTTGACCAAATTTACCAAAAGTAATTACCGAGTCTGGTTTTTAGCGAAAATTTCCCGCAATTTACTGGCAGCATTGCACGACTATACATATATCACGCAGTGGTTCAGTTTCGTAAGTATGTACGCCTTTATTTCCCTTTAAATGAAAAGAAAAGTCCCTCAGCAGGCGTTATTATATTTCGGGCCTTGGAAACTTTTACGAGGAAAGAAATTATGTTGCGCTTGAAAAATAATTAGTCTGATTGCCCTCTGCTTCGACCTGAATTTATAAAGGGGCTTTTCTAGAGTTGACAAAAGTCAAATCACGCAACTTTGACAATGTTTCGCGTAGAATCCGCGCAAAGCTGAGCTTACAATGCTGCGCGCGGCCACGTGTTCGCATATCAAACTAGGATCCTGGCAACGTTTCGGTTTGTTTTATACAATGTGAGGGAATTTCGCGGCACCGACGTTCTTTTGTCTCGGTTCCATTTAAAGACGGGGCGCGAGGGGCTAAGCGTCTTACGTCACAATGCACCGAAATTAGCGTCCAGTCAAGAACTGACTATGCGACCACCTTGCGCTTGCAAGACAACCGTCCTCTAATCACCTGAGCATGGCTACATGCCAGTGTTGTAGTCATCCCCAGCTCAGTTCCCGCTGAAAAAGTCAACCGCTCACGACGTATACTAAAACCACGGTAGAAACTTAATATTTTATTTATTTATTTATTCATAGAAACCTTACAGGCCCCAATGGAGGGCATAGAGTAAGGGGGGCATTTGAAAACGTAAAACAATACAAGGCATAAATGCAATACAGGAACATCGTAACAAAAAATATAAACACGTTAAACTTAAGTCAAAGTACAAATTCATCACTTTTCGACCGTACATGAACACTTGTGGCCGTTTAACGGAGCGTAAAAGCGTACAATTTGTGAGGAAAAAAAAACGCAACATAGACGCAAATCCTGCAACAGACGTTACAAAAAAGTTTTATAACAGCATTAAATAGTTTACTGTAAAGCGCGAGTACCTGACTGCGAAATGTTTCGGGGTTAGATATGCTGGCAATGTTATCAGGCAGCTCATTCCAAAGGCGAATGACACGAGGCATTGCGGATGAATTAAATACCTTGGTTTTTAACACAATGAACTTAACACAAAACATCCCTGCTTTGTGCACTTTGATATACACAGTGTACAAACTTATTGCACACCCACAAGAACTTTTTGTGTAATTCGTTGTCCAAAATTATCGCCAACACAATTCAGTTGGGTAGTTTCGATGGCTCCGGAACCTTCAGGTAAAGCAACGTTCTTATCTTGAAACTATGCAGCCCTCAATATTAACTGTGCGAAAATTCATTGCCCTCGGCTGGATAACTTCGGAGTGATACCTTCCGAAGGGATTGCGATTGGCCGGAAAGCTGAACCCAGAAAGCTGCCCGAGGGTAATTGTAGAAATAAAAGTAGAATTGTAGAAAATAAAAGTAGAAATAAAAGTAGAAAACTAGGTAATTGTAGAAATAAAGGATAATTGTAGAAGTAAACAAGGAAATGACTGGGACAATACTGCAAGCGGGTGCCGTC
Organism: Haemaphysalis longicornis; assembly: GCF_048455015.1. NCBI lineage: Eukaryota > Metazoa > Arthropoda > Arachnida > Ixodida > Ixodidae > Haemaphysalis > Haemaphysalis longicornis. The sequence continues at coordinate 58,459,606 of NW_027526407.1, read as the reverse complement.
AGGTGTTGCCAATGTGTTTCGATTGCCGGTATGCAATTAAGCAAAAAAGGCATGATAAATATTTTGTGCGCTTCTGAGCAGTGCGTTGTACTTTACAGCGTGACGTCACAAAGATGCGCTGGAGCTGGCATTGATAGTGGCTGCGGCCCGACCGAGTATATATAACTTCCCGGCTGTAAGACTGCAGGAATTAATTACTATACCATTTGATTGGTAACACAAACCGTCGAAATAACGGCGACTGTAAAGGTGTGTTTTCTAAACTGCATTTTCTAAACAAGAATTAGGTCCATAAATAATTTTGGTGTTGTTGGAAACCTTTTTTTCTATTTTGTTTTATTGAGCTCGATGATACGGAAGTGGTTCCCCAGTGCAGGTTTTAACGGAGAACGAGTGGTATGTTTTTAGAGGGACGGACAGTTTGTCGTTATCATGCACCTCACGCGAGTCGGAGGGGGAGACCTGGATGCAGGCGCGAAATTTGAAAAAAAGTAGCTCAGTAACGCATTCAGACAAAGAGGAGATGGCAAGGCTTAGCAGAACCGGCTCCCGCATGTCTTCATTGTCTCAAACAAACTCACCATGAGCCCACCGCGGTAGCTCAGTGGCTAAGGCGTTGTGCTGCTGAGCGCGAGGACGCGGGTTCGATTCCCCGCCGTGCCGGCCGCTTTTCTGATGGAGGCGAAAAGCGAAAACGCCCCTGTGTACGAGATTTCGGCGCACGTTAAAGATCCCCAGGTGGCCCAAATTAATCCGGAGCCCTCCACTACGGCGCGCCTCATCGCCTGCGTTGTGTCGGCGCGTTAAACCCTACAATCATCATCACACTTATCATGAATGCGCAGAGTACGTGGCATGCAACCAAATGAAACCGTCTTCATTCGCTCGAGGTGTGTGAAACGTTTCACGCGTATACGCTATGTGAAGTTGTACTGCGGCACCAGAAATCGATCGCGTGTTTGCGTGGTTCGCTGCAAACGTCGTCCACGGACAGACTTCTGCCGCACCTGCCACGTACACAGCGTCTCCTCTGTTCGCGAAGGAAAGTTTGACATCCACCTCAATGCTGCATTGAGGTGGATGTCAAACTTCCCTTCGCAGAAACTTACTCCAACTTGGGGATTGCCCCTGAATCTGGTCGATTAACACCTGTCCTTCCCTTTGAGTTGCTGATCAATTTGATATAAGCTTGAGTATACGCCTGGTGGCGGGCTAGTAGGTTATACATCGTTTGTTCAACTGCGCTGGTTAAAACAGAAGACAGAGTAGAAAGGACACATACACTTGACGTATATACTGCGCAATTTCAATTTCAATAATCAGTTGTCAGTAAAAAAAAAAAAATAGCGCTTCCAGTCCGTCTTCTGTTTTAACCAGCGCAGTCGAACCAACGTTTAATTCGCTCTCGCGCTAAAAACGACTAGCCTTTTGGTTAGGTCAGTTGGTAGAGCGCCTGCTCCGGATAAGCGGTGGTCCCGGGTTCGTATCCTGGACCAGGACAAATTTTTCTTCAACTGCGAAGTTTCTGAGCAAGCTGCAGCTTTACCTTGTAGCCGTATAGGATGCATTGAGGTGGATGTCGAACTTTCTTTCGGGGAAACTGACTCCACCTTGGGGATTTCCTCTCACTCTGGTCGATTTTTCTCCTCTGTCCCTCTCTCACCTTTCAGGATTTTCCCTCCTCTCTCGCTCACACCATGATGAATACATTGGAGGCATGATCTTGTCAGGTCGTATCCTGTGTCAACTGTTGATTAGCCGGGTAATTGAACCGAGTGACAGACATACAGAGAGACCAAATTTTTCGTGTTTAGGTGGCCTAAGAAAGACTGTTGTTTTTAAAGCTTCATTGACCGCGACAATACCATCGCTCGAAATACTGTACGGGTGGTAACAGTGATACGTTTGCGCAAAAGACGAGGGCGAAGATACAGCGAACAAGACGACCGCAACTTCCAGCTTTATTTTGCATGAAATAACAACACACATATATACCTTCCACCGGTATACTCCCAATCCTATCAGCAGCCGCACCACCCGGCGTAATAAGAATCACATGTAAAATACAACAAACAAAACAATGCGATAAAACGGGGATACCAAGCAGTACACACCAGATAACAGATACTACTTAGACAGTGTACACGTCTTCCACAATCAACACGTGTCGCGCTTGAAATCAAAGATGAAAGAACAAAATCAGAGCCAAAAGGGCATAAAACCACTAAGAATAAAATGATAACACTTATGGGAGAATCGAAGTGATGAACAACGCAAAGGTTGTCCTCTCTATCTTCGTCCTCGTCTTTTGCGCAAACTTATTCCTTCGTACGTAATGAACCAACTAGCCACAATCAATCAAGTCTTCTTACTTGGTAACAGTAACATTCCTCCTGTCGGTATACAAACAACGCTGCTCGCGTATCACCACCGAGCGGATAGCGCGCTCCGCACGTCCTTCTGACGTCACTGTCAGGCGCAGAGGCCGGGCCGGCGTTCCGAAATGAACGCAAAGACGGCTACGACCCACATGGCTGCACGGGTATAACGGCCGATTTGTTTTCCAGGAGGGGGAAACTCTAATGCGGGCGAGGAGGAGGCGCACGAGGTGCAGGGTGGAGCAATCTGTTTGTTATTGAGTCCTAACGAGAACTCTCCTGGCGCAATGATGGCGGTGGCCGGCTGCCCTCAAAACTCCCCTTGGAACAGTGGGTTTTTATGAACAGCGCATAAAGAGTAACAGGGTCTTTGGCCCTCGCTCCCTCCTCATACAACCCTCCGTCTCGGCACCCTCAACACACACGTTCACATTCTCTGCAGGCAAACCCCTTTGGCGTCATCCCTTATTAGGGGCTGGGGCTGTTGGCGTCTCCTCTCGTCGTCGTAATCGTCGTCTCATGTAGTCACGGCACTAAAACACTGGAAAACTCTTTTACGCCTCGCGCTAGAACGTAACGCGTGCTAAAAAAAAAACACCGGGACACTCGTTTACGCCTCGCGCTAGAGAGCTTCGTGCTTCAAAGACAAGAGACTTACAGCAAAGCTATATACCTGTACCCCCCATCGGTTTCATCTCCATTGGCAAAAACTCCAAGACGCCAAGAATACACTTGTACACTGCATGCTTCGCCCCTCCACAGGTTTCACGTAAGTGGAGAAGGCCAGGGATTTTTAGAACTGATGATTCTCTTCTTGCGTCTCGGACACTGGTTCAGCGCTCGAACATTTCCCTTTTGCCCGTTAGTGCTTTCACAGCGGCACAGGACCGAAGAGCATACCGTCGAACAGCGGCGGTTGGATTCTGTGAGGCTCGGGGTCGAAACCCCGGGGAGACCGCGGCTTCTCTTTTCTCGGCCTTCGTGGAACAGGCGAGGGTAGCGGGGAAATGTGTGTTCCGAAAGGGCGGGTAATCATCCCTCCTCAACCAGAACCGCGCATTGTGGTGGAACTCCAGCTCGTCCTTTTTGAAGTTTAGTGGGGTCAAAATATTGTGGTCACCTGTTCAACACCCTGATGTCAGAGGCTAATAGTTGTCTCTTCTGGTTTGGTGTGTACGCCAGAAAGGGGTAATGCTTTGACAACGCCTTCCAAACGCTTTCAATGGCCGTGTTATAGTTCAGATCGATACGTTTACCACGCCTGAGCAGACGGACTTCGTTCTTATTGTGTACACATGAAGAGGGATACCCTCCGGCTGCGTGTAACTGGATGCAACGTGCACCTTGTATTGTACGGGGAGACGCTTAGCTCTGCTATGCCAGGATATACGTATAATATAGCGTGAGCTAAGGTTCAGCTGGTTACTCTTAGGTTTCCTGGTTGTCTAGGATTAGCTAATTATCATGCTTACTGCTGCTAAAACGATTTCCATTCCAATCCAATCTAATTTAATCCAATCTAATCCAATCCAATCCAATATAATCCAATCACGGCGGCGGTGGCGGCTCCGGCACGCCAGTTGTGCGCTGTGTGACGTGTCACTGCTCCTCGCGCATGCGCAGCACGGCACTCCAGGAGCCACGCGAAACTGCTCAACCTCGGCCAGTGTAGCTCACGGTACAAAAAATTCACAAAGAGAAATTTCATCCTACGCCATTGATCATGTCCAAGGTGAAAAAGAAACGTGGTTCAGCTTGGAATGGCGGGAAAAGCCAATCATTCGGCCGAGACAAGGCGACGATGTGTCATCGCTGAACTGTTGCTCTACTAGTACGGCGTATACATGTCTACGAAACGTAGGTGAGGAAGCCACGTCATCCTCTTTTTCGAGACCATCGTCCACTCGCGCTACGTGAACCGATTTAGTCCCGAAGGTCCACGGGCCCTTTAACGCCCCATCCCCCGGTTCTCTTCTCCTCCTCCTGTGGTTCGGGTGAGGACCCTCTTCGGAAGGTTCGGCGAGCCCGGCGGCAAATTAGGAAGCCTATTTTTGGGATGCCCGAAGAAGCGGCCTCAGCAGCAAGACGCCGCCGGCCCGCTATATATCCTCCGAGCGGCCTGCGCGCCGCTATCGGGTTTCGGTCTGTGGGTAAACACTCTGAAGATTCAGGTCCCTCCGAGGCATGCCTCCGCTGCCGACGCACGCGGCCCGGCTGATGCTTGGCGTGCGCGCCGCGCTCGGAGCGCGTGCCTCGGCTTCCAGCAGTGACAGCGACTGTGCTGGACACACCTACTTGATACGAAAGCATCAGGTCTTGGTCATCATCATACGTTGGTCACTCCACGGTCGTGTATACGAAAAACCGTCAGGCGGGGAGGGGTCGGAGTAGAACGAGGCTTAGCTAGCTCAGCCTTTTAGCGCTGTCGAGACTGCGAACGTCAGTCAAACGGCCTTCTTGCCGGAACTGTGTTGCTTTGCCACTGTGATGACGATGTCAGTGATGACTTTTGGTCTTAAGCCGCTCTGTCGTCGTCTTCTACGGCGGGGACGGGTGCTTACGTATGCGTCTTTGTTTTGGCCCTTCTCCGAGCAGGGACTGAGGGCAGTGTCTGCGGGGGGGGGGTCGTCCCTTTAATCTTTGTTTGGGTGCTCCTTGGCAAAACATCCGCCCCACGTGACGCCATTTCCCTCTCGCGACCACGGGGACCCATTGACGTAATAATGGCTGCTGATGGCGATGTGATGGCGATGACAGGGGGTAAGCTTGTTGAGTTGTCATTGGCGAGGCTGTCCCCTCTTGTGTTTAGTTTGGCACGCGGACGTCGTTGGTTTCCAGGAAGTCGCTGCTCGAAGTTTGGGCTGTGATTCGGGAATCGGCAGGCGCTGGTACAGAAGGCTGGTGGAGGGAGCCGATAGCGACGTAGAATGCTTATAAGATGGTTTCGAACGTGAACTTCGACTAGTATATCTTATTCGTAATGGTTGGATTCATCTTCAGTTAAAGTGTCTAAGAAAGGTGTACGGTAGTGGCTTTGATAGTGAGACCACATGACAGCGGTTTTAGGCTGGGTAATGCTAGGTTGTAGGCTGGGTACTAGGGCCTCTTAATTGTAGGGAGGGGGGGGGGGGGGGATAGGCGATATCCCCTTCTGGATTCACTATAGCTGCTGGCCATCAGACTCGACTTTATTTATTTGCAAGTGCCCACCTGTCAATCTGGAATACACTGAGGTGTGTGAAGCAGTATTTTAGAACAATATCGGAAGAAAAAAGCATGCAAGATTTTCTAGGAGCTTTGCATGATCCAGTATGGTGAAGATTGTGTTGTTTCTGTAATAGTTACCGTCGCTGTGTGCTTTTAGGAATGAATTGTTGCGATGATGATGATGATGATGATTGCTATTGGTTTTTTCATTGTAGCGGGGTGATGACGTGTCATCTTATACCAAAAAGGACTAATATAGCAATGTTTTACACTCTTGGTTTAATACTAGCGCTGCTTAGGGCAGGCACAAAAGACTTAGTAGGCACAAAAAACTTTTTTCCTGTTACAGGTGGTAACTGTGCTCCCCCCCCCCTCCCTTCTTTTTTTGTTGTTGTCTTGGGTTCGACTAGTGTATAAAGCTGGCGCCCCGATCCAATACAACCGTTTGGTCGATACACTCTCAATCTGGATCCACATAAGATCCACTTAGTAGCTGGAACATTTTTACAAAAAAGTTCGTTATATATTTGGAACCGTGTTTCACATACCCTGAAGAAGTAAGTGGAACAGTGCACCACATATTTCTGCGACTAGGTTATGTGGATTGGCGTTCCAAATAAAAATACGCGGAACACTGTTCCAAACAAAAGGGCTATAGTTTCAATTACTGGAACACCGATCTACTTATAATGATTATGAATTTATCCGGTGCGCCGTTCCAGGTACCTTCAGACTTGCTCTTTATATAAAACATTGCTCCTATAGACGTTGTGTAGCAGCCTATTGGACTCCACTTTTGCAATAGTTCCAACTTTTCCATCTTTTCAAAGCACAAGCGTGCGCCTCCTTCTCGTTCCATCCCGTCTGCCGCTCTGCCGCTTTCTTACATCAGCGAAAACAGGTGCGATGTTAAGATGGAAGAATTACGAAAGGATAACAAAGAAAAACAAAAAATAAACGAGGCGATATAAAGACAGGCGACGGCAATGCGGTATGTAAAAAAGTTTCGGGTGATTGAATAGATATATACATTGATAAGGACATGTACGGAAGATCAATGGGTACAGTCCAAAAAAGAACGCAGGGACAAGCAGATAACATGTGCGCAGGTAAAGACTCAGAACATACTGCAAGAAAACAGATGCAATGCTAATAACGTTTTATTCGACTCAAGGGCCATTATGTTGCCAGCTTGGGAGCCTATTGGGGTCAAACTGTGACCAACACAATGCAAATGCTTGGAAAATTGCATTCTACATGCATTTTTGTCAGTTGGTTAGCATCTTTCCTGAAGTCAGAGCAGAATGCGAATTTGTTGTGTTGTTTTGTTTTTTGCAAGCTGTTACTAGCAACAAACACCGCGGGAGCCACTCGGCTTGGCCGAGTGCTCGTCCTCTCATGGCACCTTCAGTATGAAGCGCTGGCAACTTTTCACCGAATTTACCACAAGCCCACCCACGAAACTGTCGCCGACTTTGACGGTGTCTAGTTGTTTAGCAAGCTTTATGTACAATTGAGTACTCCGACCTGTAGTGGCCCACGGGGGGTTGGCCACCGGGAGTCCACATTATGATTGAGGACCAGCCATTTGATTTGAAAGCTGTACAGTAAGAGACCGCTCTTCCAACCACAGCTTTGAAAGATAATGTTCTGTTTGGCCCACCGCAAGTTTCATGTCAAAGTCCTCCAAGAGTTATAGCCTCGCTCATCGGTCGAAGCCTGGTGTGCGCGGTCTTCCTTCATCCTTGACATTTCGTCACTCTCCGCAAGGCAGCGAACTCGAGAGAGCGGCATCCCTTGTGAGTTCCTGAACGTCCAGTTCTGACGCGTTCCCACGCGCCCGGTCTACCTGTTCGCTCGGCGGCTTCCCAAACGAGACAGATCACCCGCGCACTTAAGGGCATCCCGATGACAGTTTTTAAGGACGCCAAGACGAAGCACCTTCCCCCGTCTACGCAAAGGAGCCTGTCGCCCGCAACCCTGCTCCCCCGAGACAAGCGATTCCTATTCAACGCCTCCTGACTAAAACATCGTTAAAGGGGCGCTCAAAGACGCGGCTTCTTTTAACACACAACGCGCCCCGGAATGTGTCGTCTGCTACCGCCGCGACAATGATCCACAGAAAGCTGCCGCCGACGAAGCTCGCAGACGATACCCACCGACCGCCGGCGAGTCGTCTGCAAAGGGCCGGTACTGCCCCCTCGCCGCTTCTTCGTTCTGTCGATGTCCACCACGTGCAATGGCCGCGTTCTTTTTTCCGCGAAAGGCTCCCCAGGGGGACATCTTCCCTCTCTCCAAAGCCCCCCGCGTCTATTCTCGTCCCTTTCCTTTTCCCACTGGCCGAAAGAGGGTCCCGGCGCCTACAGCCGTCGATTCTGCCGGAGAAAACACCCGGACGGGAGAAGACGCCGGGTTTATGACTCTCTAATTGGCTTCTCTACCTTGCCGCGCTGTGCGGACGGTCCTTTGCAGGGTGCTGCCCCTATCGCAAGCTGTAGCGTCTTCGTGAGCCCACCCCACGCCCCTGCGGGGGCTTCATTAGGAACCCGAATGCTCTGTCTCCATTTGGGCGCGGGCCGAGGCGCTTGTAAGCTTGTCGTCTGCTTCATCGCTCGCGGCACGTCGTCTGCTCGATTGTTCTGCCCGAGTTGGGGCGCCATGCGTCGTCTGCTTGCGCCTTTTGTTTGGGGGACGTCCCGGGATTCCGGGAGGGGAGCGGTGTTCTCTTGGGTTCCCTAATAGAGCTGCGGCTGGGGTTCCTTTGAGCGTTTGGGACGCAGATGGTGCTCGTGAGAAGGCTAAAGAGCGACCTTAGGCTAAAGCGCCGCCCCTGGCGGACCTTCCGGGAAGCCGCGGCCAAACGAGCTGTCTATCAATCGTGGCACTGCGGCGACGGCGACCGACAGAGGAACTCGTAAGCGTCCCATCATTAGGCTGTAACGAAGCTTCCGTACGTGTTTATTGTACACACGAGGTGTGTTTGAAACCAGCGCAGCCTCAAGGTCCCGTGTATGCTGCCAAAAAAGCTGCAGGTGAATGATTTGTGGCGAACGTATGTAAGACGTTGGTCGCCCTCGAGGGCGGAGGCGTTGAGCCACCCAAGATGCGAACTCTCTCCTGGGCTTGCCTTAGGGCTATATTGTGTGTTAGGGTGTCGTTAGGAGCTACTTAAGCTTCCATGAGCGACGTTTGTAAATGCGGGATGTACGTACCGTGGCTACACACAGACGGCTCAGCGGTTTAAATGCGGCGGCTTTACAGAATGAACCTAAGGGACGTCTCTTTTGTAGCGACAAAGCAATGTAGTGTTTGTATACTCAGTCAAGGAGCAGCGGAAGATACGTGCCCTGCTGGCTGGATAGCTGAAGGGGTTCTGCTTTTGAGCCTGAGTTGGCGGGTTCGACTCCCAATCCCAGCGCCGGTTTTGCTCACGGATGCAAAGAGTAAATAACGTGTAATCAACGTAGCTTATGTCTTCCAAGGGGTCGAAATGTATTTGTGTTCGCACGGTGCGCCTTATCAAACGGTTGTTTCGTATTTGCGTTCAACTGCAATCTTGAAACTGTTTATTGAAGGAGGTGGATTTTTCTCGCGTGCTTCCGTCGCAGTTTCGTCAGTCCTTGGAAATAAGGTCCCACAAGAGCAAATACGACACCCCACAAGAATCTGGTTGATTGAAATACTGGTGGAGGAATGAACTGCCACAAACTATAAACGTCGACAAGTATTATTAATCATTCGTAGTAGAGCCGATGACATGGTCCGCGTAATACCGCATTTGCGCGATTCCAACGCGCACCTTTTTTCGCTAAAAAAATTTGTGCGCGCGTGAGCGCGCAAAACTGAAATTGGCTTGAAAGAGTCCCGCGGCATCGCCATGGACACTAGCCCCTCCCAACTTCCAACTAAATCCAATACAAGACAATCCGTCAGCATCACGCGAGTAAATTTGGCGTACCCATTCCTCAACGTGCACACCTTAGCCAACTGTCCAAACATTTAATTTAAAATCACTTTTCAGATTAAATGTTTTTCTTTTTCACATTTTCCTAAGTAGACTTACCTGCGCGTTACAACCTAGCTGGAGCCCGTTAGAATCGTGTAAATACGGTATTGCATGGTATTGTTAATACAGACGCGTGCACTGCGTTAGCAACAGTTTCTTAACGTCTTCTTCCACTTAGATTAGTTTTTTCTTTTTTTTTATGAGCCCGCTTGCTATGAGAGAACACAATAGCTGAACTGCATGACCTCCACGCCTCTTCCGAGCGACGTTAATGCAACCTAACCTAATCACAATAGCCGAGCCTTGGCGGCTGCACATCCAATGCAACAAGCTTCGCGCGAAATAAAATAAGAGAGCAATGCGTTAAAGAGGAACATTGTTCATTGACATTCCTTCCGCCCGCTTTGCACGCAGCAGGTATATCGTCGCCTAATAACGGGTTGTACTAACCGAGTAATGGGAGTCGCCTCGCAATTAACGCGGCAGTCGGTTGCGTAATTGCGAATAATCTAATTACCCCGGAATTCCGCTTGTTTTTCTTCTTTTTGTTTTTTCGCGACATCGGGAAGCCAGCTCGCATACGCACCCAATCTCGCGTGAGCGCCACACACAAAGATTTTTCCTTCTTTCTTTTATTTTCCTGAAAAAGGTCGACACTTTTTGGATGACCCGGCACGAGCCGCGAAAAGCCGTATCAATCATCCTGTCATTAACTGCGCATTCCTCGAAAGCGCAGGAATGCGCAGTAATTTGCTGTTTAAGGGGCGCGCGTGTAACGTCGCGCAGTATGCAAAGCGAGATAAACTTCAGACGGATCGCCTCCCCTGCGCGCGCAATATAGTCTGTCGCCAGAAGGTGTGGCATGTATGTCTATCCCGCGGAGGGGGAGTGGCATACGGGGGAAGAGGCGTTCGTGTAATTCTGGCGCTGGCTTCACTCCTAGCTAATTGGAGGCGGCAGTTTCGCCTAATTAAAAGCTTCCAGTGCGCTATGGATTTTTCCCCTCCCGTTCATTTTTTATCTTCTTTCTCGCACGCGCGTTAATGGCGTCGAGGAATGCGCGGCGCTCGAGCTGACAAGGTGTTATTAAAGGGGGCGACGTTATTCGTTGAGATCGCTTGCACGTGTTGGACGCGGCACGAGTCGGTGTTGCTGTGTTGTGTTGTTTGTTGGCGTTCTTGTTGTTGTTTTGTTGTCGTTGCGTCGCGCTCGTAATTAAAGCGATACGAGCGCGTCTCTCCGCCGAAAGTTCGTTTGCCCCTTGTCGCGCGTGCGGGCGAAGAACGTGCGACGCTGTGATGTCGTCCAGGGGGGCGCGTAGCTTGTACTCCAGTAGTTTTAGCGGCCATTGAAATAGGGCTATTTTATTGCGAAAGCAATAAATGGCGCATTGTACGAAAAAGCCGGCGTCCACCGTCCGTAACAGAAAAACGTTTTTTTTTTTTTTTTTTTTTCAGGGGCGAAGCCCCTTATAAGGTCTCGGACTGTCGGCGTCTCATGTCGTCGTCGTAATCGTCGTCTCAGGTAGTCACGGTAGTAAAACACCGGGACACTAGTTTACGCCTCGCGCAGGAACGCTTCGTAATGCGTACTAAAAGAACACCGGGACAGTCGGCTACGACTCACGCTGGGAGGCTTCTTAACACGTACTAAAAACACCGGGACACTCGTCTATACGCCTCGCGCTGGAGCGCTTCGTAACGCGTACTAAAGAAATAAAACACCGGGACACTCATTCACGCCTCGCGCTAGAGAGCTTCGTGCTTCAAAGACGAGAGACCTTTGCAGCAAAGCTGTATACCTCTACCCCCCAACGGTTTCATCTCCGTTGGCGAAAACGGCAAGGCTCCAAGAATACACTTATACACTGCATGCTTCGCCCCTCCCCAGGTTTCACGTTAGTGGAGATGGCCCGAGATTTTTTTCGGAAACGTTCCAAAGCACGAGGCGTTCCATAGCGCGAGCTTGGACGCGACAAAAGCGAGAGGTGTGGCGTACATGCAACGAAGGGAGCAAACGCACAAACAGCGGAACTCAACATCACCGTCGACTCTCCGTCTTTTAATCTCACGTGCAGTTTAAAGAGTGTGGCCGCACGGCTCACTGTAATTGTTGCCAGCATTCGTTTTGGCGGGACGCGTGTGGCTAACCACTGATGAAGCCGAAACCAGTGCTGTTCTGATGGCTATTAGATGGGGAGAAGCAAATGACAGGAGCTTAAACATCATCACGGACTCGACAAGAGCCATCAAAAACATCACTGCCGGAGTAATACCCATTGGCTCCAAACACATCATCCCAAGGGAGCTGAACCGTGTACACAACATTACATGGTGCCCTGCGCACGAAGGCTTGGAAGGAAACGAGAGCGCTGACTCGCTTGCGAGAAGTCTTACGAACCGCAGCGACGAGGACCACTCCTACGCCCTTCCACCATACGAATCCTACGGAGAACGTCTTAAAAGAAAAAGACTTGAAAGGAGAACGCTACCCGCTCCTCACATGGCACTAAACGCCCACGGTGCGCAAACACTCAGAAGAATACACACTAACACATTCCCACACAAATCAAGGCTGGCGCTTATGTTCCCAGCCAGATTTAGTGAGGACTGTTATCAATGCAGTGAAAAAGCCACCGTTTTCCACACCATATGGAATTGCCCAGTTATATGGCAAACAGAGAACAATACACCTCATTCACTAGAAACGTGGGAGGCGACTCTGGCCAGCGAGGCCTTGGAAGACCAGCGCCAGCTGATCGACAGGGCCTGGGCCGGGGCACAAGCTTCTGGGGCCCTGGAAAGAGGACTCCACCCAAGTTTCTCCCTTTAATCCCTTCCCCTACCTCAATAAAGTTGTACTGAACTGAACTGGCTGGCGTATCTAAAAAATTGCGATTTCAAAAGTTCTAGGGCGTTATCAGGGAAACCGTGTCAGTTTAAGTTGTTTTAAGTGAAGCCCTTTCACTTGGGATAAAGAAAATGCACTCGACAAAAATCGGTTGTCTGTCCCCTTAAGGAAGCTTTGATTTTAGGGGCGAAGCGCCTTAGGACCTCGCTTTGTCCGGGGCTCGGCGTCCGTGTACACAGTGTAGCGAATGCGCGAGGAGCATTGGATAATATTGGATTGGATTTTAATTGGAGTGGATTGGACTGGATTGGACTAAATTTAATTGTATCGGATTGGATTGGATTGGAATTGTATATACTGTACACACGCGTTGTCACTCATTTACATGCGCGAGTGGGAAAATGCTACGGGTGATTTACGGTAAGAACGATCCCCAGTGCTTCGCCCACTCGTCATGATTCACTTCGTGAAGATGCGTGAATTTTTTTCACTGATTTGATTTGATAATCAACTCAAACGATAATCAAATCAAATCAACTCAAATTTTTCACTTTGCTCTGATAAAGAAGCTTCGATTTTTCCCTTCTATCAGTGTCCGGGCAACAAAGATTTGAGTGTCGGAAGGCACGCGCCTACTAATCGCCCGAGCCCGCGCGGTGTCACAAGGGTTCCTGAGCAGGGCACGGCCGTCCGCCGCAGCGCAGGCAGCCGAGCCGCGCGGGGGAGCCACATTCGCAGGGCCTCCCACCGCCGCCCGTGCCGCGCATGCCGCGAATGCCTCGCTCAAAGCACGCGCGCGCGCCCGCGATAATTGCACGGTCCCGACCGTCGCGCCGTGCATTACTGCGAGACCTTTAAATACCCGAGCAGTGCGCACGGCGTAAGCCGGGAGCCGGCGACAAAGCGGTAATCTAGATTGCCGCATCGTCGTCATCTCGCCGCCGTAGCATCGTAGAGCGCCTCTGAGCCGGGCAGCTCGGCGACCCCCGAACACGCTTTCCATCGTTCATACTCGACGGCGGTAGCGTATCGACGTTTGAAGGTGAAGGGGGGAGGACGGCATCGGCACGATGATCGCCACGGCGTGCTTGTTGTACGCTGCCGGTGTCGGGAAGTCTCTGCTGCAACGGGAGGCAAAGACGCTATGCGGGAGCAGGCCCTTCGACGGGGTGAGGTCGTTCGCTTCTAATTTAGTTGTCGGTGCATTCCGCACGAGGCTGAGGCCCTGCATGACCAGTCAGGAGCGAAAGGCATGCAGTGGTCACCGAGTGAGGAGACATTAATAGATACATCCATACACGCGCTGACCCGCAGCAGGCTGCCTTTTTCCTCGCAATCATGGGCGCCCCGTGCTCTTTTGTATGTGCGGGGCTGTGGGTGCCGCTATCGGCACATCTAACGACATTTCAAGTTCATTTAATTCCCCCTTCTCCCAATAGCCCACACGAAAATCTCGCTAACGCTTATGTCCTATTTGTTTTGTTTTGGTTTCGCTCAGTTTTGTAGCGGACATAGTTACAGTAGTGACGCCTTGTACCGAAAACTTGACACCCAGAAGCCACCAGTGGCAAAAAAATTTCGAAGCAGGCTTCTCATAGATGAAAATCCTACGCGTCTGGTATCGATAACTGGACTGGTGATAGCTTGTTCCTTACCTAGTTTTCTCTACTGAAGCACATATGCTCCCGAAGGAATCGGTAAAAGCTAGTTAGTAGTCTTTGCATCCGTCCCTGCTTCGGCGCGCTGTTAGGTAAACCGCAGAATACAAACCAGCTCGACCCCTTCCTGCGTCCGAAATTTGGTTCCGCGGATGGGCCTGATAGTCGCACGTTCTAAGGCCCCACGTATACTATCTCGCACGCGTCTTTTAAATGGACGTCCTCTCGACGCGCCCAGCGGGACGTCCTGAGGACACCCCGCACTCGTCTCCCGCTGCTGGGATTGACCAGAAGTGGCCGGTCGCGCGCTCAGCGGCCACTGTCTACCGGACAGCGGGTGGCCGGCCGGGCGTCTGCGGAAGGGTCTCGCGAGCAGTTGTGTATTCCTTCCTTCCGGATGTCTCGTTAGCTGGCTCTCTAGTGGGTCACGGATATGGTATAGGATAGCAGGCTCAGTGGTATGCGGTCGTTATCGGGCCAAGGCTGGTGAGACGCCGATTGCATATAGATGCGCCCCGCCGGTTTGGTTTCGCTTCTAATGAGCTCTCCTGCCAGCACTGGGAAAATTCTGGTGAAGAACTGAAAAAAAAAAGACAAGTAGAGTGGGAGCAAAGCAGACGGGAAGGCGAAACGCTAGTCGTTTGCAGATTTTCAGCAAAAAACTGCTTGCACGAGATTGCATCCTCAGGACCGATAACAGGCGATACAAGATAATCACGGAGAACCGAAAGCTCACGACTCAGTATTTCTGGGCTCAGTGTTATTTAATACTTTGAACTCAAGCCCGGGGTTCAGAACTCGAGAGGTAGGGATTAGCGTCACTAGATGAAGTTACAGAATATCGGCACTCTTCCCTCCTATTGTTCTGCGCCGCCGCCATGGTCATTGGCTAGTTCGCATCACGTGACACTTGTTTACACTGCTACGTTTCATAGGCGCTGCCATTTTGTTGCTTATGCGTTTTCAATAGGTAAACTAGGGTAGACTAAGCTTGTCTACCCTGCTCTGCGGCTGCGCGTGACTGACGTTGTTCCGAACACGAATTAAAGATAACGCATGTACAGCAGCATTTCAGCAGCAGAAGTGCGTAAGAAGATGCCGTTTCCCTGTATCTTCGGCAGTGTTGTTAACAAACGCCCCGGTAGAAGTTAGCGGCAATCTAGCAACTCCGATAAACACCAAAATGGCCGCTGTTGCTGACTTGCATGCCTCAATGCCGCTACTCTTACACCTTACCCTAGTGATACTTGTAGGGATTACACGTGCCCAAAATTCAAAATTAATGGCCGCCAACGTGAACGGCCCCGTTGTACTAATTGAAGACAGAATAAAGTCACGAGGGCGCACACAGGAAGGGACTGCCCACATTGGGGTGGAAAGGGAAAGCGTGTACGCAAAGAATGACATTGTCATGATGCCGCCTGGAACCCGAAACGAGTTATACACTCTTATTTCCAATCATCCGCGACGTCTACAGCGGTTTCATGACTTGGCGCAGTCGACAGGATGACCTCACTGCGCATGCGCGGAGCGCTGCCAAGACGTCTTCGATGAGTAAAGAAGGAAAACATCTATACACCCCCCCACTTCACCAGGTCGGTGGGGAGTCGTGGCGGAAATCCCTCCTGCAAGTCCCCGTTCTGGAAGACTTGTTAGCGCGTTCTGTGCGTCGCTGCACGCGCACCGGACACTTGTTATCAGGTCACAGCCAGATACAGACCACATGACCCGCCGTGTCAGTTTCCACTGGTCGGCAGGTGGTCGCTCGTGTCCCGGGAGTTATTTATGAGAAAAAAAAAAAAAAAAAAGGCCGGCTCGTACGAAAGTGAACGGAAGTATCTGGTGATAAAGGTGGTGGTGGAGAAACATTTATTCAAGCGAAAGAGGTTCGCGCTTGAAAGCGGGAGAAGCCCTCAGTCCAGGCCCCCTGCGGCGGCTGCGGTTCTGCGTGCCCGGTCCACCAACTGTCGCTGGTCCTGCAGGGTCCGAACTACACAGCGCGGCCTCCCACTGCTCGAGGGTGGGGGTGCGAATAATGGGGGCTGCTGGTGTGTTTTGGCAAGCCCACGTGGTGTGGTACAGTGTTGGATGTTCGCTGCAGTGTGGGCATGTTGGTGGATACATTGTGGGGTGTATGATGTGCAGGAAGCTAAGGTGGGGGTATGTGTTGGTCTGTAGTTGCCGCCAGGCTACAGCCTCCTCTCGGGTGAGCTCTGGTGCGCTGGTGGGTAGGCACATATGGCAAGGCGGTGGTGTTGCAGAAGTGTACGGTACTGCTGCTGGACAGGCTCTGGGTCACGGAGCGACTGGTGCGGTGCCCGGAGGGTGCATGCTCGGGCTGTAGCGTGTGCTCTCTCATTTCCCTCAAGCCCTGCGTGACCTGGCGTCCATATTAGTACAGTTAGGTTTAGGGTATACCGCGCAGCCTGCAGACATCCCTGGCGTGTTCCAAGGTAAAGATTCGTGTCGTGAAACAGGCAAAGAAAATGTGCTTCGAGACACTTCAGAGGTTCGATGGAATGGTGTCCGCGTGCTGTGACGGTGATTGGCATCTTAATCTCACTACTGGGCTCTCATTTTATTATTGTTCCCTAGTCAGAGGGAGGAAACGTGAGTTATTTTTAACAGCTGAAAACAGGCCCAGGCCTATCCACTTGAAGAATACTTCGCAGAGTTATTTCGGATGCCATTTTCTTAATGTGTCTCCAACGTTGCTATCAGCAGGTCTGCCTGAAGTACAATTGCAAGAGCTGTAGAACAAGGGTCTCAAACTCACGTCAGTGAGCGGGCCGCAGTAACGAATTGGGCCGGGACAGAGAAGAAGGTTGAAACGAACGGGGGGAGGGGTAACAAAATGTCAGCTAACGCTGCCAAGAAACAAGTGCTTTCCCATATCTTGCAAATATGCCGGGTCATTTGGGAATGAATTTGGCGTCAGGATATGAGAATTCTTTCAGGATTACAGGATTCCTTGGCGTCAGAAATCCTTCGCTACGCGTGATAGGCGCGCATTCACGCACTCGCTCTGAAAAGACAAATAAAAAAAAATTAACTAATGCACTCATGAACGGGCCGGGCCTCAATCAAGAGGTCCGTGGGCCGCGGGCCGTTTGTTTGAGACTCCTGCATGCTGTAGAGCAACAACCACATTCCACTGCTGCTCCCGGACCCTCCCGGAGAAATCGAATGTATATTTTTCGCTAAGGAACTCCTTGAAGATTCCTGAAACTTTCTTTACAAATTTGGCCAAGTGCCAGTAATACCCAGCCTGCGATTTCGCTTAGGTCAGCGTGTGGCCTTAGTCAGATCTTGATCCCAGAATAAATATTACTTCGAGCGACGACGAGGCAGAGGAAACTTAATCGTTCTTACAGTTTGAATAAAGCAGTGCGAATGTCAAAATGTGGGTAGAATTAGAGAAACCTTCATTCACTGAAAGCGGTTGGAATCAAATCCCGCCATGAAAAAGCAGTGGCTTGAACGCTGTTCTACTCAAGCGGTGGCCATTGATCCAGCGGTGATTCAGATTCCCCAAACGCGTACGGACACGACCCGCGCCGATGCTTTAAACGGATAGCCGCGGAACTTTCTTGGAAGACCAGCCTGATTTCATAACGCTGCGAACTGTCTACACACGACCGGGTCGCTCTATATACATCCGCGCAGGTCATCCTCGTCGTGACAGTGCCGCCTCATTTGCTTACATTTGGCGGGTCCCACGTTCCCACGACCGCAACGGCAACCATGAATCAACGCACAGTCTTCACGTCACTTCCTCGTGCACAGGGGGGCACACGACCCGGGTTACAAACACCGATCGACAACAAACCCTCCCCCTCCTTGGTGTCGTCTCGCAGAGCCAGTAGGGTGATCCGTGGCTGTTTAAAGCGCCATCTTTCAGCGGCCCGCGTAAACACCGAGCCGTCTTCCTCCCGTCGTAGCGCACAGAGCGCAATCCCGAGCGCGAGCCACTCGCGTGGCTTCTTGCGAAGCCACGCGTGTTTACCAAACAACCATGCACGTGTCTTCGTCCTCTCTTGGACCGTGTCGTTGCTCTGGAACTCGCAACGCGGACTCTGGGCAATTTGAATGAAGGGCCACAGTCAGGCGCACGCGGCGAGGAGGGTCGTACCACCATCGACAACAGATGGCAGCGCGCTCGCCGGGGACACGTGCTTTGCGTGGTCCCGGTCCTGGAGCGCTCTGGTGGCAACCGCGAGACAAAAGAAACATGAAGTCGGCCGTGTCTGTCCTGGCGCCGGCTAAGACGCAAGAAGAGAGTGGATCTTCGGGGTCCCAGAGAAACGCCAGAAGGATGTGCGAACGCCCGGCCGAACGTCCCACCCAGATGGTACCGAGTCTTCAGTGCAGGCACGGCGTGCGCCTCGGTCGCGTGCCAGTCTCAACAGACAACAACATGAGGGCAGTTTTTCTGGCTGTGGTTTTTTTCCCTCTTTCCACCTCTTGTAAAGCTGTCTCACTCTTTCTTCTTTTTCCTTCACGAGTAGTGCATTGTTTCTTTCTGTTCCGGTGTTTGTGTTTCGCAGTGGTCTACCGGGAATGTCTGGATGGTGCAGTCTCTTTGTCCTTTTTTAACCCTGCTGCTCTTTATTCGCTTCGCTGTCCTCTTACCATTGTTTATGCCTGCCTGTCTGTGCTTGTAGGGCGATTCGTCGGGATGCCATGTTTTTCTTCGCGGCGAGGAGTCCATAGCGGCCGCCATGCCGGCTGCTGCGGTGGTCCCTTTGCCGGTTCAAAGCCCGTAGCCTGCAGGATTCGTTGAACCCGCCTGGGGCTTGGTGCGCGACCGCAGTTTCCTCGCAACTTCGGGTTAGGAGAACCGCATGGAACTTTTGTTATCGCCATGCCCCCCTTCTGGCCGTTTCTTAACGTGCTTGTACGGGGATTTGAAAAGTAGGACTTCAGGCCTACATGAGGACCTGAGGGCTTGTACGTGAGGACTTGTAAACCACGATTTCATCCACTTATGTGAAGGATAGCTTTAGAGACTTTTTTTTTTAAACACGAAAATAGGTTTTGTTCTTATTTTGTAAAGTTGTCCGTTCTTGCTACTTATGCCATCAGTGAAAAATAAACCTTAAGAACTGTAAAAGAGGGGTAACGCGGGCAAGTTGGTTCATAGTGCTTAAAGAGAAAAAAAAAAACAGCGCTAAAGACAGGGCAAAGGGGAGA
Organism: Haemaphysalis longicornis; assembly: GCF_048455015.1. Lineage (NCBI taxonomy): Eukaryota > Metazoa > Arthropoda > Arachnida > Ixodida > Ixodidae > Haemaphysalis > Haemaphysalis longicornis. The sequence continues at coordinate 58,440,314 of NW_027526407.1, read as the reverse complement.
CTGGACACACGCAGCGCTGGGTGTGTCTAGTCTTGACTATACTATACTAGTCTTGACTTGTCTAGTCCTGATTAGTCTAGTCTTGACTAGTTTAGCCTTGACTTGACTAGACACAGGCAGTGCTGCGTGTGTCTTCCCTTTGCCTTGTCTTTAGCGCTGTTTTTCTCTTTAAACCTTAGGACGTTTGAAAAGTACGGTGTTAAAAAAGATATACCGCACTCCAAGACACTTTGGATTAGAAATTCCAAGTATTCTCCTTTGATGGTGCGCACATATCCCACACACAGTATGGCTTACAAAAAAGAACCACATATTGTGGGCCTTGAATCCTGTGCACCAGCGGCGTTGGAATCGAAGCACCCCATCCTTTTAGGTGGTTATTTGTACTAATGGAAGGCAAAACATGTACTGTTGTAAGTTTGCGCCATCTCTGCATACTTCGACATAAAGTGAATAAAATGCCTTATGTTTACTCTAGCTTTTCGGTTTCCTTGCTCAGCATGACTGGTAAGAACGAACAAGAATGACAATCTCAGCCTATAACCTGGTTTAACGTGGGTTAGGCTTAGCGTGGCAGCTGAATGCCATATTTATTGCCTATCTGTTGAAAAACAAATTGTCGTAGCAGCACATTTTGGCATCATTCAATAACAATACCGAAGAATATTACTTTTATTTGCTATTATGCCCCGTAAGAGCACTGCGTTTGTTTTCAAGACGTAAGGGTGGCTTCAACTGTGAGCGGTTAACGGTAAAACCTGCTATCGAAACCTGAGCGGTAACTGCGGAAACGCGATAAGACATGGGTCGTTAGCTGTCGTTCTCGGTAAAAAATCGCTCGTACTGTCAATTACGCATCCATGCTTTGATTCAAATATGCCTAATATTTTCTTTGTACCGAACAATGTTGACATGTATATAAGGCATGGTAGCAGTTTAAGGAGTTTGGAATGGTCTTGCGCATATATGCCTGCATTCTTTCGCCTGTTCTTTGGTTGGGCGATTGAATCGAGACAGACAAACAGACAGACAGACAGACAGACAGACAGACAGACAGACAGACAGACAGACAGACAGACAGACAGACAGACAGACAGACAGACAGAGACAGAAAGACAGACATACAGACAGATACAGAAAGACAGACAGACAGACAGAGACAGAAAGACAGATGACGGACAGAGACAGACGACAAACAGTCACGGAGACAGACCGAGACAGAGAGACAGATGACAGACAGAGACAGACGACATACAGACGAAGAGACAGACACAGACAGACAGAGACAGAGAGACAGATGACAGACAGAGACATAGAGACAGACATAGAGACAGAGACAGAGAGAAAGAGACAGACAGCAAGACAGAGAGACAGAGAGACAGACACATATCCTAACAGACAGAGACAGAGAAACAGACACAGACAGATAGACAGACAGACCGACAGATAGACAGATAGACCGACAGATAGACAGACACAGACAGACAGACAGACAGACAGACAGACAGACAGACAGACAGACAGACAGACAGACAGACAGACAGACAGACAGACAGACAGACAGACAGACAGACAGACAGACAGACAGACAGACAGACAGACAGACAGACAGACAGACAGACCGACAGACAGGCGGGCAAGACAAACAACAAAACAATAAGACAGACTAAAATTTTCGCGTTTAGGAAGCCCAAGAAAGACTATCGTCAGTAAAAGAACAAAGATTAAAAAAAAATCGTGGTGAGAAAAGGGCCGTGCAGTGAAGGCCGCAGTGTGCGGAACCTGCCGACCGTGACGGCGTCATGCGGTGTCGCTTCACTAATTGATATCGAGGAAGACGACGGGATGATACCCTGCATGCATAGGGCGCCGCGTAAGAGTCGCCTGCCCCCTTCTGACACCTTTTTCTGCTTTTTTTTTTCCGACTCGGCGAGCGTTCTCGGACGCAATACTGATACTACCACCCTTCGGCGCGGCCTCAACGAAATGCGTGTCATGGCTGGCTGCCTGGTGTGAGAGACGGGCCGGTCTGCTACTCTGTTACCCTTAGTCTCTGTGATTTTATTTTTCCGCGCGATCTTACAAACACACCCGGACTAGTTCGATGCAGAGGGCACCCGCCACGGTGGCTCAGTGGCTAAGGCGTTGCGCTGCTGAGCCCGAGGTCGCGGGTTCGATTCCCGGCCGCGGTGGCCGCTTTTCTGATGGAGGCGAAAAGCAAGAACACCCGCGTGTACGAGATTTCGGCGCACGTTAAAGATCCCCAGGTGGCCAAAATTAATCCGGAGCCCTCCACTACGGCGCGCCTCATCGCCTGCGTTGCGTCGGTCGATGCAGAGGGCGGTATTTGGTTGACTAATATTTAAAACAACAGTGAAATCGATATATTTATTCTTTGCTGCTTCAGTTTTACACAGGCTAGCGCCAATTTTGCCGAAGTCAGTTTGTGTAAGCTACCTGTGGTATACGGGAGACGGTATGTGGCGGCTGCGTTTGACAAGTTTACACGCCAGAGTATATATACAGGACCTATAAAAGCGTTCTTTACATCCTCCAAGTGTAAATCGCCGTTTATGATAGCAAAGGGAGAAATCATGTTTCCTTTTCAGCTCTTATATAGAGGTGGTAACGCAGAGAATGCTATAAACACCCTTGTACAATCTAATTACCTCTTATACACTGCTTGAGCAGACTTGAGGCAAGGCGAGGGGGTGCTGTAAGATGACAAATCAATAGGGAAATAAGAGCAGACGTGTATGGTTGGCTTTTGCATCAAGGATAAGAGTTGTTTTTGAAGCTTGCAGTGTGGATTTCACCAGGAATGTTCTTGCGAATATCGAGGAAATCAAAAATCTTTATCGTTTTCGATAGTAGGTGTTTCACTTAACGAGTAGGCAAAATGATGTTTTATCGCGGTTTAGTAGAAGTCGTATTCGAGGTCCCAGATTCGTAATTCTAAAACTTCATGCCAAGGGCAGTATGCAAGAACAGTGTGTACAATGTAGGAAACTATAATCGAGCATGTAGTTTGTCACTGATTGGCAAGTTTTTATTATACACGACATTTTGAGTGTTCATGTGCAGCTTTCCCGCTCATGGCAGTCCTCCTTTCAACAGTGATTACTCTGCAATTTTTTAGCGAAATGAAAATGTTATTTTGCACAGCTAATATTTGAGGTGAATACTTGCTTTGTGCACAGTTTCAAGTCGCGCACGTTGCGCGACTGGGTTCCTGAGCCATGGGAACTATCCCATAGAAATGCATGGGGAGTTAGATGTGACGGCGAATTACACAAAAAAATATGCAGAAACCTGAAATGTTCTTTTAGCGTTTTAATCTTCACGTTAACTTCTAGCTTTATGCCAAATATCATTTTCCTAAAGTGGTTTTTCTAGGTTCCCGAGAGGTTGTAATTTTGAGCGAGAAAGCTGGGTATGCCCTGGGTTAAGTTGATCTTGGCTTTCCTCACCTTAAGTACGAATAAGCTAAAGAATAAACAATTGACTCCTCTATTTGCAAACTGGTACATGCTTCAACATGAAATAGGTGAACACGCGGTGCCCAGGTGGTTGAAAGAATGTTTAAAATGGGAGTTCTACGTCCATTAAAAGAAGACGCGAAAGCCAAGATATTTAACACGGTGTGTATACCTTACATGAACAAAGCACCGAATACACTGAGTAAAAATGAATAATCAAACTATACACGCCGTGGTGGCTCAGTGGCTAAGGCGTTGCGCTGCCGAGCACGAGGTGGCGGGTTCGATTCCCGGCCGCGGCGGCCGCTTTTCTGATGGAGGCGAAAAGCAAAAACGCCCGTGTGTACGAGATTTCGGCGCACGTCAAAGATCCCCAGGTGGTCAAAATTAATCCGGAGCCCTCCACTACGGTGAGCCTCATCGTCTGCGTCGCGTCGGTGCGTTAAGCCCTACAATAAATCAATAATCAAACTATACAGTAGTTTGACGGGTAAATAGAACACGAGCACTTAATTTTGTTAGTAACTTCTGCAAAGGCTACTAGTATGTTTTTGAGGCAAGCCTAACTCCAAGATAGTGACATAAGATCGTGTTCATAATCGAAATCACATAACGTAACCGCATATATATGCCGTGACGAGACCACTGCAACGTATCATTATCACACTCCAAATAGGAACGTGAACTAAAAAGGTCATCGACATATAAGTTACATAACAGAGCATTAATCGTTGATCCTTGTGGAACTCCGAAATCCAGTGGATTAGTATAGAGCTGCGAACGTTAAAAAATGCATACTTTACATGCAAGAATACAAGGAAATTGATTACAATTTATGAAAGTCACCCCGGAACGCGCATACCAATATGTTTTACAGCAATCAACCATTTCGAAAATTTTCACAGTATCAAATATAAACCCCATACTATGCAATTTTTCATCAAAATACGTAGTCTGACAGATGTTTAAACATGTGGTGTCTTCACCATAAATGGCGACAGGCATATAACAGCTTCTTGCACGGTAATGGGAAAAAAATCGTGCGAATTGCGAAAATTCGTTCGTAATGTTCGCGCTTTTGCTTTTTGGATTTTCCCATACTTGCTCATACATTGTAGCCGAAGCAAGATGCGCAATTGCTGAGACCTCGACGCCTCCTCGAAACCAAATACCAATGTTGGCATCGTTTTCGTTTTCTCAGAACGACACTCCTACGAAGCAGTTTCTTTAGCCACACTCCGCAGCTGTACTAAATGAAAAAAAAAAAAAAATAGGTGAAGTCTCCAGCTATAATTCTTCGCGCCTGCTTTTTGTTCTTCCACGTAGCAACAAAGACAAGAAAAAATTAGCAGTGGCTTGGATCGGCTGAGCTAAGGTTCAGCTGGTTATTCCTAGGTTTCCCGGTTGTCTAGGATTAGCTGATTATCATGCTTACTGCTGATAAAACGATTTCATATCAAATCAAATCAAATCAAATCAAATCGCGGCGGCGGCGGCGGCGGCGGCGGCGGCGGCGGCGGCGGCTCCGGCGCGCCAGCTGTGCGCCGTGAGACGTCACTGCTCCTCGCGCACGCGCAGCACGGCTCTCCAGGAGCCACGCGAAACCGCTCAACCTCGGTCAGTGTAGCTCACGCTACAAAAGAAGAAAAAAAACGCTGCGAAGTCTTCCGCTATAATTCTTCGTGCCTGGTTTTGTTTCTTCGACGTCACAATAAACACACACACAAAAAAGAAACCGCAGTGTGGCGACTGGCGATCGAACAACTCGTCTTCTCATGTCCTCCACGCATGACCGACTCCGACGGCGACGAGCCGCGTCGTCCGTAGCGGGGACAATGAGGTTTAATTGAAATCTAATTGGATGGGCCTCGAGCCCGATAGAGATACCGCCCGCCCGGCGCCGTCGGTGGTGGTCGTCTTCGTCGTCCATATGTTCTGTCTTCCGTTCCCCTTCTTTTATCTCTTATGCATCCGAGACGGAGGGTATCAAGTCGGCGCGCTGAATGAGCCGTGTCCATGCTCGGCGTCGTTTAGGACCTGTGCGGTGGCTCATTCCCTCCCCGTGTCCGGCTTGCGACACGCCGGTGGGAACGGAGCCACAATTCACTTTGCGGCGATCGCCTGTGGATTGGTCACGGCATCCTGCGCCTCTCAGTAGACTCTCATCCACGTCCCGGATAATGTCCCGCGTATAAACGGCGCGCACTCTCGATTCCGTGATATAGGAGGCTCTGAGAGACACTTTTTACGTGGCGAGGGAGTCAGTTAGCTGGTTAGTTAGTCGGTTAGTCAGTCAGTCAGTCAGTCAGTTAATTAATTGATCAGTTAAATAATAAATTAGGCAGTTGATTAGTTAATTAGTCAATTAGTCTAGTTAATTAGTTAATTAGTTTTGTTAGTTTGTTAGTTATTAGTTAGTTTTACTGAACGTGAAGACGTAGCCTAAGCAGGCGTGCCGGAAATTGTTCCACCCGATGGGCAACTTTGGAAACTATTCGCTACCAATCACCAAAAGTCAAAGGTTTGTGGAGGAGGAGAAAAGCGAAAGGAAAGGCCGAGAGGTTATCCACGCTTAGAGCCCGGATTGCTACTCGGCACTGGGGAAGGGGGAGTTCAGGGGATAAAAGAGATGTCAGGCGAAAAAGGGGGGATAGGAGCGGGGTCGCGCACACACTTTAGTCCCTTCGTGGGCACTAGAGTCTCTCAGCCTTCAAGAAGCTTAGGACAAGGTGCACGTTGTCTCTCGCCTGGCGATTCAGTGTCCCTTTGGTAACAGTATGATGTCGAAAGAGGAGTGCGGGGCGGCTCTTAGAATTTGTTGAAATTAAGTTGGCTGCTACACCGTATGCACTGGGCGGTCAATTAAAAATGGCAGCATCTCCACTCCATGGATGATGGCGAGGGTGCGGAGTACGGGGACTCGAAATGACATCCGAGTTGCGCCCCGAGTGACATCCGATTTGCGCCTCGACCGTCATTCCATTTGAGCCGTGAGTTGCATCTTGATTATTCCATAAATGAAACTGCAACTCACGGCTCAAATCGAATTTCGCTTGATTTTAGCTTGATGGTGCTGTGCGCACGGATGGACAAGGACGGACATTGGGAGGTCCTAAGGTACAACGCACCGTTACAGGCGAAGGAGTAAGCCGTTTGACTCTCGGGTACTAACTCACGGTCGTAGCACAATGGGTGAGACGACTGACACTAACTCTGTCTGCTAGACTTGCCCTGACGAAGGCAAGTCCCTTTGCTGAAACGTTGGCAACAATCGTGGTTTCTATCTTGTTCGAAGATTTCTTATATATATATATATATATATATATATATATATATATAGAGAGAGAGAGAGAGAGAGAGAGAGAGAGAGAGAGATTGAAGGTACATGAATTCAGGCCGGGGAAAAAGCCAAGCGTAAAACGCGCCCGGTAGAGGAGGGCCTATCCGATGTCCGGCTTTTCGCATTGTTCGCCGCACCTGTTGGAGGAGACTTCCTGTCCTGAAGTACTCTTTACCACGCGTAAAGGCGCGACGGGGACCGCTGCGCTTATCAGTAGATGTCGCCTTGCGGCCTCGCGGATGTACTGAACCTTTCTCGCTGCGGTCGACAGGATGTCCGATTGAATAGCGGCGGCTATCAACCGGTACGAAGGTTCGCATTGTGGCCCGCAGGTTGCGGCATCTTGCCTCAGTGTTATGCCATTTAGGAATGCTTTACTCCACCGAACAACCTGCACTTATACCGCCAAAAGATAGCGTTAAGGTTTGGCAAACCAGTGATAGTATTCGCAATAAAAGTGTCAATAGGTAAAGGGTACCACAGTTCCAACTACACTTTTGGCTTCCGGAGCAGGGTGGTGTGTCCCTTAAACAGTGGCCGCATCACTCATTTATGCGAATTGTATACCTTTCAGGAAGCTGTTTTCCTCTAATTAGGTTTCTGCGGGCAGCCATTGGAAGTGCTTGGTACGAATCAGTTAGTCACCAAGTACGTACTTCTGAGGAAGAAAACGGATTAGCTAAGCTGATGGCGCAACCACTACCCAAAATCCTATTCCCGACGAGCACGAGTATCCGGAAATTTATCGGGCATTGTACGTTATTGAAAGGATCGCACAAAGATTAAGAGCGAATAATCCGATAAATGCATAAGCCGCTCACCTATACACCGAGCTTGTTAAAATATACTATACATAAATGCAGTAGTGGGATAACATTTTGTATCCTCCATATAGGCAGTGTAATGCCAAATACGAGGAATTCCCTTGAGCTCTCGAATAAATACCTCCATGAGACTTCATGTATGCCTTTCAGCGCTATATAACAAGCCTCTTTAAATGCCACCTCCGTTATGCCCAAATAATATGCTGTAAAGATCTGCTGGAATTTAAGAGCAGTGTAAGAAGTGCGTTGTAAAAATATCATTGCCCAGAGGCATTTGATTGAATACCTCCATTAAGCCCAATGTATCCCTGTGGAACGCTGTTAACCTATCCCCTTTAAAACCGGCTGTTACACTGCACACATACGTTTCTGGGAAGCCATTTAAAGTCCAGTATAAGAAGTCTGTGGTAATATTATGGTTGCCCAAGGGCCTTTGGTAAATACCTCCGTTGGCCATAAACGTATCCTTATGAAATCCTACATACCAAGCCGCGTGTCCGCATAAACGTCTGCACGTTTAAAATTTCCGCAACTCTCCCGGTTGTTTGTCAACAGCCAATCGCGGACAACTATCTTTTTGCAAAGGCATGAAAATCACGAGAAGTTCTCTGGTTGTTGCGCATGCGCTGCAACTGCAACTCCTTTGGTGCCGTCGTCTGCTGTCGACCGTCGGCGAAGAGTCGTCGCTCCTTCCTGGCTTCCGGAGCCCTTTGTCGTCGTCGTCGTCGTCGTCGGGCCGCGTGTATAACGTGCACCTCCTATACACACGATCCACCGGACACATCCCCTTTTGAGAATGTGCAGGGATCTGCGACTATCGGCTAACGACCGGCACACGGCGACGCAACAGACGACCCACGCTCGAGACTGGCCGGCTGGCCCCCCACCACCCCCTAGATAGAAGGCCTCGTACCACCTGTTCGTTCCGCCAGATGATTTCCTGTGTCGAGTATACCTTAGTAGAAGCGCCTTTTTTTCTTATTTGGAGTATTAAAACTAACTGTATGCATACACGCCATCGGTCGTACTTCTACTGCACCGGAGGAGGCCTTTTTGTTCGGAAGGTGTTGGGCTGTACGCCCCCGTAGCAGACGACAGAAAAAGAGATCTTCTGCTACGCAGAAGGAAGCTGGAGGAATTGAGGCAGATTGCACGGAAGGAGGCAAGCCCATATTACAGGAGTTGAATCTTTGCAAGGGAGGCTTTCCTGAACACACGCGCATTATCGCACGGCGGCTTCTCAGGTGACGGCACGTTCCATTGTCAACGACGGAGATCGTTCGGACGACACAATGAGGCGTCGTTTCCGCAGTCTCCCACGTTCAACTCCTTCTCTCTCTCTTTCTCTCCCTTGTTCTAAACTAAGCGTGTCTTTCGGCATGCCGCTGTTTGCTTTCGGACATTTGTTTCTTTTACTAATTTTAGCGTTGTTTGGTGAGGTTAGTTGTTTTAGAGTGCCCAACTCGTTAACTAAACAATGTAGCGTTGCTGGTCGTCTGCAACTCGTTAGCTGGCGCCCGCGGAGCGGTGGCTTTTGTCCTAAGTGTTTTCTTTTACCCGGGAAGCTTGAAACCTTGCATCCGTGCTAAGTTTGTTGATAGAACTGACTTTTGACATGGCGGTGGTACACACTCACGTATCCCGCTTCTCGTGTTCAGTTTTTTTACAGCGAAGCTGTTAGCCTCTGGTTTGTCGGAAAATTTCGTGCCGCAAACAAAACACCCAGGCAGGACCCAGCAGCTCTCGCCTACGACGCCATGCGCATGCGTCAGGCTAATGAGGCATACAGCACCGAGCTTAGAAATAGTTTAAGGCAAGCATCGAAACCACATTGTGGATGATAAGGCGCCTGTGAAAATGACACCCCCCACCATGTGTTCCTGGTAAATATTATGTTTGCAGATTATCTGCGACTGTACTCGGTGACAACTTAAGAACGGCACCGATGATGATGATGATGATGATTCCTATTGGTTTCCCCTTTGAAGCGGGGTGATGACATGTCATCTTACCAAAAAGGACTAATATAACCATGTTTTACACTCTTGGTTTAATACTAGAGCTGCTTATGGCAGGCCCTAAAGCTTATTAGGCCCGAAATACTTTCTTTTCCCTGTTACAGGTGGTAACTGTCCTAGGCAATATTCCCTTCTCTGCTTTTCGTCCACCAACCGGAAGTTGCCGCTGTGCCTTATCACCGTAGCCGGATGTTTCTCCGCGCGGCGAAAGTAGGGCGTTACTAAGAATATTTTGAACATGGCGTGAGCCGTTCCCGTCATTTTTTGAACTTAATATGCTTATAAACGACTCCAGTGACGGAAAACAAACTGCGTGAGACAAGGCAGACGATATCATGCATTCATAGCAAACCCCTTTCAAAACGCGCGCGCACTGACGTCATGGGTCCGGCGCTTTAGCGGAGTGATACACTACATGAGGTGGTGCTGTTCTTGAGTTGTAACCGAGTATAGTGTCACAGCAATTCTTGCCCAAGACGCCGAGCTCATGCGTCAGGCTAGGCAAGACCCAGCATTTACCGCCAGCGAAGCCGAGCGCAAGCGACAAGCCCGCCGAGACGACGAGAAACATTTCATACCCTCCCCAATCAGCATTTGTAGTTGTTTACAACAGCTTCGCTATACATCCACTTTCGCAGGGCGGAATGGCGACCATTTTAGATGCGACTGCATCTCATTCACTCGCCTTGTCCATGAAGCGTCGTCGGCGTTGTTGTCGTCCGCCCCTCCCCCATTCTCCTCGCCGCGCGAGCTGCGCTCTCCGCCGCGCACCCCCTCTCCTCTCTGATGCCCCTTTCTCGCGAGGGGCATTTGATTGGATTCGAATGCATTGGCTTGGCTTGACTTGGCTTGGATTAAATTGGCTTGGCTTGGATTAAATTGGATTGGATTTGGATTAAAGTGGATTAAAGTGGATTAAAGTGGATTGTGTTGGATTGTGTTGCCTCATAGCCGCGGCAGACACACTGGCGCCGGCGCATGTGCGGTACTCTCTTTCAGCGGTCTCCTCTCCTTCGGGCGCGCTGCGCATATAACCGGTGTGCCGCTCTCCGGCAGCCTTTCGGTCGACGGTTGCTCTCCGCTTGCGCTTGAACCCCCTCAGCGTCGCATCACACCAGGGTTCCCACGAGGGAGGTGGGCGTATTTCATTGGATACTTTTTATTCTTTGCAGTGCTTTCTTGGCTAAATCTTACGACCGCTTTGGAGTGCTCCCGCAAATGCATCTGCATTCTTTCTGCACCAGGGGAGTTCTCGGCTTTGGTGGTGGTATTGCGGAAACTTTATTATGCTTTGAAATAGGGGGAAAGAAAAGGAAGGAAGTCTTCGTCGGTCTTTTTCCATCAGGTGACGGCTAGGAGCCCACGTGCCCTAGCGACATCTTCAACCAGTTTTACGAGAGTGTTTTAAGGGTGTTTCGTGCCCAGCATTGCTCTTGTGCTAATCCATGGCTGCTCTCTGTTGGTGGTTTCCACAGACATGCCCAGATGATGTTTGGTATGTATAGCTCGATCGGAGCAGCAAGCACATTGGCCAGTGTCATAGACGAATGAAACGCGATCACGAAAATATGAACAAGAACACACAAATAGCGCGATACCTTTCCACACAAGTCAAATTGACGCGTGGTTTAATTACAGTGACAGAGCTGGAAAACGCGGCTTTCGAGATATACCAATAGCGCGCCAATATTGGACCTCAACGAACATATTTTTCGTATTTGCCTGTTTTGGTTCATATTTTTGTGTTCTCATTTCATTTACCAATGGCTACATGTCGGAGTAGTTGCGGCTGCAGATTACATGGTTACGAAAGTTATTTTGACGGTATACCGGATTTACCAGATTCTAAGCACCCCCTTTTTTCCACGAACGCGATGCTCAGAGTGAGGGGGTGCTTATATTCGAAAAAAACCTATATTACCCCACCCCCGCCACTGTTCTTCGCAGCCGTATCTCGACGAGGCGGGTGCAAGGAATAATGTTTTATTTGGCAAACGTTCCAAAAATAGGTACAGACAGGGAACCCTCTGATTACGTCTGATATTCAGTTACGCTCACTACCATTCGAGTCCGTTGGGCCGTTTGGGCCGCTTCTCGAAGTCTCCCAGCAGGTCGTGTTTTGTTCCGTTGAAGATGTTTGTAACTGAAAACTGAATAAATTACTTGGCCACAACGGCAAAAGTATTTATCCGAACGAAGATTTAAAGTAAGGGTTGGTTCAGCACTATCAAAAAGATGCATTAAAGAAAATGGTGTTCCTCAGGCTGAGCTGCACGCTGTTTATTGTAAAAAAAAAAATGAACACACTAGGTAGGGCACTAACTCGGACCCGCTTTCACGCGTCTTAAACCCACCTTGCAATGTTTGCTTATAAAAGGGGGGGGGGGGGGGGTGCTTAGACTCGCATGCAAACTTTTTCCAAATTTTTTTCCCCTAAAGTAGGGGAAGGTGCTTAGAATAGCGAAAATACTGTAAGTCGCGTGCCACGGACTGCCACGGACTAATATATATATATATATATATATATATATATATACATACAGAAACATAGGTCGGCAGTCTACAACGCCAAAGGAGGCATAAGGGTGTGGTTAGGCTCTATTTTTTACTATGGATAATGAAGGTAAGATTTTTTTTAATATAAGGAAGAAAGAAAGAAAGAAAGAAAAACACGCGCCCAGAGTGGGGACCGAACCCACGCCTTTCGATTAGATCTCGAATGCCTTTCGATTAGATCTCGAGTAAGGCATTCGAGATCTAATCGAAAGGCGTGGGTTCGGTCCCCACTCTGGGCGCGTGTTTTTCTTTCTTTCTTTCTTACTTATATTAAAAAAAATCTTAACTTCATTAACCATAGTAAAAAATAGAGCCTAACCACACCCCTATGCCTCCTTTGGCGTTGTAGACTGCCGACCTATGTTTCTGTAGTTCCTCAACGAGCCCCTCATTTACTTACTATATATATATATATATATATATATATATATATATATATATATATATATATATATATATATATATAATATACATACATGCACACACATCGCACGCGCCTGCAGTGCGGTGAAGCATCACACGCTCACCTCGCCTCCCCTCAACAACTGACCCGCGTCTCGTCGAGAGACACTGTCCACTCTGACGAGAGGACGACGCGCGTCGTCTCAGCTGACCCGCGTGCAGGCCGGGCACTTGCACGCAGCATGTAGACCAGCAAACAGGACAAAGACCGAGCCGCCTGCGTCGCTGCTCAACCCGGCTGAAAGACAAAAGACTGTCATTCCCTTCCCCTCCACTCCGAGGGTGAGTGGCGCAGTTCGAAAACACCTACCAGATAAGAAATCCCTGTAAACACCGCATCCCGCAGTATTACTCCCTTCCTTATAAGCCATCGGCTAACCTCCCCGTATTGCGACCGCCGAATGCTGACGTTTCTTTTTCGCCATAACCTTCCTAACAAGTGGATCTGTGAGTCGTACCGCGCCGCTGAGTCCTTCTACTCATCCGGAAGGCGTTGAGACCTCCTCTTTCACCTCCTTCGCGTGCCGATCCAAGAAGCCGCTACCACCCTTGGCCGTTGAGGCACGATTAGCCACTCTAGCCATTACTGAGGCTAGCTGGACCGTGACACGGCGAGACTGTGCCGTCGCTCTGGACTTCTGCTATTTTTGCGCTTGTTGGCTTCTTTGTGAGTGAGTTTGCTGCAGACCGGAGGCTGACCACGCGAGGCGCCCTTTCTTTACCCTGTCGCGTTTGCGCTCCGAGAAAAGACAACAGGAAGCAGAAGTTAAAAAAAGAGACATCGGGGCGTTGCTCGGGCTTTTCGGGCTCGTCAAGTTGATTGGAGGAAACGTTTTTCCCACGGAGCCTTCCGTGTGTTTCTCGCAAGGTTTGAGCGGAATAAGTACGCACGTAACGGAGTACATTAATTCGTGC
>NW_027526407.1:58291751-58426620 GCF_048455015.1 Haemaphysalis longicornis | reverse complement strand
GCATTACTCAGCGTGAAGGAAACATCACGCACACCTGAGACAAAATGTAAGCACATATCAGATAGTACCAGCTTTCTTTTGATTAGGAATACACGTTTGATTGGTTAGTACGATAGAAACTAAGAAAACAGTGTCTTAAATGGTGTCAAAAAGACGCTAGATAAGAAAAAACAAACACTAAAACAAAAGATGGCGGCTCGAGCTACTCCGAGAACAGCAAAAACGAAACGTCGCAGCAGATGGTGCACGAGCAATGCGAACGCGGGAAAATTGAATCGAATTTAGCAAACCTCTATACTGCAGTTATCGTGGGACGAGCGTGAGGGGTGGGAGGTGCACCAGATGACTATCGTCTTTCGACGTCATTTTCAGCGAGACAAGCAACCACGCGAACGTTTTTTTTTTTTTCTACTTTGCTTTAACTTTTGTCCCCCAAAGTTGACGCCATTGTTGTCTTGAAGGGGCCACGAAGGCAAAAGACTAGCTTGGTTCAACTAAAAAGACTGCTTCAATCCGAAAACAATGATGCCAATTTACTTCGAGATACTAAAGAAAAAAAATAGCAGTGGCTTAGCTTGGCTATGCCAGGATATACGTAGCGTGAGCTAAGGTTCAGCTGGTTATTCCTTAGCTTTCCTGGTTGTCTAGGATTAGGTGATTGTCATGCTTACTGCTGCTAAAACGATTTCCAATCCAATCCGATCCAGTCCAGTCCAGTCCAGTCCAGTCCAGTCCAATCCAGTCCAGTCCAGTCCAGTCCAGTCCAGTCACTGCTTCTCGCGCATGCGCAGCACAGCTCTCTAGGGGCGACGCGAAACGGCTATCAAGCGGCTCCGGAGCAGTGTCAGACTTGGCTACTGCGCAACGGAGACGCACAGCTGGGCACGCGCCGGCGCCAGTGCGTCTGCCGCGGCTATGACGTCACTCCTCTGGAATGCGCATACCGGCGAATATGCAGACCCAGTTCTTTACACACCCGTACTCCAATTCCAATCCAATCCAAGCCAAGCCAAGTCAAGCCAATCCAGTTCAATTCAATCCATTACTCCTAGCGCTTGCGTAGCACGGCCCTTCAAGGTCCACGCTAAACTGCTTAAATTCGGCCAGTGTAGCTTACGCTACAAAACACAATCAAGCAGTGGCGGCTCCACAACTACTTCCCGGCGATTTATCACTGACGTCACGGAATCTTGTTTGCGTGATTGGCGGCCCCCGTCCTAAGCCACCCCCAAGAAACATGGATGGGCGGTTGTAATGGAGCCCCCAGTTCCATTTGATCGTATCTCTTGAATCCTAACGTGCAGTTCACACTGTTAACCATATTTTTAGTGCTGGCACGCCACTCGCACCCATTCCCGTCACTGTAGCGCGAAATTTGAAGTCTTGAGTATTTCAAATAAATCAAGCAAATCATTTTTTTTTTATTTCCAGATAAAACTGGGTGGTTTCCTGAGTAAAGGTGCATAAGCAGCTTGACGGAGCCCAAGAAACCACTACAAGGTTCAGCGACAAGCATAATCACAAAAATACAAGTTGCATAGCAAAATAGCATTGCAATAGCATAGCAAAACAGCATAGCACTTGAACATAGCAAAATAGCATTGCAGAAAATAAATGGTTTACAAACACAGAAATGGTTTACACAGTTTCAAAAATTCACAATACTTCACAAAGCGCACAAAATAAGGAACAACAAGATGAGAATCCCATTACCTGGAGGTCATTCAAAACATAATTACCGTAATATGTATACCGCAAATCTGAAATTAAGGAAACAGAAGTAATCAAAAGGGTCATGCGACAAATCTGAAAAATCTCGTCGAGCTTGTTTGTGTGAGAATTTGGTTATATTGTGATATTTGTTCAAAACCGATGGAAGGTTACGGGCCAACATTGCTGGCGAAATTTTCTTGAGTTTTCTCGGTTAAAACGTCTTTTGTGGGTGGAATGGATTTGAGTGAGTCATCAAAAAGTAGTTTTTTTGAAACTTAACAAAGTTGCATTGTACCCCTGTGACCCTTTTAACGAGCGCCCGTTCTCACCCCCTCACCCGAATAATTCGCTTTTTGTGTTTCAAGGACAGGATTGCTCATTTCAAACGGCCATGCCAAAGCGCTTGCCTCATGCTTAATGGTCAGTGTACGGACACCACATTAGCCGAGTACGTCCGCTGTTCTTACCATTAGGGTCACCGTATGCGGAGCCTCTCGCACCCATCCGACCGTTATTACAACGCTAAGGGTGTCACTTCGAAAGCTGATGTAGTTAGCGCCCGTGGCGCACGTTGACTGCGTTTAGGTAATGCCCGATAAAGCAGGGCGTTGTAAGGGTGCGGCCAAGGCTGTACTACATGTGGGCATAAATATATAGAAACACTCGCTCGCCTCACGTTCTTGGCATCGGTTTGCGGGTAGCCGACGCCCGGTTCACGGGCAGAAAAAAACAGAGATTGTTACGAGTTTTTGCGCAGCGTTCGCCTTGTGGGAAGAAGAACCGGTCAGTGGTTGTCACATTACCCAATAATGCGCGTCCATTTTACTTTCCTCGGCCATTTTCCGACAAGTCAAAAATGCTGCCCCAGTTTTCTTGTAGCCCGCGACACGCAACTTGCGAAACCGACGGTGGAGCCTACGCTAACACAAATATTCATGCGTGCCACATTCTAAAACGATTTACTCTTTCAGCCGAAATAGCCCATACACACTTTTACGAAGGAAAGTTTGACATCCACCTTTGTAGGTTTGTGGTTTGACATCCACGTTTGTAGCCGTACGGCTGCATTGAGGTGGATGTCAAACTTTCCTTCGCAGAAACTTACTCCGCCTTGGGCATTTCCCCTAAATCTGGTCGATTAACACCTGTACTTCACTTCGAGTTGCTGATCAATTCACTCTCGCGCAAACAACGACTAGCCTCCTGGTTAGCTCAGTTGGTAGAGCGACTGTTCCGGTTAAGCGGAGGTCCTGGGTTCGGATCCTGGACCGGGACGAATTTTTCTTCAACTGCGAAGTTTCTGAGGAAGCTGTATAGCTTTCCTTTGTAACCGTACGGCTGCATTGAGGTGGATGCCGAACTTTCTTTCGAGAAACTGACTCCACCGTGGGGATTTCCCCTGAATATGGTTGACTGACACACAGTTTTATTCTCGCCTTAGCGTGTCTATATTTTTCGCACGATGGCAGTATCGCGCAAAAAACCGTCTTTAAAGCATCACCTCGCCGAGAAGACAAGCGACGTGGTATGTGGCAACGCAACTCAATTTTTTGCGTTGGTGGCGAGGTTAAAAAAAAAAAAAATACACCATCTTCCCGTAGGGGAACCCTGAGTATAGTATGCGAAGCAGCCATGGGGTCGACTCAAGTTCCCATTAGTTTTCAGTCCGTCGTTTCCGTTGACGTTCAGCTTCGCGTGCCTTCGTTGTATCAGCAGCTTCTTGACGAAGTTTGAATGAGTAAAGGACATAAGGCGCGTTCGTAGCACATGCTCCCGTCTCGGTTTGTAGCGCAGTGGAAAGAGCGCCTCGTACCTCCCGTTGCGGCCAGAGAGTCGTGGGATCGAAACCGGGCGCCGCCTAACTATTTCTTTTTATAGTGGACTGCGCTGACGTCAGCCCAAACGCCGACGGGGCTGAAGAGACGCGCATGAGCAGTGGAGTGCGGACGGCGGACAACTACAACGAGGGAGGGAGGGACACAGCCCCGAGCATGAGATGCTTCGAATCTAAAAAGAAGAAAATGTGGAATGTCGCGAAGAAACTTGCAGACCCCCTAATGTGCCCCGATGTACCCCTCGAGGTCCCCAAACCCCAGTTGGAGAACCACTGGTCTAGTCAAAGTCTAGACAGCCTTTTATGCGCCTAGATATGGTAAACAGAGATAGTCCTACAATGAAGCTAGGCGTAATCCCTGCTCGCCTATGTCGCCGTGAAAGGTTCAGTGTTGGGCATAATCAGACGAGGACGAAGTAAGCGGAGAGAGAGAGAAAATAAAATATTTTTATTTTTCCAACAGAGGCCGATGTGTGGGCCTCGCTCCGTGGAAGGCGTCCGTAGTCCGGGATGCCTTGACTTCGGCTGGCTGTCCGTGCTCGGGTCACCAACTTAAGCTGGATATCCGGGTCCGGGCTGGCCAGGGAAGCCCTCCACTGCTCGAAGGTTGGGTTGGAAAGGGGGGGGGGGGGGGGGGGGGGGGGCAAGTCTGGAGTGGAATATCAATACAGTCGTCTTCTCTGATTCCGCGCATTTACAATTCGCTTGCATTTCCAATTCACTTCAAGGATCACGCAAGACGAAGTTAAACTACGACCGAATGTAATTGCGTAAATAAGGTTATAATGCGTCATGCGCGATAATATCTTGGACGGAAGCTAGTCGAACTAACCAATCGGCGAGATTATAGAACGGAAAATAAAGTACCGTAAGGTTCCGAAAGAAAGAGATATCAAGTGAAAAATACTGGATGAGCGACCTTTTGGGTCAGGTGCGAAAAATTACAAGGGTCGCCACACCGTCAACCGAAACTGCGGAGATAACAAGAAAAACTACAAGGTGGGCGAACTTTCGGGTCAAGTACGGAAATGGCAAATAAGTGACCACGTCGACACATGAATACAGGATTTGTATTTACATTGATCACTCGTCGGCGCTGAGGTCATCGCTTTTCAGGCGGTGGGTGATGTTTCGGGGGAGGGCGTTCCCTGTGCACTCTAAGGTAATATCAAATTACTGATTACAGCGCGATCTCAATCCCCATTAAAATTTGTTTTTTTTTCCTTTGCGCAGCCCTAACGAGTGGCAGTCGTCGCGGCAAAACACACCTTCCAACGGAAAGCGCAATTTTCGTGCCCCAGACGCTATCAATCAGACATCAGTCTCCCGAGTGCGCGCAAGCCTTCCGCCCATATTCCAGGCGATGCGTTTACCGGCGGGCTTTATCCCCCCCCTCCCTCCCCTTTCCGGCTACGAATCCCTCGATCACGACAACCTAGCTACACGTGTGAATCAGCGAGTGCGGCAAAGCAACCAAAAAATCGACACGATTGCTGCTCGCCCAAGGGGACCCACGACTGCGTCGATTTGTGCCTGCGTCGCGAGGCTTCATTGCTTCATCAAGAGCAATCAACCGCGACTTTGAGGGATCGCCTGCTGTCTCCCTCTCTCTATCTCTCAGTCGCACATTTTCTTCGCCTACTTTCCCAGGCGCTTAGGGACTCCCAATAATCCTCCGGCAGCGAGGCATCACGGGTGGTGCCCGAAGTAGCTGCCCGAAGTTGCCCGAAGTAGCAAGACCTCCTGCTTTGAGGATGGTCTGGGAACTTGACGACAAATCTCGCTTCTGTGTCCATTTCGTGGAAAGAGAGAAACGGTGCGAGGGGGATATTCTTTATATAAGACGAGATTAGCGCCCACGGTGCTGTCTTCGTGTAGCGGATTGCGCCCGCGATGAGGACGTGTTTTCATAAGGCGATATTATAGGTGTCGATCCTTGAAAAGGGATTACGCGACGACCTGTCGGCGTCTCCGCAACTGCCAGGATGATGGATGCGATAGATGTCTCGCTAAGTAGGAGATCTATCGACTCGTCGGCGTTTCCTTTCAGGTCTTCCGCTTCTCCTTCGGATAATCGTTGAAAGCGCGCTTTCTCCAGCGCAATAGTGTCGAAAGCCGACGGTAGACGTAGTGAGTTTCGTAGCGTTCGATTCGCGCCACGCGCGGGTTGTTTCCTGATGGATTAAGTGAGAGACAGACGTATACGAGGCGCCCCGCGTGGGAGTTTATTCCGGAAAATGGTGTGTTAGACGCGCGAGGCGGGAAGGGGCGCTCCTTGCGCAACCGGCAATGCCGAGTTTCGAATAAGCGACGGAGTCCTTCTGGTTACGGCCGCAAAATATGTAGCTTGGCGTGTGTGAAAAAGTGAGCGAGTGAATCTTTTATAGGAGCAAGGAGGGCGTGTGCCGTACGGTGGGGAGAGGATTGGAAGGAACGGGATTACTAATTAAGGGCCGTATTCAAAAAGAGCATTCTTTTTGAGAGGCGCCTCAAAGTCTTCACCGTTGTCGGCCCCAGTTGGCCTACTCGCGTCAGACCAGTCTTAACTGCAAAGCCGGCAATTTCTCGTAATAAAGATTTGCTTAATCCAGTGTGTGGATCATTGTGTAGGGTGTAGGGGGGTAGGGCGGCAGGTTGGGCAGGTTTGATTTTGGGAACTTTCGAGGGGAAAGGGAGCCAGAGAACCATTCCTCGGGCACTTCAGTCCACCTACATGTTTTGAAGGAGAAAGCCCAGCAGTAACCAAAAACGTATTTACTGCTACATCGGGTATGTGTCTGTTATACGTGACAGGTTTGAAGAGAAGCTCAAAATAAGGAGCCAGAGGTTTAAGGCTCCAGCTTGGAGGTATAGACTTTAAGACCGTTATTACGTTCATCTAGGACCGCTGTTCTATGCCCGTTCCTAGACACCGGAATGACGATGTGCGGTAGACAGGGACAGCTTGGTCAGAGCAGTCAATGCTTACAGAGCTCAAAACGCGGAAGTTGAGCCCGGGCACTTCTGATAGACCACATGCTTGGCAGTTTGCTAATAAAGGTGTGTCAATCCTTATGTACCCATAGGTCTTTGTAGGCTCATCTTCCAAATTCGCGTTTCCTCAGTACAGCATTTTATTCGTTCACATGCATTGTACAAAGTCGGCCGCTTTATAGGTCCGGAAAGTAGTAGTAATACTCGTTTTAGTGAAAGCGACTACTATACTGTACAGCGTTTGATCTGAAGAAAATGAAACAACACGAAACTAGTAAGCCTTTGTTCACTTTACATTACATCGCATGGGGGATTGGCCAAGACTCGGATAAAAGGTTCGTGCACCAAACTATTAGTGAAGACGGGCTTTTTTACTTTCAGTAGGTTTGCTTCACCGGAGAGTTCATTTTCACATTTGAAGCAACGGAACTTTAGCAGGGAGAGCTAAATTGCCACCATTTTTCGCCATCCATACAAGTTACCTTTGTTCATCAATTCCCTGGTTCATCAACGTTTCCCTGGTCTATCAATGCTCTTCAAGAAGGCGACCAACGCGAAAGCGATCGCCGCACGTTCAGTGGCAGACGAGCAGCGGTCGTGTTCCGAACGCACTCCCTCTGAACGTGGCTCACTCACGCGCGCGCGCCGTTGCGGATCCATTGTTCATCTTCACTGGACGCTTTTGTTTTCCCTCTCGTCTTCTATCGTTCCCCGCAACAACAAACGCGTGCCGCAGGGTTCCAACTTAGCTCCGTCGCTCTTTTTTTAGCGCCGGGCCACATCATCTTTGCTCGCTATGCGGGCGGCGGTGACCAAAACAACTGTACGGTCATCATTGCCCGAGAGTCTTTCTTTCTTTCTTTCTTTCTTTCTTTCTTTCTTTCTTTCTTTCTTTCTTTCTTTCCTTCTTTCTTTCTTTCTTTCAAAATTCTCTCCTTCCTCTCCCTGGCGAGGCTAATAAGGCGCTGCCGGTGACTTCAAGTGACCGAAGCTCGTGTGCGCACGTGCGCGCATCGGTATGCGCCTCCACCTCCTCCCCCTCTAGCGCTGCCCGCTGGAGGATGGAGAGCGGAAGAAGTGGATGAGAGAATGAGAAACAAACAGCTCCGGCGTGACCCGTCAGAACCGCTGCTGCCCGCCGTAATGGTCTTCCTCTGCGGCCAAGCGCTGCGGCATGCCTCACGCCCGCAGCTACCGTTCCTCGCTGGGTGCCGCCGTAACACGGAGATTGTCGGTAGCTGCCGCGTCGAGGTCTCGGGTGGAGATGAGATCACACCGTTGAAGGGAGGAGGCAGAAAGGGCAAAGGAGGAGGATGCAGTGTTGTTGAGACTCGGTGCCGATGGTTAAGGTTGGAATCTGCATGGGGGTCAAAGTGAAGTGGCTACTGGATTGAATTCTAAGCTGTTGATGGACAACACCTGACACAGCACAGATATGGGCGCTCACTCACTCACTCACTCACTCACTCACTCACTCACTCACTCACTCACTCACTCACTCACTCACTCGCTCGCTCACTCACTCACTCACTCGCTCGCTCGCTCGCTCGCTCACTGGATCAATCCATCATCTATCGATCCATCAATCGATCAATCATTCAATAGACCGATCCAAATAAAGCCATAACGCAATTTTTGACCGAACTAAGGGAGTTTAAGAGAGTGATAAATAAATAAATAAATAAATAAATAAATAAATAAATAAATAAATAAATAAATAAATAAATAAATAAATAAATAAATAAATAAATAAATAAATAAATAAATAAATAAATAAATAAATAAATAAATAAATAAATAAATAAATAAATAAATCTGGCGCCCTTCACAATAAGTTATTCTACAAACGGTGAAAATTTAAAGAAAGAAGAATTTGTCACAGACCAGACAAGTACAAGACACGAAACATGATTGACTGGGGCGGCATAAAAACGAGCGCTTGAAACAAAACCGGATTGTTTGCAATTTGCGACTTAGCGTATACTTCTCAGTCAATTAGTTTAATGAAACTTTGAAGGACTGACGTTTTATCCTGTCTGACAAACGCCGGGTGACCAGTGTCGCGATGGCTTTCAGTAGCGGCGGATTCATGTTTGTTGTATTAAAACTGCGTCTAACAGTTGCCCTTATGCGTGTCGGGATAAAACAACTGTTATGTAGCCATTTGAGCATTCGAACATCATATATATTGTTTCGGTATAGTTCTGATAAAACACGACTTCCAGCGAAACACGGCGTTCAATGGCCAGTAAAGCGACAAAAAAGTCCCCCACTATCGTTCCGGGCCCGTTAATCGGTGGGTGCTAGGTGTATTGTCTCGGCGTACTAGCAACATAGTCGTCAAACTATATTACGAACGTGGTTACGTCCTTGCAGGTTATCGCTGGAACAACACATACATCCAATCTTATCTTATAACAATGGCTGGGACGTCATGCCCAGCTAACGGTCCTCATAGTGGCGGTTCATTGATCTATAAAAATGACTGCTGGTCGTCTGCTATCCTTGCGGCAATTTTACCGCCGTACCTCGTTAATTTTTGTAAGCTTTAATGGAGTTGCAGGACTATTATTGAGGTAAAAAAAGGACGGCTGGACGAGGGGATTTTGTTAGTCTACCGCTTCGAACTGCTCGTTGTTGAGTTTCCCCGCCGTAGTCCTCTTGATGCGCGCATACGGTCCAATGTTAGGATCCACGACGAAGTCGTAAAGAACCTTGACCCACGAAGTGTGCTGGAGACGGTCGTCGTAGAACTCACGGGCAATCTTCTTTACCATCGGTAGCTTAGAACCCGGCACTTCGGGGAAATCGTGGTGTTCCACGTGGTATCCCGCGTTGAACGCGATTTGGTTGAGGCAGCCGTAGTAAGAGTACGTCTCGACTCCCTGCTGGAACACGCAGTGCTCTGACACGAAGTGTCCCGCCATCGGATGCAGGCCCATGGAAAAGAGCGTGCCCCCGATCAAATAGAAGACGACCTTGTCGCCGCCGTACAAGAAGACGAGGCCGTCGAAGGACAGCTGCACCACGGTGTTGATCACTTCGAGAACAGTGACGCGTTTCGTGTGGACCAGTTCGGTCCTGAGGGTGTAACAGAATGGCTGGAGGAACAGCCACAGTAACTTAGTACCGGTGCGGTTGAAGATCCGTGCTTCCAGGTCTGTGGGAAGCTCGACGTCCGTCTCGTCCACGCCCTGGTACCGGTGGTGGTCCATGTGGTACCTGCAGAGGGCCACCGAGGTCGGCAGGCCGACGGGAAGGTTGGCGAAGATGCCGAACAGCTTGTTGGCCAGGGGCCATCTGGGGCCGAAAGCCTGGTTGTGGGCGATCTCGTGCATTGCCAGTACGAGGGCGTGGTTGACGAAGGCCCCGAAGAGGTAGGCCAGAAGGACGACCGTGAAACAGGAGGCGTCGCGGATCAGCCAGACCATGAACAGCTGCGTGAAGACCAGGGCGACGACCTGCCACTTGAACCAGGGGTCGGGGCTCATCAGGCTCGCGATCTCCGGGTGCTTCTTGAGGATCGCCGCCCGCCGTGCGGTGTGCGGCTCGGCGTCGCTTGTCCATTCGAAGTCTGTGCGCGAGACGTGGGCACCCATCGGGAACGGTTCCCCGAGCTGTGCGGGAATGCGGCGAACGATGATCTTCACGCCGGCCGGCCACCGATTATGATGACGATGATGATGATGTTCCTTGGTGAAAGAGAGAGGGTACGTACCCAATCATGGGATCGGCCAATCAGCGAGAAGACGTCCTCTTTGTCCCTGTGTTGTTATTTGCGCTATAGGTTGTATTCATTGACGAGGCGCGCATGCAGGCAACCATGTGAGTGCACCGTCACTGGTTACGTCGGGCTCCGCGGAATGGCGGTACTTGTCTGTGCTAAGCACATGATGTGTGTTGGACGTTCAAAACTCTACCCTACCGAACGAAAACTAATGACTCGACTCCAATGTGAGTGCGATTAATAACATCTCTGGTTACACCAACATTGAGAATAGGGTTGAAACTGAGCAGACGACGCCCGCCGGCGTTGTTCTTCTGAGGTGCGCGGGTGTAGTGGCACAAGCCGCGCCATGTCCGTGGTGCCTCGGCCATGTCCGTGGCCGTTTCCAGTGTTGCCAAGTGAAGAAATTGACACCTGAACTTTTCAGTGAATACCATCTATACGACTGACACACGGCGATGGCAGTGATCTTATTTTGATTGTGGTGTGCGTTCCTTGGGGGAGGTTGCGGAGCGAACAAAAAAGAGAGTTCCACTTTATGCATTAATGATCCGTCTATTGATGTATAAAACATCAAAAAGTCTGTTATTAAAATTGTGTTTTGGTCGTAGAAGAGAAACGTATAGTTGCTACAAAATAAGCTGTTGGAAGTATGTATATATGCTTATTTCTTCAGTTACAATCATGGCTGGTTATTGGTTTTTGTTATCATTCGTTTCTGGCCACTGTACATAAGAGAAGGGTCCGAAGATTTACCTGCGCGATTACGTTTTTTGTTTTTTTGTTTTTTTTTTTGAGTCAGGTTTTGGTGCATTCCCGGCCTTGGCCGCTGTTCTCGACTTGTGAAACTTTCCGTGTATTCGCCATATTAACCAGAAGCACCTGTGTGATTGGCTTTCAATACTGTCACGTGCTTCCGCTACTCGGCTTGTCACGCTCAACTGCCGGGAGCGATTAACAAACCTTACACCCAGAAAACGCTCATGCACAAGATGGCGAATTCACGAAATGTTTTCGTGAGTTGGGAATAGCAAGGACCCTTTATACTACAGTCGAATTTCGTTGTAGCGAAGTAGTATCAAGACAGTAATTTAGTTCGTTATATCCGATATTTGTTGTAACAGTAAAGCTAAAAATCGGTTGAAGCCAATCGGTAATCCGGCTCCCGCAAAAATCCTTGATACAAAAACGCATTATTTTAATCTTCGAACTTACTATAAGCAACGTAGCCCTTAATTATCTTTCTCCTTGT
This sequence comes from Haemaphysalis longicornis, assembly GCF_048455015.1. Taxonomy (NCBI): domain Eukaryota; kingdom Metazoa; phylum Arthropoda; class Arachnida; order Ixodida; family Ixodidae; genus Haemaphysalis; species Haemaphysalis longicornis. The sequence goes on along the minus strand of NW_027526407.1, from coordinate 58,415,121 downwards.
GGCATTTCAAGCTCAATGAACCAGAACATCAAAGTTGAAATTACAGCAGAACAAACTTCATTTGAAAAAACAGGCCTGCGTTCCTATTTTTTCGAGGAAGGATGTGATGTGTGTCAGGTGGCTATTCACAGCACCGAGCAGGATAATGTTTCCCACAGAGTCCACGAACAAAACGGCCTTTTCTACTTCTGCAGTTTCGTACGCCGAGAGTTTTTCGGAGTAGCTTCTGAGCCTACCGGTCAAATATTTCATCGTTATATCCGATTGCGAGCGCGGCACTCACAGTTTCACTTTTGTTATAAAAGAATAAGTGTCACTGGCATGAAGCGTGACCAACCATAGTTCATAGTTAGTTCGCTATAAGCGGTTATTCGCTGTATCAGTGTTCGTTAAAACGAGGTTCAACTGTACCTGCACGCCGGGCGTTGGTTTAGGTTTGTCCATTTACTGCGTGGTTTACCTTTCGTACGGAACCCAGCGTGTCGAAACCAATACAGTCTAGTCCACTTATAACAATATTCAAGTGCCAGGGAAATCCCATCGTTATAACCGATAATTGTTATAAGCCGGTTGCGAAATAAAAAGACGGAACAGAACTCAAAACATTTTATTCGCATGCCAGCAAGGTGGTATACTACTACTACTAATTTGCGGAAAAGAAGCCACAGTCGGTCACCTTTTTTTGCCGCGTGTGAAGCTAGCGCAAATTTTTTCCAAGAGCATCTATGGGTGCTTCACATAGCTGAGGTAAATGTCCTTGGAGGAAACGAAGTCCCCGAAGGACTGTGCCACGCATTGGGCCTCCTACGAAGACACTACCTGAGTAGGCTGCGCAACCGCGTCATTAGAGTCGTCACTGTTGCACTTTTGGTGCACAATATCACCGGATTCAATCGTTATATGCGATAAGGTGGCACTGAAGAATTGTAATAAGCGGTTTTGTTTTACCATAGAAAGAATACAAAAGTTGACGGTGCCATAGCTGTTCATCGTTATATCCGATATATTGTTATAAACGGTATCGTTATAAGTGGGCTCGACTGTATACGATTCTTACTTGCAGGGCGACTCCGGTGGAGCTTCAACGTCTACACCTGTTTCAGTTGTCCAACCTCACGTACACGATTGCTGAATTAGCGCATTATCTCCAATACAACTTGCGCGTATACGCAGGCGGCTACGTTGCCGGCTTAGCCGATCGTCCGCAAACTTAAGTCCGGTTCCAATCCCAAGGAAGCCGGTAACGAAGACTGCATCGCGAAGGCAGAATTGAAAGGGACCCAGCAACAGATTTTCAGCTTTTTTTTTTTAAATCTTCAATAAATTCTAGCAGAACGTAGTCCCCCAACCAAACCAGTACTTAGATTAGGGGGACGCAAAGTACCTCAGCCAAAAATTACTGCTCTATGTCCATCAGATAACTCGGAAACTCGCTCAAAAGATTTTTCTTTCTTTCCCGGTCGGCGTTTCCGACCGCTCGAATTACGTCATTGAGGCCACGAGCGGCTGTTGGCCGGTTTTCCTTCCGATGCAGTAGTGAACGTGTTCTATAGAAACTTTAGAAACAAAGCTACGAAAACAAAGCAGAAATAGAAGGCGTATCTATAGTGCGACGAGCAAATCACGCAGTGCCGCTCCGTGCTGGCGATAATTACGGCTTTCGCAGTGGTTTCAGACGCGAAGGCAAGAGTGAAAGCGTTTATCGAAAGTATGGCAGGGTCCCTTGAAGCAATGAAGGATGCAGGCTACCTTGATGTCTACTTTCAGGTCCCTTGAAATAAACAACGATGCAGGTTACTTTGATGTCTACTTTCAAAAACGTAGCCAACGCCACTCTTACGAAGAGTAATAGTGCAGCAAACCAACCCGTTCTTCGGTTTGAATGTTTCGCGCTATATAAAATTTGTGCTCCTGCTTTTGCTTACTTTTTGACTTGCCTGTCATTTATTGCAATTTATTACAGCAATGCATTTGTCTCTTACGAAACTGCTGCTTGCGTTAATCAACATGTCTGAAACGATGTTTTCGTCTGCGGTGGACCTGGCCGATGCGTCGTTCCAATTCTTTTTGCCTCGAATGTCTAATAAGTCTGCTGTCTAATTGTCTGCTATGCGGTCCGCGACACAGGCTTAACGGAAGCAGACAGTTGGCAGACGATATACATTGAGTGTGCCGGGTGAATGCTTGACGCTGGTGCCAAGCCGTATGCGCCGCGACAGCCCTACAGTGAAAGCAACTAAGATAATAAGAGCAAATAAACTTGAACGAACCACAAAGCCCCACAAAATGAGCTCTCTTGGCAATTAAGCGAAGAAAAAACCGTCGCTCCAGACAATGTAGATCCGCAGATACAGCAGCGGAGTACCGGAAGGCACGCGGGAAACGGAGCGACGACAGGAGAGAGACAGAAAAAAAAAAAAAAAAAAGAGGGAAAAAGAAATGATTCCTCCTCCATTGCCGTTACCGAGGCCGCAGAGTTTTCGTGGTGGCGACGACGAGCGTTATGCAAATATCGCGCATACGTCGACTGCACGTGCAAGGGACAGAAGACGTGTCTTCCGGTTTCCGCCGGGGGGACAACCTTCAGCGGCGGCAAGGCCCTATCGGGGACGTCCTCTATCGCCTTGCTTGTTCGTTCGCATTGTCTCTTCGATCTTTCTTGTCTTGTTTTGTTTCGAGTTGTCCGTTTGGCAGCGACACGAACACGTGACGTCCAGAGTGGACGTTCGACCACGATCAGCATGTGGGAATTACGGTCTCGCCTGCAGGTCTCGAAGACTGTAATACGTACCGGCGTTGCCACACTTCGAGCGGGTGACATTTTATGCGACGGCGCGAAGCGGGTCGGTGTACTGTGATACGAGGTCTATACGACTTGATTCTCGGTCACGACAGCTGTATTCCGGACGAAGGTGCACGCATGAATTAACAACGGAAACAGAGAGGCGGCCCGTATAGTGGCGTGAGGGGTTGTTGGAAATTGAAGTGGAGACATGCTTGGTGTTTTTCAAAGACTTGGGGAGGGAGATAGAGATAGGAGAGAACGATTCTTAATGAAACTGGCGATATCAGCCGAGCTGGGATGCCTGGCTTGCTACGCCAGATGAATTGGGTGTTGATGCGGAACGCAGTCAAGAAGCCATCATAATTCGTATAAACTAGGTGCCTGCGCGGGAAGAGAGCAGTCACTTCTGTCCCGGTCTTGCACACGTTTTCTCTATAGACCTTTTTAACTTCTTCGTCCTGGAAGCTGCCGTTTTATCAGTGGGTTGTGCTGGAAGCCTTGTAGACAGGAAGATGTGACTGCGCATGCGCAACATAGCCCAGACCATGTCCTGGTCTTATTAAAGGTTAACGGATGAAAAGGTTCATACGCTCCAAATTCCTTTCCGTCGCCGTGCATGTGCGTGTAATGATAGTATACGTTGAAGAACACGCGCACATTGGGTTGAAATTATTACAGAGCCATCTAGCACGGGGTCTTGTAACATACCGTACGGTTCATTGTTTATAATGCAGAGAATTTGGAAACCGCGTTGCATGATGACCGAGTGGGTGATGGCGCAAACTTCTCAACTCTGTGCGGCGAATGTTGAAATGCTACACATACCAATAGGCTGGTCTCTGTCCTGTAATGTAGGGTCGTTGAGTCAGTTTTATTACCACGGGAGCAATTAATGGGGGACGTTGGCGAAATTTTTGCAGTTATATTATAACGGGGGCAATAAATGGGGCACGTCGACGAAATTTTTGCGGTTCTATGTTCATTTTCGCGTCGTTTTGTCAGCAGAGCGAACGATAGAAGAGCGGAGGGCGATGGGGTGGAGAGAGTGCGTGGAGAGAGCTGTATTCGCAACAGTGGTCACGTTGCCATGGAGACAAGTCGAAGCGTGAATTGCCAGCTGCCTCTGCCTTTACAGGTTTCGTCACTCTCGCCACCGCTTGCACGCTTCGTAGAATAGAGCCTGGAGGCAGTGCATGGCGGCAAGAGAGGAATTAGAATGGCGGCGGCGAAATACCGGTACTGGTGGGCAAGAAATGGAGCGACAGGCAGCCAGGGCCGCAACGTGACCATTCGGATGGTTAGAGAGGAAAGCATGGGTGACACTGTGTACGGGGCATAGAGTTTCGTACTAATATATACAGAGGGAAATCTGGCGCTGCAGTCGCGTGCCGTCGTGGGCGTTGCCATTGCAGCTAGCGACGTTCCTCGCCTACTTGGCTTGGCTGGCCACGTGGCTTCTTTTTTCGTCTGGAAGCCAAAATCAACAAAAGAGGACAACATTTTTTTTCTTTTTCATCTTGCACGAAGCTTCTAAGTAATCACGACAACTAAATCTTTTTGAAGCTTCAATTTTATGATAACAAAACAAATTTGAATATTCTTTTACAGTAATATGGTTGCTTTTTTATTGCAGCTAGCGCCAACTTTTCAGCCTGTTCATGAGCCATGCCAAGGACAAATGGAACGTGCCTGCCCGGTACGTGACGGAACGTTCGCTGAAGCGCGGCTCCCCTAGACAGTGCCGCCAGATTTCCTTCTAGTGTATATTAGATGACACTCTACGGTACGGAGTAGATCCGAAAAACGCCGCGTTTTGGGCTCGTGAAGAGGGGGCATTAGGGCATGCGCATCGAGCCCAGCCTCTAGTTCTCGAGGGTAATTACGAGGTGCTCAAGCATACTTAAAAATCCACTAGTCTACCTTCAAATTAACTTTTAACATTTCGCTTCCACCACTGTACGGAACAGAATTGTTTCGAAGAATTTCGTTCATTTACGCCTACAGTTCAACGCCGTGTTCAGAGGGCTTTTCTGATTGAGGCGAGAAGCGAAAACGCCCGCGTGTACGAGATTTCGGCGCACGTTAAAGATCCCAGGTGGTCAAAATTAAGCTGGAGCCCTGCACTACGGCGCGCATCATCGCCTGTGTAGCGTCGGCGCGTTAAACCCTACAATCAATCAATCAATCAATCAATCAATCAATCAATCAATCAATCAATCAATCAATCAATCAATCAATCAATCAATCAATCAATCAATCAATCAACCAATCAATCAATCGTGTTCAGGGGGCCCACGAGTTTCCTGAACGGGGCATTGAACACGCCGTCCTGAACACGGCGCTCGCGTTCGTTAGTCCTGCGGCCGGTACGGATGTCAGGTTACTGATATGCGTACAGTCACTCGATGCGTTTACCATGCTATGCAAATGGAAAGGAGACACTGGTTCTGCCAATGCACAGTTTGGCACGCCGTCCCACGATTGAAGAAGTCGCTCGAAGAGTTCGGTGAACGTGGAACTGCTTCGTAAGCAGTCAGTGATCGGAATAGAGTCTTTTAATGCGCAATATTTTGTGCCTAGTTTTCCCACAGCCCCAGTCGTGTAACACCGTTGCATTTGCTCAAAAAATGCGTAATTGATAGAGAGAGAGAGAGTTAACACTTTTACTGGCTATACTATCGTAAATAGAGATAATTGGTCGAACAGATTTTTGAAAAACTATAAATACAAAAAATAGGAAAAATAAGCATTATAATAATGATCTAAATAAATAAAAAAAAGTGATTCTTATAGTAAACGACTTCAGTCTGCAACAAAATACGTCATTGGCGGAGTTTAGTCACTTAGTCTTCTTAATAGTGTAAATGTACATCATTGCAAAGAGAAACAGTGGAAAACTGTAAAAACAATGAAATAAACCAACGTACACTCTTAGCCAAAAAGGACTAACGGGGCATCGGCGTTAGTCCTTTTGGGGACTAACTGCATTGCCACTAGAATTAGTCCTTTTTGGGACTAACGGCAAGGGTACCAACTGTTAGTCCCTCTACACTTAGTCCCTTGATGGTTCAACTGTTGGTCCGCCATAAAGACTAACTGTTGGTCCCTTGCAGATCAACTGTTCGTCACCCCTGTTAGTCGACTGGAGACCAACCGTTGGTCCTCTGAGTATCAATCGTTAATCTTTCCCATTACTCCCCCTAGACCAATTGATGCTTTCAAGACTAAATGTTCATCCCTGCAAATGCTCCCCTCTGGATTAACCGTGCATACTAAAAGACGATGTGCTGGCTCGTGCAAGTACTCCATGAGTGACTGTCGTTCCATTAGACCGACAATTCAGAAGACAGGAGTAAACACAAGAGACCAGAAGCAGTATTTCTTGGCCACTTGTTCACGACAAAGTACTCACGACAAAGAAAATGTTACTTTCAAGCTTTTTATTGCAACACTGTGTGAGCAACATACACAACAAAAGTAAACCGTACTCTACTCTTGACGTTGGAGTCTCTATTTCGAAGGCCTGTACGGCACACCTTGTTGAGGCGATGCTCCCAGTATTTGGCTATTCCGGGTATACATGGCTGCTGTCCTTGGCGCAAGCGTGCTCCACTTGTCTTGAGGTACTTGTCCGTTGAGAGGAGACAGCCATCCTCCGTGACGCTGTCGGCAATGGGCGTATGTCGTCACGCTCCTGCAGAAAATAAATAGGGCAACAAAACAAGTGTTATTCATGGTAGGACGCAAAATTGAGAAAAACGCAGTTTCCAGCAGCCCTAACAAGCATCCGTAAAAAATACCTCAAAAAGCAAAAAGGAGCAAAATCAACGCTTTATGAAGTGTAGCCAAATGTGGCCTGTGAATTGCACTGAGTGTAAGACTACGGATTAATTAAGACCATGGCCACGGTGGTTAACAAGCGAAACTCAGACATTGTTGTTTTTCCGACTCCAGCAGAAAAGACGCCACTCAAACCAGCAATAGAACCTGGGGACTCATGCTCCCTCACTCAAAGCATTGAACCACTGTATAAGGGCAACAGAAAATAGAAAGATTGCTCATTTCTCGCATGCAGGTTCGCTATCATTATCAGAGGCTTACGTAGCACGAAACAAGGGCCTCTTCCCCCTCTTTCACAAGACATGTAGGGAAAGAGACGCTTCCTGTCAGCACCAGCTCTAAATCAAAATGGTTTGACTGCAATCAAAAATAAAAAGAAAACAAGAAGAAATATTTAATCATTGGAAGAAAACCTGCTTTCCTGCGCTGATGGTGCGGGTTTGTATAGAACAAGGTCATTATTGATTTCTGGCTGTGATGTCGGTGTCGAAGAATGCGTTTTTATTTCAAAAATGTATTAAGAGCCAAATTTTCTCAATGTTTAACAAATTTAACAATGTTTAAGAAATAGCCTCGGGCGAAACAAACAAAACGGCGTCCTCTCAGCTTTCTGCATGGGGAGTGGCTATGGCTGCACGTTTTTATTTCCTCTTTGCGGACAGTTCACAGTGAGTTCGCACATACATACAAAAAAAGGCTTTCAAAGAAAAGGGGCAAAAATGTTTGAGGCTGACCACGCTGCGAGCGCTTGGCTACCAGTGAGGGAGCAACGAAAATGAAAAAAAGTGAAGGAAGCTTTCGGCCACGTTAGATGAGTCACGCGAGCGTGCGCCTGCAACTGTGAAATTCATGTGAAAGGCACGGGTGACGGGTGGGTGCGGGAAGGACTGCAGGACGAGAAAACCAAACAATTTTTTTCTTTGGGGGGGGGGGGGGGGGGGGGGGGGGGGCGTTACTGCCAGTTAGGTTCGCCGTGGCGACCACAAGGAGGGCCGGTACTGGAAAAGGGGCCATTAGATGACACTGTATTCTCAAAAAAAAAAAAAAAAAACTTGCCGTGAGATACATAAAGATTCTACGATTTTGTTAGAGGATTTTTATTACGGCGGTCAGACCGCGCCTTCGAGGAAGACTTCATTTTGCCGTTCTGCTGGTGTCCGGCAGATTACAAGTTCGGGTTCCGCAAAATATGGAAAAAAAATGCCTTACTCAGCCAATTTACATCAGATTTTAACCGTTTTTGTCTAGTTTTATTCTGGACGTAGTTGCGGTTACGAGGGTGCAACTATTTTTGCCCTACTCAGCCTCAGAGTGTACGCGTCCGTTGCAGTTCCGGCGTTCTGCCAGAATTCTTGTAATTTTCCTGCTTAAAATATCACGTTTTCATTTAAAATTTAATATGTCTGCGAGTAATTCTTGTGTCCTAACAGCACCATGTTGTTATTTTAGTGTTCATATGTTTGCCTAAAAAGTTAGAGCCCTTCAAGATTCTCGGCCACGTGTTAACCACATTTTGACATTTCTGGCTATAAATGTATTAAAACTGCAATTTCAAAAGAAAAGAAGTTAGCGGTTAGCTTCCTTTTTGTACGCTGCTCCTGCTGGGACGGTTATTTATGCGGTTGGGCCACTTGTTTAAAGAGAAATTGCATTTTTACTATTTTAGGGTTAAGCAAAAAATTGGGAAAAAATATACCGAAACAAATAAAAATTAGGTCGCCGTCGGCAGTAACGCACAGCGAATCGACTGGCGTTGGTTTTAAAAAATAGCTGGCACTCTGACGCTAAGATGCAAGCTCACGAACTTCAAAAAAAGGCCGAATGGGGAAAAGCCGTCGCCGCCGCAGCTCACCTTTCGCACGTCCGTCCCCGCTGGCCGCCGAACAAGTAGAAACAAGTCGGAGGGCCCCCGCCAGGGGGAGCAACAGCAACGTTGCGGGTAAGGTCCCTAAAATTCCGTTGGTCCCATTCGCGTCGAGGGACCAACGTTTGGTCCCTTCATTTTCCACACGGCCCTAATCTTGGCGCGTTTGGTCTTTTGGGGACTAAATGTTCCTCGCGAGGCGTAATTGCTGCAGTTAGTCTTATTTTCTCCCATTTTGGCTAAGAGTGTAGTTGCTGATAGTTGGTATTTGTTGATAACCAAATTGTTGATAGCCAAATTGATAGCCAAATCCGGCTATCAACAAATCACAGGGAACACGAGCGGCGTAGGAATTCTCACGAATTATTAGATAACTCTCTGAATTTCTGCACATTTTTTTTTTAAATCGAAGCTTTCTATGATTCACTCACTTGCGCCGTGGATCGTAACACCAAGACGCACTGCAGAAAAGCCAACTTTACACAATGCGTTTCCACAACGGGACACGTATGCTGATCATTTAACGCGAAGCTTTCTTCGGTAAGAAAAAAAAAACGCACCTTGTGGTTGGAAGTGAACCTGGGTTCTTTGCGTTATGAAACCGCCGTCTATCCGATTTTGCCATTCCGACTTTTTTTTTTCTTTATAGCATGGGAAACTAGCCCGAATAATTCAAAGTCCCACCCTAACTACAATAACGGTAAATTCACTAATACATTTTAAAAGTCAGGCAGGCACACACACGCCTCAAGAAGATGCGACCAGTCCGGCGGCTGCGATTGCGCCGCATAGACACTGTACACAAGCGCACATTCCGACACGGTATGTATGTATTTATTGCACAAAAACAAGAAAGGAAGGTCCACCAACAGGCGTAAATTGTCTCGCCTAGGGGCGGACACCGGAACGCCTGCTGGTGTAGGGGAGGTGGGATAGGGAGGAAAGAGTACATAGGAATAGGGAGATAGGGTAGAGGGCTTACATAAATATATAACACATGGACGAGAATAAGAAGGGACATATATACAACGTTGGGTGAAGGAAAAGAAAACGAAACACTAGACATATAAATATCAAAATACAGGGCACGAAAATGTAGCAAAAAGGACACCTGCACACATACACACGTACACACACGCACATATACACACACAGGAAAGCTACACTAGCAGCTACACTCCACTGCAACTCGGGCAGTTATGTGAAGTTGGTCGAGGCCGTTTGGATTTTGGACTTCTTCGATAGTGATCTCAACTATATCTATATTCTTTGATTTTGCGCGTTGTGATTTATATTTTGGTGTTCTCATTTCATTTGTTCATAACTGTACAGGTAAAACACTGATAAAAATGTTTTTCAGTGCTGGATTACATTACGCCACTTCTTCCCATAGTATGCCACGCAGTGCGAAATTTGAAAGTTTGCCAATAGTTTTCGCATTCTTTAGTTTCAAAAAGTTCTTTTCGTTGCGGAAACGGAGCCGAGTGTCTTACCGAACGCTAGTTCTTTCAATTTGAACACTTAATAAAAATGGCAGCTCTTTATTATTGATAATTAACATAATTAACATTAATAATTACCATATCAATACTAATTTTAGCTCTTTATTAATAAAATAAAGCTATTTAATAATAATAAGACTCTCAACAAAAAAGCTTGCAAGAAGGTAGTAAAGGGTTGCATTTGGAAACTCCTTACGAAATTTACCACCCCCAGGACGGTACGTAGGTCCTGCCACTAAGTATGGAACCTAAATGCTATCGTTACTAGTCTAGACTATGCACTTAGTAACTGCTGCTTAACTGATACTTACATTCAGTGATAGTAACAAAATTTTGCGAATTATTGAACATAATAACTACAACGCTTTTCTCACTCTAAATCACGATAAAAAAGTTTTTGCAAATCCACATGCCCACTTGTATATGCTCACATTAAAATGCATAATTCCAAAATTTTCGCTAAAATATTTTATTTTTGCGACAAGCCCCACTGACTCTATCGGAGCACTTTCCGCTGCTGGCTATAAAAGCAAGAAGAGGAGATGTATTTCTAAGGTAATTAAGTTATACTCGCTCTCCTCGTGCATATGTGAGCATGCTCTTTTTGAGTGTCGTGTGGCCGCCACATTCTGGGTTTTAGTCAGCAGAATGTTTGAGCTTAGGCTGGGAGCCCGCACGAAATCGAAAGACCCATTTGTCAGCTTTCTGCTGTGTGTGGGTGTCTTTGTTGTGTGGCGCCAGCGAGGTGTAGCCGCCTTGCAGGCACGACCACAGCGTGCCATGTATCCCCTGTTGTGGCGTGTTCGAAAAATGGCCATAGAGCACCTGCAGCATGAGCTGGCGGCGCTGGGTGAAGAATCTTTTCTCATGCGTTGGTCTACTCGCTTCATCAAGGTTGCCAATAACACCGTGCAATGGTGTGTCGTGCCTTATTAATAAGGTGAAACTTGCGTGCTGAAAGGAGTTGTATGTTTGAGGCCAAGGCGCAGTTTAGGCAGCCTGGCTGCGCATGCATCTCTGTACGGACATAGAACGGATGTGTGTGAACTGCTGTTGTTTTTATGTTCACTCCCACGCGTGAACTATGGTGTATGAGTCTCGTGCCTCGGACACTATTGTAAAGGACCTTCGGTGCGGTGGACTAGTTGTTTTGTGAACTTCCGTGATCTTCACTTCCTTTTACTCTGTGGCACATTACGTAAATCCTGTGCTCTGTCGACCCGTGTAGTAGCTAACTACAGCGGGTCCTAGCTGTAACCTGTGTTTAATAAATTCTCTTTATGTGTGGGTTATGATAAATTCTCCTTGCCCCCCGTCCTGAGCGTTCCTCTAGTGCCGTATTGAGTTCAGTACGGCACTACGGCAGAACTTTGTGTGACTTGAAGTAGCTTGTTGCCCTCCACAAACAATTTTTGAGTAGTGGGTAAAATGACAATGTTACATGAAAACTCGTTGGATAATTTTCTGTTATTCGGGCAGCGCTGTTGCCTCTGATCGCTGCGCCCTGATATGTTGGTTACAAGAAATTCTCTTTACCCCCCCCCCCCTCCCGTTGGTTTTCTTGCTCAATTTATTTGTTGTCTAAGTGTGAGATATGTGCGTGTTGAATGTGTCTATGTCATGCTGCGCGCTGAGCCGATCCATATTGTCACGCGTAGCTTTCTACTACGTTATGCATGGTCACTTAGTAAAAGCACGAAGTACCTATAGTGGATAGTTGATACTGTGACAAGTAACTGGTTTGTGGTCTGGTAGTAAGTGCCACGACCTTTTTTTTTTATTTTTTTTGACAGCGCATTTTGTCTTCATGACCTCTTTAAGAAAAACGGAAGTGGTTATCCAACATTGATAACACAACTTTCCAACGGCTGGTGTTCTTAGCACCTTGGATGCACCGGCCGATGTCGGCCGGACATCCTTATACGTGGGGGAGTGTACACTACACTCGCGGAAGTAAGACGGAACAAGGTGGCCGCACGAAACGCGTAAGCGAGAGTGGGCTGAGGGCTAGCGGCCGCCCTACTTCCGGTAAAGCGTGCGCTCCCCGTCTATTGTTCCGGGCAGCGCTGTTGTAAAAGGGTTTGTTTCTGCCGCACGCGACGGCTTGCCTGCTCATTGTCCTCAGAGAACGCGTGCGCGGGGTTTATTTTGGAGCCTCGTATCAACCAATCACCTACGGCGGGCTCTCTCGAGGCGCGCCCGCTAGGTGTACGCTCGGGGTAAAACACACCAATTAGCTCTAGACCACGTGGGGCGCAGTTTCGATTGCGAGAAAACAAAACTGGCCGCGTGTCTACTTTATTCGCTGAAAATGTTGTCGAAGGGCTAAAGTCTTGTCGCCCCATGTCACGTGACTGTCTCTCCTGTGTCTTCCGCCAACCTCTCACGCTCTTTGCCTCTGCACCTTGCTAGTAGCAACACTCCCGTCGTCAATGTTAGAACATTCTTCGGTTAAGGTCAGAGACGAAACACAGCAAAAACAAAAAAAAATTACACCATCTTCCCTGGGGAACCCTGATGAGGATGCGAAGCATCATGGGGGTTCCGTGTGGTTCCATTGTGTTGCCGTTATGTTGAGTGATCTGGTGTTTAGTAGCGCCAGAGGGAATTCCGCATCCGGGTCCACACCGGTGGCAAAGGCACGCAAGTACTGTTGTGTTACGGTGAGTAGGCAGTGGTTCTCGAGGTGCCGAAACTCGTCCATCATGTTCTTGTCGATGTTGTCGTCTCTGTGGTAGAATCGGTAGTCTCCGTCAGCGTTGGTGAGGTAAAGGTTGTTTACGTTGGTGCACCGGCTGAGAGCAACGTACACGCCCTCCTCTTCGCAGCTTTGTCTTCTTCTCCTTCTTCTTCTTTAGCGGTTCCCCTACGGGAAGATGACGACGGGGGTTGAACGCGAAGCTATCTCGTGATGGATTCTTTGGTTGGCCAATCCCTAGGGGCATCCTGCCACAATCATCATCAGAGGCGCTGCGGACGGGGCACGGACGCGGGACATCCCCCCCCCCCCGAGCAAGAGATTCTTCGCATCTGAAATTGGCTGGCGATTACGATACCTCATAATGCGATATTTGGGCGCAGCTGTTGAGCTGTTTTGACGGTGCAAAATATGTTGAGGCAAAGAATTTCAGACGGACATGGAAGAACGGACAAAGAATTGCAACTTCAGACGGACGAAGAATTTCAACTAGGTATGGGGAACGTATTCGCGCTTTTTATGTCCCGCATACAATGAATCAGTTACCAGACGATGTTTTCTCCCTCAGTAGCCGAAAATTAATTAAGAAATGTCTATTTGAACTTTTCTATTAACTATTTGCTCTTCACTCAACACATTTTTTAATATTATTATCATTATTATTATTTCTTTTCTTCTCTTTTTTGTGTGTCCGTACCGGCGAAGCGATTGGCCTCGGTGCCGCCAACTGCCGGCCACTGCCCTTCAAGCCTCATGTGGCTTCGGCAGGCCCGCAAATGTACCTTGTATATTGCAATAAACATATATTAATATATTTGCATGGTTGCAGAAATCTTGCATTCGCAGTGGCTGGAGAAAAACCTGCGCCAGTTGCCTCGCTCATTGTTCACACATCACTCGAGGTTCTGGCGTCGGCGGTGCTGAGCCTCCGCCCTGGCAGCTCGTTTAGCTGCAGCGGCTGACGAAGAGCACGACCGGTTGCCTCACTCGCAGTTCAGCAGTCACACCAGACGGCTGCAGTGCGCTCAGGCAGCACTCACTCGTGGGTTATCTGGGCGGCGTCGGCGGCGCGAACTGCGTCTTAGGAAGCGAGCGCACATCACAGTCACTCGCACGGCCCCATTGCGTCTCGCGCCGCCACGACGAACCACCCTCCCCTTCCAATATCTCGACAGGCTCCTCCTCATGCTTCTTTCACTCTTCGGACTTGCCATCGTTCACTCGATGACACCGATGGCGACGCCCCTCAGCCCACGAACCGGCGCCAAAGGGCTGCGCCCTAAAAAGAATAAACGCACACACGACTGGCGCTATATTGAGAACTGGGTGACTGTCTTCATTAGCACTGTTGCGGCATGTATTTCTTATTAGTGCTCTGTGTCACCGCGCTGACTCCAGCATCAGCAAGAACTCGTCGGTTAGACCACAGCTGCAACAGTGCCTTCGCAGTAACGCATCTTCAAAACATCATCAGCAAAGCCTAGGCGTGTCTGCACAATCGTCAAGCGGTTTCCACGAAATGTCGTCTGCAACGACTACACTAGTGTCACTAGATAAGGTTAAAGAGTATCGGCATTCTTTTCTCCTATTGTTCCGTGCCGCCGCCGTAGTCCTTGGTCAGTTGGCATCACGTGACATTTGTTTACACCGCGACGGTTCATGGGGACCGCCATTTTGTTGTTTATGCGTTTTCTGCCGGTCAACTGTGATAGCCTCAGCTTGTCCTCCCTGCTCTGCGGATGAGCGCGACTGGCGTCGTTCGAACGCGAATAAAAGATAACGCACTTCGAAGCATTTCAGCGGCAGAAGTGTGTCCGAAAATGCCGTGTTGCTGGTCTTCGACAGTGCTGTTTACAAATGACCTCGTCAAAGTTAGCTCTGAGTTGACAACACTCACCAAGTTGACAACACTGATAAATCCCGAAATGGCCGCCGTTTCTCACTTGTGTGCGGCAGTGACGGCACCCTGAATCTTATCTAGTGACTCTAGGTTACACCTCATTGGGCAAGAGCATCATCTACAAGAACAGCGTCTGGAACAGTGCATCTGAGGACGTCCGCAGAATGTCGTCTGCAATGGCTGCACTACAGTGCACTAGAGCATCGCCTGCAAGAACAGCGTCGGAAACAGTGCATCTGAGGACGTCCACAAAATATCGTCTTCAACAGCGGCACTTCTGCAAGAGGGTGGTCTGCGAGAACAGCGTCGGAAACAGCGCATCTGAGGACGTCCAAAAAATGTCGTCTGCAACGGCTGCACTTGTGCAAGTGGGCCGTCTGCAAGAACAGCGCCGGAAACAGTGAATCTAGCAGAGTTCGGAAAGTACGCAAGTCGAAAACAAGTAAAAATTGTTTTTGTATCCACACGACGCTATACCTACTCAATCGACAATAATACTCATCGACAGCTAGCGTAAGGAATCTCAACAAGCCCATGTGGCGATCGCGTGTTATCGGGAAGCACAGTAACTCTGATCGGGAAGTAGGTAGGCATCGTCTGCTGTACACGCGCACGCCAGAAAGAAGTCGTCTGCTCGGCAAAGCGAACCAGTTCTCCGCTGGTGGCCTTATATCCGCCCAATAAAGGACTCCAACGGAGCGCGAAAAACTCCGCGATCGCTCTCGAACAATGCTTTCCCAGAGTCACTCGCCGAGTGGTGCTGTACCGGGGAGAAAAATGCCTGCTATACGCGCCGCGGCTCGAACAAACCTCGGGGCCTATTTTCTTTTCTTTCTTGCCTCAAATTCCTGAGTCCGCGTAAGTATGACGGCGGTGTGAAAAAGCGGTTCTCTTTGAAAGGAACGGACGAAGCGAACGGAAAAGTTGCTTTGGCCCGTTTCCCAGCCCAGCAGGATCGGCGCTGTCTGAGAGGAGTTCTCTTGTTCGGGAGGAGTGAGCTTCTTTGCGTTACGCCCGTGTGTGATTGACGCGTTCACGTTGAACTCGTGATCGTGAGCGCTTGCCAAATACACGTGAAGGGGTGCTCGGCGTATGGTCGATTGTGAGCTGTATAAGAATGCAGTGGAACGTCCGGCCCGTCATCACCAAATCGTTGTTGTCCCTAAGCTTAGTGCGCTTTCTGACCTTACAAGCATGAATGCATATATAGTACTCTGTCGCACATCACACGACATCTTGTAAACTGCGAGGCCGACATGCGACGTTTAAAGGCGCGAGTATTTATTCGGCTCGGTAAATGCTGAACTTTTTGTCTCTGTCTGTCTGTCTGTCTGTCTGTCTGTCTGTCTGTCTGTCTGTCTGTCTGTCTGTCTGTCTGTCTGTCTGTCTGTCTGTCTGTCTGTCTGTCTGTCTGTCTGTGGCTCTTATGCCTTCCCGAGTTCACCGCGGGCGTTGCAGCGCTGTCGTCGCACTGGTGTCGCCCTGGAGTTGCACTGGTGTCACGCTCGCGCCTTCTAATGTCTATTAGGGCACTATGTTGAAACGAAATCTTAAGTTCCTGGAGGAATGGTTTATGCGATTCGATGGGTGATGAGCGGTTTTTATGAACAAGCTGCCACATGATAACGTGTTGTAAAATTTGTGAAATTTGTGAAATACTCATTTACATGCGCGAGTGGGCAAGGCCACGGCTGATTTACGGTAAGAACGATCCCCAGGGCTTCGCCCACTCGTCATGATTCACTTCGTGGAGATGCGTGAATTTTTTTCCCGCCTATTCCGCGGATGGCTTGTATTGGTGGTGGCAATTATCGTACACCCGAATAGAAGAACGGTATTCCGGAGGATCCAAGATGCCCGGAATGAAATGATCGTACAGTGCATGAATGTTTCAGAAATGCAAATATTTTGACAACAGTCGCGCCGTGCCGTTTTGCGTGATGAGCTAGCCAATCTGTCTGCGCTTTCACCAGTATCGGCGTAATGCGAGGAGGACCGGTGATTTATTACAGCATGTCTTGCCAATTCATGGCTTCCAGTTTGACACGTTGGTAAATGGTGACGTCCTGAAACTGGGCTTCATAAACCGAGTGAGGCTGGAGCACGGCGCGCACCAGCCGCTCAGTGACCTAGGTTTTCTTGCACGACCCACTTTGGCGATTCGGCGGGTTAGAGAAGAATGATATTTGCAGTAGGTTGCCCGGCTGTTCTGAGCCATGACGTAGGAGTACGGGGCTGGTGAATATGCTAGTCAAAGAAACGGAGCTCTGCCGCCTCTGCGATCCGATGTGCTAGGTATGCATGTTTTTGCCGACCAGCTTTGTTAGTACACGTCACATACTTTGTCTTGGTGGAGCCAGGGATGCCCACCTTCACAGGAAACGCCTGAATCACTTCCAAGGAATTATGCAATGCCGTATGCTGCGTTTGCACGTTCTTGTGATTAGACAACACCGTGGCATCATCCGCGTAGATGAGAAAACGTGTATGTTGCAAGCTGCCGAGTTTTCAGACTAACTGGATAAATGTCATATTAAAAAGTAAGGGAGACAGCACAGCCCCTTGGAGGACACCACGCACCGAGTGAGACAGTGCCACTGGCTTCCCCTCTACGCGCTCAACGAATGCACGGTTGCCTTAAAAGGCGCGTACGTAAATCAACCATGGGACGTTGCAGGTCCAGCTGATGCATGCGTGGCATGAACGAGAGTGTTTTGGTATATGCTATCGTATACCCTTCAAATGCCAGCTGCGGGTACAGTGCGAGTGGCGTGGCTGTGGGCGCTTAACTTTTTCTAAAGGGGACACGTAAAGAACGAAACACGCTTGTTCGCAGTCTCCTTGATTGAGTGATTGTTGCTTTTAATTTTTCAGAACGAAGATAGAAGGCCAAATGTCTGGCTTCACGGTATAAAGCCATGATTCGTATCATCCCTCTCCCTACGGGCCACAAACCCGACCACCCACAAAGAAATTGCTGGATGTAGAAATATACTTTGCACTAAAAAAATTCCCGCAGCTAGAACTAAGTCGCGCAAGGCTTATCGAAGCTGGAGGATTTCTTTCTATGTATAGCACTGAAGGATACACTGCACTAGGTTTGAAATTGTTTGTTTACATGTTCCGTCGTCGCTTTTCACTGTGACAGTATAGTAGTCATCGTCATATCCATCTCATCTTCCTCATGCATGACTGGCGGGCCCGGATCACTTTGTCCGGAGGCTTTCGCATTTCTCCCGAAGTGGAATGCGTCAGCACGCGCTGGAACCGGCGGCAGCCTGCTTCGCGAGCTGGGCGTCTGTAGTGCGAGCTGTCTTGCGCTCCCTTCCCCAGCACTGTACAGCAGAATACACCCTACCTTATACAGCCCGCTCTGTCCTTCAGCAAAGTCTGGGCCAACATGCAAAATATGTTACGGCAGTGCCATGCATACCAACAGTTTTGTTCACGACGAATCAGACTGGGAGGCTGCACTGATCAGCCCCAACAAGGGCATCCAGACTGCTCTCGTGGCTCTGGCGATCAGTGCGGGTCCTCCGGTGCTTCAGCGAGACCCTCAACAGCATTCACCTCCATGAACGGTCCAGCCACATGCGCCTCCGCCAGGTCCAAGCTGGATGCGGCCGCCGACCCTCTGAGAAACTATCAGGCCACTGAATAAAGTTTCATCTCTCTCTCTCTCTCTCTCTCTCTCTCTCTCTCTCTCTCTCTCTCTCTCTCTCTCTCTCTCTCTCTCTCTCTCTCTCTCTCTCTCTCTCTCTCTCTCTCTCTCTCTCTCTCTCTCTCTCTCTCTCTCCCCCCCCCCTTGAGCCGCGGACGCACGTGAACTGTTTTCTTGGTATTCTTTTGCGAGCACCACGCGCAAGCCTGGACGACGCCGGGCGCTTCTCGTGAGGCGCCTGCTCACGTGTGCGGTAAACGGCGGGAGTAGTAGTAGTAGCAGAAAACGTTTGTTTGCCTCTTGACCGGGCAGACTCAATGGCCTGAGAAACCAAGGCCCTCTGGCGGGCCGGGTACGCGGTGGTCAGCTTAGTTTTCCACTGCTCTCGGGTGGGGAACGGGAGTAACAATGACAATCTTTTGTTGCCGCCGCACACCGCACACATTACGGCTTACAACAGGTGGCGGGCTCTTAAAAGTCGCTGTCAGGTGCTTGCGCTTAGCTCTGCTTCAGTTATTTGCTGCCGTTTCTCCATTTAGCATGTTGTTCACGGCTTTTCTATTCTGCTGCACACGCCCAGCATGTTCGCTTCGTGTTCTTATACGGCCCTAATTCTTACTTTTCCCGCATTCTATTGTTGCCCGCACCGTAAGGCGGACAGATAGCAGAACGCCCCTCCTCCCGGCCGAGCGCCAACAACAATGCAGGCAGCGGCTGACTTTTCCTCCTAGATTGCACACTCTGAGACCGGTGGTTGGTGGTCCTTCCCCCTCATATCTTGCTCCGGCTTTCGCTTTACCCCTCCGTCTCAAATTCCTGCCTCGAGGGCACGTGCTTTCGTAATGACACGTGCGAGCGGCGCCGTCCGAGGCGTTGGTGTGAATAAGCGCGGTCTGAGTGTAGCGCTCCTGCCAACCGAGGAACGTAGCACTGCGGAAATAAGAACGACCGGAACTGAAAAAGGCAACCGGAAACAGAAGTGGGCACAACGGGAGGAATTTGGTGGCATGTGCAGTTGTTCAGAGGCGGTTTTCTCGTGTTTGTCCGTTTTGAAAACGCCCGTTTCGCATCCGTTTTATTGTGACGTTCTTCCAGTTGTAGGCGGGCTTTAGGTTGACTTTTCCACGACTGTTCTTGTAAACACATTTTGAACGAATAAACCTTTTTAAAACTATCTTTTGTGCGTTTATTGTTCCTCCAGAGAACCAAAAACAAGGCGGCGAAAAGTCGTCTGCTCCAAATCGTCTGCTCCGAGAAGCCCCGGCTCATAGCTCCACCGTGCTTGCATGGCGTCACATCCGGGTGTTCACTTTTAGCCAGCCAGGGCTTGCTCAAAGCGGACACTTTTGAAACGGACACAAAACGGACAAAACACGAGAATAGCGCCCCTGGTTAGACTGAATGAGCGTTTTGGAGACGGAGTGTTTCCCAGTGGCGTTGTTGGCATGTGTGGTAACGTAAGCTGTAGTCTAAGATTGGGTGGTTGGTGGGATACCGAAGCGAAAACTCGCGTCAACGAAGTTTTCTGAGAGTCCTACCATTCCATGCGCCGCTTAGGGAATGGTTTTAACTTGCAATGCGCAGAGCTCCCTTTTTTGTACAGCCATTAAAGAAGAGATTAATTCACACTCACTCACTCACTCACTCACTCACTCACTCACTCACTCACTCACTCACTCACTCACTCACTCACTCACTCACTCACTCACTCACTCACTCACTCACTCCCGCACACACTATGGAGATTTGAGAAGTAGGAGCACGTTACTGTTCATTAGGCCGGTCCTAATTAACGCCCACCGACTGGAAATTAAGCGACCGACTTTTCTTCATGGGGCGTAACGTTGTACGAGGCGCAGGTGTGCTCTTGTCTTCGCTTGTTGCAGTAATTGGTTCCAGCCGAATGCGATTCTATCCACTGGAAAAGGTTGCGGAGGATATTTGTTTTCCCTATGACTATTTTGCCCTTGTCAATGTTTGTGGCGCCATCTGGATGACAAAGGTGCACACGCCCTGGCCAAGCGAACAGTATACCAATTACACTGCTTCAACCAAAATGGCTCACCTTATACTTGCTTCGTACAACACGCAAGCGTTCTGATACTGCCTAGGCTACGATAATGTTGTAAAACGATTGCCCTCAATTAAGTTCATCCTAGCTCCATTCCCCACACCGATACTGACCCACTCCCCAACCCGCCGTTCTTTAACCGGTTCCTACATCGAAAACACTCTTACGAACAGTTAAGCCTGTTAGCCGCTCTTGCGAGTATTCGGTGAAGCTTTATTTCCCGCTCTGGCAGGGGTGTAACGCATTAAAGTGCCCCTCCTTCCGGAGTTTCTTCACTAAGTTGGCGGTGTTTACTTCGATCATGTGGGATTCCCGACGTTTTGAAATGCCGGCCTTATGTGGCATTGCTAGGAAGTCCTTGCAACACATTTTTGCATGCACGGGTGCAAAATTTTGTGGCAATATGTCAACGAAAACCAAGTACGTGATAGATTAACTGAGCACTGATTACACACACACACACAAAAAAAAACCCTCATGCTTAAGGGTTTTGCGCCTGAAGGGCGTTACTGACGCTTATGAGCCTCCTTCATCAGCCAGTGGGAGTTTGGTATGTAAAGGCCCTCGTCAGAACTGCCATAACATTCAAAAAGGTATGTTTGGTCTGGATATAGCATTCCCGCTGCACAACCAGTATGACGGGTGTTTGAGCCCTAATATTAAAAGGAGTCTTCTCTGACTCCTTTTTTATTCTTTTTTTACTCCTTTCTGACCCGGTGTTCGCACGCAAAGTTTTTGAGATGAGTTGAAATGGTGCCCCACAGGTCCACGAACCCCCTTACAACAAACGTGATTGGATAAAGAGCAGCCCGCCACCTCAGCGAGTACGTTTAAGATAATTAATGTACCCACTTATCAGACATACCCAAAGAAAAAAATAATGCAGTTTCTGTAAACAATGTTTATGACTTATACTCGTTCACATACAATGGTACGTTATCAGAATATCCAAGCACTGTTTTTACACTTTACGTGACGACACTACAGGTAGATATTTAATTCCGGCTCCTTCGCTTCTTTACTTCCTGACAACGCGACGACCGGAAAACAGATTCCCACACACACACACACACATTACATCGCCACCAAAGAACTCGTTTTTAAATAGGCGAGAAAAATCAAGGACATCTCGTTCCCATGCTTAAATACCACAGCTCGCGGAGGAGGCATGCTTAATTCTAGCGCGTCCATCTTGTAGGCCATTCATCAAAACGCGCGTGCTCGCAAGCGCTGAGAAGCAGACAATAATGCCTCGCTGCAGCAGACGATCCTTTTGTGTCGTCTGCTCGGCGCACCGCAGGCAGCAGACGACGACGACGACCGCCGCGTCTTTGACCGCTTTATTTTTAGGCCTAGCGTCGCCATAGAGTGGAGATAAAGGTTCGTAGAGGGCGGTACTGGCCGGCCCTAATTAAAGACCGCAGATGGGAAATTAAGCGGGCGACTTTTCTCCAGGGAACGTAACGTGCCGAAACGTTGCGCTGGGTATGAAAGGGAAAGAACCCGACGACTCGGCATGGCGTCCCTTGTGGGCCCTTCAACAGCAACAGAAGACGACGCTACGCGTCGTTGTGTCGTTATCACTAACCTTATCAGAATCGTCGCACGGAAGAAACAATAAAGCGGTTATGTTTTTTTCTTCTTAGCGGCGCCAGACCGCCCCCCGCTGAGCGCGGAGCGACGAACCTACGCGGTAGTTAGACCGCGCGATTCGCGGAAGCCCGGTCGTCTGGCGACGACTGCAGACGTTGCGAACAGGGGGAACTTGCTTCGAAATTCAGAGTTCGTGGATGGTTGCTGCGAGAGTAGGGGTCTCCACGAGGTCGGGGACGGGGGCAGACGTCTTCTTTGGCTTTGGGGATGTCAATAAGCAACCGATTTTGACCATGCCAAATAAAAAAACCAGCTGGGATCAGTCATGGAGCCCCTAAATAGGCTGAAAGATCTTTATGGAAGTGTACGCTTTGGCTTCTTAAGCGGCCGTGGGCATGACTTCATAGAATAAGCTCATCTGGTAAAATAACGAAGGGAAAGGAAATGAATCTAAGCATTTGTATTTTTTCGTTCGTTCGCTCGTGCGCGATTCCTTTTTGTGGCAAGGAAACATGGCCATACCCTAGCACTCAGCTCAATCAACGATGTGCTTGACCTTCTACCGCTGCACTACCAACAACCAACCAGCTTCGCCTCTACACCTGCCGTGGATGTTCCCGCCTATACTAACTACGGGTGTAGTTAACGGCACCACGAGTATTCTTGTCCTCGTCCTGAAGCACTTCACCGTGTGATTAAAAACAAAAAAAGAGGACCCAGTTCCACCCAGTGTAAAATCTGCTGAAACTCGGGAGCTGTGGGTTGTCTTTACGAAGATTCCGTTTACCTACGGCTTCTTTCTTGTGCGTAATATTGGGGTCATCTTAGCGGATAATTGTCGTGTAATTTGTTTTTGGATACGTTCGACAACACAACAGTTAGAGCCTTTTTCTGTAATCATATTCCCTCTGTATACAGATGGCCTTGCTTCACTGTGCAGAAGTCATTGTGGGAAAACCAGCGTACAAAAACAAAGCGTATATTGATTTTTTGAAAGTTGGCTTCACCTCTAAGCACAAGTGCATTGCTTGAAAGGTATTCTTTAAGTGCAATATAAGCCGTCATATATCAAAACCCGAAAGCCCTAGGGCCTTCTTTTAGTTTTTTATGCATTGTTTTACAGTGGGAACCGCTGAGAAACCTGCCCCAGGGAGAGCATGGCAGGATACCAGCATATTCCAAGAGCTCGTTTTTGCGCTCGCCTCAGCCGCTCTAGGTAAGTATTGTATGTCCAGCCCCACGACTCGATGCAATACGTAAGATGAGTGTGCACTAACGTGAAGTATAGGACACGCAGCGCGTAGAAAACCAAGGCGTCCAGTCCCCAGCCTCGGATTCTTGAAATATTGCCGCTGGCACCCAAAACCAGGGAGAGCTACATCTCATGCGTAACAGCAACCATCCCTACTGCGTCATGACTGGTGAATTCATACATCCTTTTCAGAGAGAGAGAGAGAGAGAGAGAGAGAGAGAGAGAGAGAGAGAGAGAGAGAGAGAGAGAGAGAGAGAGAGAGAGAGAGAGAGAGAGATGGTGGGTCTGGGTCAGCCATTTAGTCTAGAATCAGAAAGGTGGATTTCTTCATAATAAGTACCACCTTAAGCGCTATACGCTGGCCCACAAGACAACCTTTCAGTATGCAGCTACTGAACTAGCAGCGCTGATTGCTGCTTTCGTATCCATCACGGAGCAACCTGCACGCCAGGGGACATCATCGTGGATTCTCGGGTTGCGCCTGAGTGTTTGGCATCTTACTCAAAAGATCAACTCGTACTCGGCATAAATTCCTAGCACCTACAAGTATTACACCGGTCGCGGCGACTCAGTGCTAAGGCGCTGCGCTGCCGAGTCCAAGGACACGCGGGTTAAATCGCGGCTGCGGTGGCTGCTTTTTCAGATGGAGGTGAAAAGCGAAAATTCCCGGATTTGGGCACCCGTTAAAGAACCCCGGGTGGTCGAGATTAATTCTAAACCCTCGACTCCGGTGCGTCCCATATCCCAGGTATAGCTTCGGCGCGTCAAACCTCACAATCAACCACCTACAAGCATTACAGGCGCACCTTTTAGATGCGGCGCATCTCTTGCTCTGAGGCATGTCCCTCCTGCGTCGTCGGCGTCCGTCCGCACGCCACCTGCGCATGCACGACTCTCATCCGTTCGTCTCTCCCACAGCTGTGCGCAACACTCTCACTCCGGCGAATTAGCATAACGACAGCTGGCGCGCTTGGTTGGCGCGCGCTTCGCTGCGTTAACGCTGCGTTAACAGCTGCTCCGGTGCGCATGTGCGCGCATGCGCGACTCTCTCCCGCGGTCTCCTCTCCTTCATGCGCTGTGAATATAAAGCGGGTATCGCTCCGCGGCGGTTCAGTCAGCGCTTGCTCTCGTTCGACTTCGCGTCACTTTGCTTGACGACTGTGTGCCTACGCGTTCACAATACGTTTCACGCGATGTAGAGATTCAACCCAATGGAAACGCCAATTGAACCCCCAGATGCGCCGCATCACACCAGTGTTCCCTCGCGGGGAGATAGGGGCAATTTTTTTTTGTTTTTGTTTGTGTCTGCATTTTTATGTCTCTTATTTATTTCATTTTCTTTTTATCATTCATCATTTCGACGTACCTCTTCCCTCTTTCTTTTATTCTTTCGCCTCACTATGTTCACCACCATCTGAAGTAACAAGCCCCGCCGTTTGTGGGGATAACCTCTTCAGTGTTCATTAACGCTCTCTCTCTCTCTCTCTGAAAAGGATGGATGAACTCATCAGTCATGACGCAGTAGTTCCACACCACGTGCGGCTGAATGTAGCCTACACGGGGTACTTCCGGTCGAAGCTACAACTGGCCACTTCCTCCCCCCGCCCACTTTATGTTACGTACCCAAAGTCCTAGACCCCCACATATGCGAATGCGTGTTATTTCCAGATCTCAGGATGCCCTTATATCCTTGGGCCAGCCGCTTTCTGTTAGACTACAACAGAGTGTCGTGAGAAGGTGACGATGAACAGGAAGAAGACGGGAGAAAATAGAAGACGCGCAGGAAGAGTAAGGGGAAGAGGAACAGAAAACAATGATGGCTCATGGTCATCGTATTCGCTATGGAAAGCCGCTGGTGATCTGTGTTGGGTATTCGTTGACACGTATTGAAAGGGGGGCTTTTAAAAATTAGTGCACGCGACAGCGTCTCGGTAATCCACCCAAATCCAAATCCAAATCCAAATCAAATCAAATCAAATCAAATCAAATCAAATCCAGTCCAGTCCAGTCCAGTCCAGTCCAATCCAATCCAATCCAATCCAATCCAATCCAAACCAAACCAAACCAAACCAAACCAAACCAAACCAAACCAAACCAATCTAATCTAATCTAATCTAATCTAATCTAATCTAATCTAATCTAATCTAATCTAATCTAATCTAATCTAATCTAATCTAATCTAATCTAATCTAATCTAATCTAATCTAATCTAATCTAGTCTAGTCTAGTCTAGTCTAGTCTAGTCTAGTCTAGTCTAGTCTAGTCTAGTCTAGTCTAGTCTAGTCTAGTCTAGTCTAGTCTAGTCTAGTCTAGTCTAGTCTAGTCTAGTCTAGTCTAGTCTAGTCTAGTCTCAAATCAAAAAGTGCCATTATCCGCACATGGACCCAGGGGCAGAATTCTGAGTTGTGTCCGTTTCAAAAATGTCCATTCCGCGTCCGTTTCAGTCATGACGTAGTTACACTTTCGAGTCCTCTGTCCAATACTGTGCTCCGTCACGTCTGGTGATCCGCTTTCATCCGATCAGGGCACACTCGAAACGGACACATTGAAACGCCCCAGTACCGGGCTTGCGTTTTCGCTGCAGCGGTGCGATGCGGACGTTCAGAGGGAACCGGAATTCGAAAACCAAGGAACTCTCAAGAAAATGTTAGCGGACTGGACAAACGGAAGAAGCGTGAGACCGAGTAGTGGTGGAAAAAAGAAAAGATTACGAAATTGCGGAGGTAGGAACTTCTCCTGGCCAAAGCTGAGGGGAGGCCGGGGCAGGCGCTCTATTGTTTCAGCTACGGGGAAACGTATAGGGGGCAAAAAGCACTCACGGACGCCGCGACATTCTGCGGCACCGTGGAACGACGCTGGGTCGTTTTTACCCCTCTCTCAACATCGCGCGAGCGCTTGAAGACGCTTCGCGTCTAATTGGCTCACACGAGGAAGCGTTGCGCAAAGACTTAAAAAACAAAAGAATAAACCAAACAACAAAGGATGGAAAACCTTTTCTCGCGTCTTTTTTTATTCCGCATACCCTCCTCCGCATCCTCCCACCTCTCCCCTCTTATCTGTTTAATTTGTTTCCCAGAGTGTTCGTCTCACGGAACTGAATGTTGTTTGCCAGAAGGCGCGCTTATTCCGTCTCTCCTCTTTTTCCCCCGTGTTTTTTTATCTTCTGTTGTTTTACCTCCATCCAACCATACGTGCCCGTCCAAAGGCTTAGTGGAATCTGAGCTCGCTTTATAATAACAAGCGCCGCCACGACCGTTCTCTGTTGTTCTCTGTTGCACGGACGTTGGTTTTGGCTTCAGGCGAAGAAGGGACATCCTTGAGGACGCCAATCTTGTTTTTCTCTTCGCCCGCCTTTTTGTTTGTTTAGTTATACTAGGGGAAAGAAGAATCCACTCTTAACGTGATTATCCCGTACAGTTATGTGGTTGTTTGCGTACGTGTATGCCGGCTGGACCGTAATCTCTGCGAAGAAAGAATGCGTGCGTGTGTTGAGTTGCACTTGTGGACATGCATATTTACTCTTGCAAAGAGAACGTCCCGGCGAACGCTGCCGACTGGCGCCATCTTGCATAACGGTGACTGCTTGTGCCACCAACAAGATAGATGCCCCTGAGCTTTGTGCAGTAGAACAAAGGATGTTGATTGAGTGATTGAGTAAACTTTAATGTAAGTAGGAGGCGTGATTTTGGATCGATGGAAGATAGCGGCGCATAATCACGTGACACGTCATCCCAGGTTGCTCGCTGCATGTTCCATGCCACGCTAGATGCAAGGATGCATCTTTCCTGGAGAATGGTATGTATATTGCCGATGCAGGATGATTATGCGCAACGGATGCAGCAATGTCCGCCTTCACATTGCCAGTTATCCCACAATGGGCTGGAATCCACTGGGCTGCTATGTGATGGTGCGCTTGTAGAGCTTGGGGATGTAGGGCGTGTACGTCAGACACAAGCTGTTTTTTTTTTTTTTTTTGGAAATGGCGCTAGACATTGAAGTGCAACCCTGGAGTTTATGAAGATAGCCACCTCTCCTGCGGTCTGCTTGTTGTTGTGAGCGAAAGCCGCCCTCAGAGCTTGGAGGTGACCTGCTCGTGCTGCCCTCTCTACCAACTTGCGCTGCGTAGAGGAGTCTGAGCCGATCAGCAGCTCCACCCACTGCTGTGCGGTAATGATGGAGAGTGGTGGTTTTGTAGGGGGGTTGCGGGCCACCCGGTTAAGTGATGTTGTAGAGAAGTGCCCACGTTATTATGGTGTACTAGAACAGCGAGATGTGTCGTTCGGGGCTGGTCGTGGGGTCCCTTTTGCGATAAAAATCTCTGTTGAGGAACTCCTGTTGCATACGAGCTGGCTTCACAAGTTTTGTTTGTTGAATTCATCCTTGTTTATTGCATCAAATAGTCATATTTTTCCATTTTATGGCAGAAGGTTTTATAAAACCCCTTAAATCACTGTTTAGTATGGTTTAAGAACTTTTACTGGGCGCTGGCTGCAACAGGAGTTCTCTGGGGAACGCCGCCTACGCTCCATACATTTTTTTCATCGCAAAGGGGACCCACGCGCTCCGTTGGTTTCTCCGCCGAACGACACGGTTTTATCTTCTTGTACACTGTACCCACCATAGAGTTTCATTAGTATGAAACTCTATGGTACCCACGTCTTGGCGATATTGACATGCGGCTGGCTATTGGGATTCTTTGGGTAGGGGCCACGGCGTGTATTGTGGGGAAACGTTTTTGTCTGAAGTTCGCGGAGTTTAAGGACGTCGTATCTGGCTGCAGTGTGGTGAGGAGGCGGGTGTGTGTCGCTTTATTGAGAGAGAATTATTGACGTCGTTGCATTTTGTAATGGGCAAGGATGCCGTCGTAGGTGAGGAAGAGAGGGTACCGTATTTACTCGCGTAATGATCGCACTTTTTTTTTTCGAAAAATATGATGCAAAGTTAGGGGTGCGATCATTACATGAGGTAAATGTTTCGGGAAAAAGTTCCAGCGCAGAAAACGCAAGTTGCAGATAAGTCTCATTAACATAATAAACATAACAAATAAATACACAATAAAAACTCCACTGACCACCGAATGACCACCGAATGATGCAAAATGCAGTGTTTTCATTACGGAATGCGCCGGAATTACGGCATTGCGGAACGCGCCGGAACGAGTTTGCTGTGAGGTGAGGACAGGTCGACCAATAAGTGGCTGCTGCTGTCACAGTGTGGGACATCAAGACACGGCTGCCGACACAGTGAGCCGAGCGTGTTTTTTTATATGTTTTGTGAGTACATTATGTGCATTTAGTGAGAGTTTTTTCCGCACCAATAATGAACTCACGCTTGCCGATATCGCTAATATCATCAAGTCCGCGGCAATAACGTAGCCATGTCCGCTTCGAAAGAGGAGGAAACTAACGTAAGCACGACCATCGTCGTCTAGACTTGGCACACATACGACATATGGCTGCGGCAAGTTCAGGGTGCGATCATTGCGCGGAAAATTAAAAAAAAACGTCATATTGTAACGATGAACTTCAGGGGTGTGATCACCATAGGCGTGCGCAGAGTT
The DNA here is from genome assembly GCF_048455015.1 of Haemaphysalis longicornis. Lineage (NCBI taxonomy): Eukaryota > Metazoa > Arthropoda > Arachnida > Ixodida > Ixodidae > Haemaphysalis > Haemaphysalis longicornis. The sequence continues at coordinate 58,386,395 of NW_027526407.1, read as the reverse complement.
CTCAATTAGGGGGGGCAAAGGCAAAGTCTTACCGCTGCGCCCCCCCCCCCCCCGCCCCCCTTTTACAGCAACTCCCGACCTCTTCCCACCGAAGGCTTAGCGGTCCGAACGCAGTGCAAAGAGGGGTGGTTATAAAATTGTTATTTCAATGCGATGAAATTGCAACCCATACAAAATATTTCTGAGCAGAAATTTTTACTTTAATGTGTTACATTGGCAAAATATGGGCCAATTTGGCGCCCCCCTTTGATGATTAGGGGGGGCGGCCGCCCCCCCTACCCCCCCTGGGCGCACGCCTATGGTGATCACTATGCGAGTAAATACGGTAAGTAGTGGTAGATGTGGCGAAGGGTAAACGGTCGACGTATACAGTGAAGGCCTGGGGTAGATGATTTCGAGCCTAGGCACGAGCCGTTTCTTTGCCTTAGAACTCCACGTGACCTGGAGTCCATGCGACGCGGGCGAGAGGCAGATGATCTTGGCGTAACATTTGCAGAGCTTTAAAGGAGATGTAGCCGATATACATGTAGCATATAAATGAAATGTACGAGATGTAGCATACATATGAAAGTGGTGTACCCTCGGAAGGGTTTCTTATTAAAGTGGTGTACCATTGTAAGGGTTGCTTGACCTGTTGTCGACGTATCTGCAGTCCACCTATGTTTACTGGAACAGAGAGATGGTCGGACAGACAGACAGAAAGACAGACGGACGGACGGACGGGCAGAGGAGGAGGAGGAATAAGCATTTATTCAATTGTATGAGTTCCGTTGTGGGAGGCCTCCTTAGCCCAGGAAGCCTTGGTCCTTGGCTGCCCGGTGGGCACTGTACACCAGTCGTTGCTGGTCTTGAGGGCGTGAGCTGGTCAGCTGGTCCTCCCACTGCTCCAGGGTTGGGTATGGTAGGGGGGTTAATTATGCTGATTGTCGGCACTCCCAGACGATATGGTAAAGAGTGTTGGGTGAGGGGCAGTGTTGACAAGTAAATGTTTATGCTGTGTAGATGGCGTGGAGTAGTGTTCCCGAGGGGGGGAGGGGGGGGTAGGTGTTAGTTTGCAGCTTTCTGAGGGTAATGACACTATACACTTGACCCGTGGAAGCCCTAATCATCAATAGGATTACTTACGAAGCTCCACACCTCAGTCTCAGACAGACAGAGAACTTTTTTTTGGTCCTGAGGAACTACGTTGGAAAGACAAAGCTTTCATACAGAAATAGGGTGTATGAGCAGGATCGTGTGTTTCTCCGGCGCCGAGTGACTTTTTCTGGGCCATCTTGACCGGTTGCTGGCTGTTAGATTGAGGTCCACAAATGCGCTCAAAGTTTACAGGTTGTTGATGATTTTCTGGTTGTGCTTCGGAGAGGTGTGTCTACCTTCAGAAACAACACTGGCAGTGTTCAAAGATTGCCCAAGTCCGCTCCAGATAATGCATGGAATGCCGCAAAGTAACGCATTGAAGTTCTTGGACATTAGCCTCACGTTTTCGGACAATCAGGTTTGTTGAAGTTACGCCCTCCCACAGGTAGGAGTCCCTGTTTCCATTTAATTCTGCTCACGCAACACTGGTGAAACGCTCAGTAGCGAAGATGTGCTTCACCAGCGCCCTCAAGAAGTCCTGTGGTCACCACGGGCAGAGCGTTGTGGAGGCGCAGGTTTCTCGGCTAAGGCAATCAGGGTATCCTGAACACGTCATTGTGGCAGTCTGTGAGGCTGTCCGCTGGCGTGAGAAGCTAGCAGAGGAAGGGGCTGAAGCCAGTGCTCATTACCGTATTTACATGGTGTCGCACGTAGGCTAAATAAAATAGGGCCGAAAACCTGCATTCGGGTTGTCATCGGGTCATCACAACAAGCACGTCGAATGTCTAGGCGGCGTTGTGTACCGGGTTCTGTTGGCCTGTGGAAGGGTATAGGTGGTATTCATTAAAAAGTTTAGCGCGCAATTTCTTCGCTTGGCAACACTGAAAACCGCCATGTCCGTGGCCACTGTGCCAGCGCATGCGCTTTTCTTTGCGGCCGCATCTCGCAAAAAAAAAAAAAAAAACAGCGTTCATCGTCTGCTGCGTTTCAACATGATTATCGTTAGTGGCGTCAACAGATATATTATTAATCGCACTCACATTATGTGATGGCGCTCTACCTGCCCTCCGAGCACTTCGCATCACCGGACGATGAAACCGCGGCTGCGAACTGCGCGTAGTTGTCTGCCGGCTGGTTTCTCGTGTGTTAAATGTTTCACACTCATCAAAACAACTCACCTCTGACATTAGAGCGCGGCGGCTGGCAATCCGCTGATCTGCGGCGGCGACTTCATACGCGGCTGGCGACTATGCTGCACTCAACAGTACTTGGCGTCGAGGCATTACTTTACGTTCAGTGGGCAACAGTTTGCAATAATGCAGTTCCTGCTGTCACATATTCGTTTAAAAAATACCGCTGATTGCCTCCCCTCTTTCGCGTGATAGATCTCTCGTCTTTATTCTTTCTTTCTTCTTTTCCTGTCTCTTAAAAACTCTTTTTGACTTCGGTCCAGTTTGTTTATTTTTAATTGGCGTCACCCGTGCTACGTATGTGGTACGGGTTGGGCTTTTATTTTACTTTATAGCCCTCTATTTTGTCTGTCTGTCTGTCAAACGTACCATTGCGCTCACGTTGCAACCTTTGTGCCACGACCAACTCGCACTCGCTCGTACGTGCGCCCAGAGGCTGGGGTTGAATTGCAGATAAGGTTGTCCCATTCAGGAGCGGAACCATGACTTTTCGCGTAACCCAATGCTATCGTCGTGCAAATAAGTATCGAATCACTCGCACACTCCTTGCGCGAAAACACAAGGTCACGTCGCGGACCGCGGCCTGCCTGGCCGCCATGAAGGCATGAAGTAGAAGAGAGGTGCCTGATCTGCGGGCCGTGGGCATAACGTCGCTTTAGCAACAGAAGCTTGGCAACGGATATGGCGGCGCACACACATGGTTGGCTGCATGAATTCCACGCCAGTGAATGCCTCCTATATGTGGGACAGACGGCATGGTGCGTCAACTCTAGGCTAAGTGAGCGTCACAAGAACGGACAGAATTCGGGAACCTGTCAACTCAGTGCGGTGAATGCCGCGGGTGTGAGCCATACATTGAAAATTCACTGAAATTGTTTCATAATTCTGATCAGCGCGCGCGTGAGATACTAGTAGGGGCAGCTGAAATGCAACTAGGCGATTTCGAACGTGTCAGTACGACATCGACAGCCTTGTCAGAAATGGAGGCAGGGTTCTTTAAAAAAGAACTGACCATGGTAGTGACTGACACGTGTAGGACAGCACCAAGTTGGTCCGGTATTCTAACCTTCTGAGTAATTGTAAGCCTTTGTGTATCTCTTGTCTTTTTACTCGTATCTATTCCACCCTGGTTTAATAAAATTCAGTTGGAAGTTAGCGCATGTCTTCTGTCAGCACGTTATTTGTCCGTGTTGTTTTTGTGCTCTTAAGATGAACGTAATGCTATGGCAGAGCTAGTATGGTACGACACAGTATACCATAGTTTTGTATATGGTACGGTATTTTGTATATACAACTCTTATATGCAGACAAACAGCTGTACAAGTTTAGCAAACAGTTATATATGTACAGCTGTATTTTTTTCTGCCGAGTACATCGAGCATTAGGTTCTGCTCTTAAACCGCACTGGGAAACGAAAAATCTTTTCCATAGCAGTGAATTTCAGCCTGAATCAGGTACTTTTGTTTACCTCCGTTTCTACAAAAAGGTCACCGGGGCGATGTCCGCTACCCCTGTCGTACCCACGTGAGTTTTGGAGAATGTAAATATTTACACTGCAATCTTGCTTTTGGCCGGGTCGGGAAGCAGGGGCCCTTCTTAGTCAAATATACGCTGATCTTTTCGTTTTCCTGTAAACAGTAAAAGGACGCGACAGCTGTCGTAAACGACTCAGGTTTGAAGCGTTCGTGGTGTTTGTGCAAAATACTTAGATTAAAGAAAACAAAAGTAAGGTCGTTAAACTTCATTCGGAACAAAAATATTTTTGTTCCAGTTGCAAACTGCCCTGCGGTCAACGAACCTCAGGGTACTGCGATCGACGCTGCTTACGACCGCCGTTGTTTGGAAGAGTTATTAGGTGATGTTTTGTCTCGAAGACTTCTGGAGAAGTTGACGTAGAAGACGGGACAAACAAGTGATTTAGTGCATAACTGGGGACAAAGCGGTTAGACGTAGGGGGTTGAGGGTAGTGGGCGCCCCTGAAGCGCTGGCATCTAATAATAATGTTCGCTTTGACAGACATTGAAGAAGGAGAAAAAACCGAGATACAAATGCGCCATTACGCATTATTTAAACAAAAATTGAGACGCCCTTAAATACATGTCAAAGACATACAAAACGTACTTACTTCCGCTACTTGTCCTGTGAACGCAAGACATGCCATTTGCTGCGCGCTTGAAGTACACCGTAGCGCGGCTCCTTGGAATCATTTTTCTATCTGTCCCGGAAAATTATACTCTGTCAAGATCGCTGGATGTAGCCAGCTTGCTATGGAAAATCGACAACAAAGCGCACACGCCGTTTTTATTTTCTTTTAACGAGTACTTTTACGCTATTCGAACAATACGCGGGCAATATCGACGGAGTTCAGCGTCCAGCCACCCTCTTTCACTCGAAGTCTCGCAACCATGGTATCAGGAAGCCGTCGTCGGGGCCAGTATCGCCATTGAAGTATACACCGTGCCGAACGCGGAACTGCTAGAAAGAAAAGAAACAATGTCCGCCACGCCGAAAGGCTCGAACCCGGTCGAACCATCGAGCCATTCGGGATAATCGATTTAAGCATGCATCCATACGCGTGCGCGCATTGAGCTGCGCGGACCGCCACGTCGCCTGCAATGGCGACGTGCCCGCGTCGTCTGCCATCTTCCTCGTCGCAGACGATAAGCATCTTCATAACTTCCCGCCCAAACTGGCCGCACAGGGCGTGCTCAGGCATTGCACGCGGCACATATACACGTAGTCGCACCTCGCCCGGCCAGGAAACGAGGAAATGAAACTTAGCTCGTGCGTATCACAGAATCGTCCACGGCGTGGCCTCTTCACCCTTCAACGCCGTCCGCCCCGCCTCGCTGAAAGCACGTCGTCGCCTGCTACGCGTATCGTCTGCTACGTACGCGCGCGATATGAGCAGCACACGACGCAGGGCCGCGCACCGTGTCCCATTGTCTTTTCGGCGTGGTTATAGTGTGCCGCGTGGCGTCGAGGGGCACTGACCGACTCCTCGCAAGCCAGCGCGGAGGTCCATCGGCATTCTCGTTATCGCCGGCACGGTTGTCCATTACGACTTCGGCTACTGGCTTCGGCTTGCTTCTCTTGTCTGTTTGTTTCGAACGACGGTCAGTTCCGCGTTGTTCGACTGCTATAACGCGTTTTGAGGCACGAGCGGCTTCCATTGGACCGTACGCGTGACACCAATAATGACAAAAGCCGGTAGGCAACAACTGGCGTTGTGCCGGAACGTCGTGATTCGCGCAAATCTTGGTGAGCGCGCGGAATGCAAAGTTCATGTTCGGTCACTAAATAGCGGCATACCCTCAAAGAGGAAAGAATGCGAAGTATTTATCTGTGCACGTTTTTGTCGAATAGTGTACCCGATGCGTTCGGACGTACCTTCGCAAACAAAAGCAGCGTGTGGACATGCATGGTAGCAAAAACGTGACCTATGGAATTTCTGCAATGATCTATTCGTGCGTCTACTTCAGCAGGCATGATTTGCGCCGTGTATTTGTTTCTATACCTTGCAAATGCATTGTTCATTGAGCTTCCTCATACCGGTCTCCTTATAACCCGGCGATATATGCGAGCTCCGGGAAAGTACGCGGTGCTTAGGCCATGCCTAACGACTATAAAAGTCACGTGATCGCATGGGTCATTCTACGCATTTTCTTAGAAACGTTCCAGGGTGACTATATAGTACATGCTTCTCGTGCCACTAAATAAGAGAAGGTTCAGCTCGTGTAATTGCTTCTTTTATTACAAACCAACAAGACTCGTTCGCATTGGATTCACGCTTTGGTTAAATGATTTCTGGAAAAATTTCGAAGCCAGAATCTTGGTCTTTTAAATTACTGTGGCGTTCTTCTTTATTTGCGCCCTCCTTCCCCACCTCCCGTACTTTTTTTATTTAAGCCGTGATGAGAAATACTTACTTGACTTGCTGCCCCAATCAGCATTGTCGATACCTGAGGCCTGCAGTCCGAGCGCTGCTCTAGAAAGCATAAATACCGCGTACAAGCTAAAGCTTTATACCGACCGGAATCCCAGGTGCAGCACTGTGAAAAATTTCTTAGGCCGGGTTCAGACGGTTGCCGCAAATGTCCTAATAACTTCCTCTGAGAAACATGCTAGATCAATAGAAGGGGCCTTATGCAGACTTGGAATTGGCCACACACACATCACACACTCATACCTTTTAACAGACGCAAACAAGCCACAGTGCCATCGATGTGGGGGTCAGCTTTCTGTCCTTCATATGCTTATTGAGTGTGACATGTGCATCATTGAAAGGAAACGTCATTTTAATGAAGTTTACACATATAACATTCCCTTGCACCCTTCATTATTTTTATCAGACCATCCAATGTACCCATACAAAAAAGTTTTTAGTTACCTAGCAGATGTAGACTTTTTAAAATACATATCATATAGACCATAACCTCACATGTGTTCATTATGTGCTTTAAAACAGTGGTGGAACCTGAGACTTTACACCTTAGGTGCTTGCACTCACTGTTTTAATACGACCCTATACACCATTTATCTTAGTATACTCACTATGCTTTAATTATGGCCCTATACACCAACCCCCTGAGTAAAGTTTTTAAACTAGTGCCTCCTTTACAAATCTTTCTCATCTCTTTCATCATTGTCATGGCGCTCTTTGCCTTTGTCGGCCTTGCGCCATTAAACCCAAAATCATCATCAACGTCCTAATAACTTCCAAGAATGACTTCATTTCACGCCTTAGCCAACCGAACTGCGTGACGCATCGTTTTTTTTTTTTTTACGCCCATAGATCACGATATGGCTTTTGCGTCGGTAGTCTGAACATAGCCTTATACGCATCCAAGCGACCATTGCGCACGTACGGGGCTACATGCCAGACTTACAACGAAGCAAAGCTCGAAGTTCAAGGTCTACTCTACTCCAACTTTGTTAAGTTAAAGAGAACTGTGCGAAGCACCTCACAAGGACGAGAAAAGGAGGACACTAGCACGTCGTACTGGTGATGTGTATAAGTTAACAATATCCACGCACAAATTACAATAAAAAATTAGCAGTGGCTTAGCTCAGCCATGCCAGGATATACGTACCGTGAGCTAAGGTTCAGCTGGTTATTCTTAGCTTTCCTGGTTTCTAGGATTAGCCTGATTATTATGCTTACTGCTGCTTCAATGACACACGCACGGTATACGCATTATGTGACACGTAATTTATCAAGCGGCTCCGGCGCAGCGTCACCGATCGCCCCAGAGCTAATCTGGGTCCACAGGCGCACGCCGGTGTTGCTGCGACGCACGAGCCATCGGTTCCACACCACCCGGCCACCCCTCGCATGATCATCAAGTGGACCGGGCCGCCACGTGCGGAATGGAGGTCGGCGAAGACGCTGGGCGCGTGGGGTGTGTGAGACGCCGGGCAGCGAGCAACGTTCTATACGCTGTGTGACGTCACTGTTACTCGCGCATGCGCAGCGCGGCTCTCCAGGAGCCACGCGAAACTGCTCAACCTCTGCCAGTGTAGCTCACGCTGCAAAAAAAAAAAAAAAAAAAATCCCCGCATTTCCCCGAGGGGAAGAATGTGAAAGTGCGAATGCACGAGTTGAATTTGCGCTGTTCGGTAATGTTCGCGAAAGAGAGATCACACACACACACACACACACACACACACACACACACACACACACACACACACACACACACACACACACACACACACACACACACACAACTACAAAGAGAGAAAGATGCATTTATTCACAGACACCTATTTGTGTTGTCGTTGTGCTTGTTGCTAGAGCGGATCTCAGCTTTGAAATTTCGTGTCAGTACTCCTTTAAGCGGGTGCATTAGCCCTTCTCACGCCCGATTCCTGGCCAATCCCCCACGTGGGTATGTGCCATGTCAGCGGCCAGGCAGCGCGCGCCCATCTCCCCCCGTTGCTAGGGAAGACGAGGAGCGCGCGCACCCGCAGCTGTTGCTATGCGGACTACGGCGGCGGACGATTCAGGCTCGCTTAAGAAGTGCATTCGCACTTAAAACGTAAAGCCCAGAAGTGAGGTAATGATTTACAAATTTTTGCAGTCGATCTGTCACCGGAGTTACAGAACAGAGAGCGGATGAGCCCGTAGTCGCGGAGGCGTTGCGGGCGCACCGCTGCCGACGTTGCTAGGGAGACGTCAAGTCAGAGCGCGGCTCGCCGCCTCGACGAGCCCTGTGACTGCCGCCACCGCTTGCACGTGTTTTTTTGTAGCTTGAGCTACACTGGCCGAGGTTGAACAGTTTCGCGTGGCTCCTGGAGCACCGTGCTGTGCATGCGCGACGAGCAGTGACGTCACATCACAGGGTGCACAGCTGGCGTGCCGGAGCCGCCGCCGCCGCGACTGGACTGAACTGGATTGGACTCGATTAGATTGGATTAAATTGGATTGGATTGGATTGGATTTGATTGGATTGGACTGGATTGGATTAGAAATCGTTTTAGCGGCACTAAGCATGATCATCAGCTAACCCTAGACAACCAGGAAACCTAAGAATAACCAGCTGAACCTTAATTAGGTCACGCTGCGCATTTCCTGGCATAGCCGAGCTAAGCCACTGCTAATTATTTTTAAAATGGAGTGGGCAGCCAGAGCAGAGAGGTAAAAAGTAAGGAATGGGAATAGCAATGACGAAACGAAATGTCGCTACTGATAGACAACAAAATAAGCGTCAGTCAGCCAACACCGCTGGTGCAGCTGTCCCCAGTGTAACGGAGTGGCCACTGAGAGACGGTGCTAGGTGTAAGGGAAGGCTGGTAACGCGTTGTAGGGGTGAGGCGAGGAAATTTGCTGCTGAAGATTGGATTCGCACATCACAGGATAGAAGTAGGTGCCAGTCAATCGGAGATGACTTCATCCTGCCGTAGACATAAAATAGGCTGATGAGGATGATAACGGTGTGTCCTGTCTGTCTGTCTGTCTGTCTGTCTGTCTGTCTGTCTGTCTGTATGTATGTCCGTCCGTCCGTCCGTCCGTCCGTCCGTCCGTCCGTCCGTCCGTCCGTCCGTCCGTCCCTCGATTCAGCCACCCGGCCAAAGTGCAACAGATGCTGCACAATAGTCTATATTCCCACAGCCAAATCTACGCGGATACTTCTCAACATGTTGAGCCAAAACAAAATATTACGCCTACCTGGGGCAAGACAGAAAAAACATAAGTGAATTTTGCAGGGGTTTCTTTATTAAAAATACACGAATGGTTGATTTAATAAAAGACACGTCCAGAAAAGCACAAAATCGGTCGCCTGCGGTTTCCCTAGCGGCATTTAAAAAAATAAAATGGCAACAGTAAAGAAAGGTTCCGCTAGATAGTTGTCACGTTCCGTATGAGCAGTTGAGACAGATAAACGCCCACCAAATTTAAACAATAGATGGCACCGATTCCGCTCGTTGAAATTGTGCGCTCAAGCCAGTAATTTAATGCTTATTGGAGGAATTACAGTCAGGAAGAAACCACTATTGCGCCTCATGTTTCGTGTTCTCATAAATTCCTGGGCCTCTGCTTAAGTGGCCTGTATTATATTTGGCAAAAATTACATCGTCTGGGCTGGGGCCAAAGTGTAGAAACCGTTGAAAATAAGAAAAGCAAGACAAAACACTCCTTCCTCTTATGCTAGCATGATTTATTATGCAGCATGTCCCTCCTTCATCTGTGACATCAGAGAATGTCGCGGAGGCAGCTGCGTAGCAGTGGTTGTTCATTTTGGTTGGATTGCGTTGTACTTCACCTAGATTGGATTGTATTACATTGCACTTTTCCTATGGTAATTACTATCATATTCCAGAACAATCCTCGAAATCCTTGAACAATATTAAATCTTTCGGAAACCACATTTTAAAGCGAAGCTTTTTACCTCTACCCCCTAACGGTTCTGTCGCGACCATTGGTGTCAACAGAAAACTCCCGCAAAAAAATAAAACACGTTACTGGCACCGCCAGGAATCGAACCTGGAACAAAATAGAGAAACGGAGCGAGAGCCCGATGTCTTAACGATTGAGCTGTGGGCACATGCGGAGATGGAGGTGACATACGGTGCTCTCACCAAGCACATCTGGGGGTTTACCCCCTGTGTTCTCACTGAATGTCACGTGATAGCGTCACGCGACCTCTCGCGCCGGTGTGCGCCGCACGTGTTTCGGCCGTGTGCGCGCCTTGCGCATGCGCTAGGAGTTCGAAAAAAATTAAAAGAAGCTCACACCAAAGCATGGCATCTCACTCATCCTCCGTCTGTTCCGCCGATTTCGTCGCCTCAGTCGGCTGCGGTAGAGACGGAGAAGTAATATCGGCCGTTTAACACCGGATTGGAGCTTTCTTTAATTTTATATAAAAAAGTTTCCACTCATGTGCTTCACCAATATAACTCAACCAAACACCATTCACGGGTCATGCATCGATTTAACCTAAGCACAGAATATATCTGAAGTAATAAAGGGTGTGGTTTCACTTGTCTCTGGTTTCACTCTTTGTAGAGCCGCATGTGCGGATTCAAGCGACGTCGCTCGGCCAATTGTTGTGGGTGCCGTTTACAGCTTTGCTTGCCAACCACATTCACAGGGTTAATGAGCGTGCATTTTTTTTAAATTTAAGCGTCGTTTTTTGTTTTTGAATACCTTAACTTCTTCAGCGGCTGTATTATGGACAGTGCATACAAATTGTTAGTTCTGTGAGGGTAACAGGTTGCTTTAATTACACTCTTCTGTTTCGTTTGAAGAAAAAATAGTCGTTACTTTTTTGAGGCTTTACGCCGGTGGTAACGCAACGGAAAGAGAGAAAAACAGCGAGAAGTATGCACAGATAGCACAAAAAACAAACAAAAAAAACAGAAAAAAAATGAGTTAGCCGAAAAACAGAGTCGTTCGTGAGGTGGAAGGGTGGCGTTATGCCAGGCAGAAACCGCTCTCACTCAGGGAGGAAGGTCCTCAGCTCGTTCAAGGTTCTGGGAGTGCCATGACATTTGGGCGTCACCTTGTCTGCGAATAACAACTGGGCCACGGCTTCGTGAGTGTGACTTCGAAGAGCTAGTTACGGAGGCTCCACTGACAACACTGCTGTCTTTCCATACTTAGGCATTTTTTTTCCGAGAACCAACAATGTAGAAAGTCTAATTAATACCTTTTACAAGAGAAAAAAAAAATTGATTGGCAGAGTTAAGAAACTTAATTATTATAATAGTGCAAACGTATATAAAAGCAAGGAAAACAATAAAAGTATAACCAAACGAAATAAAAAGTCACCTTATTGTACTTTTGATAGCCAATATGGCAGTACTCGTCAGTCGCAGGATACTTACAAAAAAAGAGAGAAAAAAACTAAAAGAAAAAAAAGCGGGAGATAACGTATCGAAATCGGACAGGCCCGCAAATTCAGCGCCCTAACGCGATGAACTAAAAGAAAATCAAGAACGGTACAAGAAATCACAAAGGTCTATCTAATTGAGCGCACTCACACGGTTAGCTAAAAGATCATAAAAATTAATTGCCGAAATCCCAAAGGTCTATATCCCGTGGCCTCACCTGGTTATGTAAATATAAAAAAAGCAGAAAATAAAGAAGAAGACGTTGTCTGTGCTGAATTCATCCCTGAAGTTTCGTTGGATTCCGGAAAACTTGAAAGTGTCTAAGGTAATTTTGCTCTAAAAAAAAAAAAGCCGGGTCAGGGTTTCGGTTTAGACAACTTAAGGCCGATTGCTCTGACCTCCAACATGATAAAATTAATAGAGCGAATAGTTTTCAAACGGCTAGCTTCTTTAATCCAGGACAGGCAAGTACTTAGTCCTGCTCGGATTAGTTTTAGGCGGGCTGTTCTATTTGGAACGCTGATGTCGACTTGGAGGCGAGGATTCGCTTAGCACAAAAAGGAAGCATGGTGTCGGCATTAGTGACCTTAGATGCAGCTAAAGCTTATGACAGTGTCGAGAATAGTAACTTGCTAAACAAACTTGCCCGCGTAAATCTCCCCGCGTACCTTTTTGCTTGGATTAGGCCGTTTCTGGCCGATCTGGCTGTCTCGGATTCTGCAGTGTTCTTTCCGTATTTCATCGTTAGCCTTCTAGTCTTCCTTAGCCACTGCGTGTCCACGCTTTTCAAGTATAGGTACCTAAAAACCTTAGCTGCCCTCCTACGTTGATCCATTGCTCTCAACCTCCTCTCAAAACATATTTTACTCTGCGCTTCTCGAACTTCAAATGACGCAGCCCATATCTCCCTGCATTGAGTGAGTGAAAAAAACTTTATTTAGTCGAGCTTCAGGCGCCGATGGTTGGGAACACGACCTTCCTCTACGGAACTATGTGTGCAGTGCCAAAACCCGCAAACAATCGAACTTTTTTTTTTTTTTTTTTTGCCTGTCGCCCTATGTGAATCCTGCCGTCGCCGAAAGGACACTGAAGTCGACCTGAAAACGGTCCCCACCCGTCTCAACAAGAAAGTTTTATCTGATCTGATCTGATCTGATCTGATCTGATCTGATCTGATCGCCTGTCGCCGCTTCTCGGCAGCTAGACAACTGCTTTTGAAGGACAGTATTGAGCGTTTCGGGTTGACTCTATCTGTTCCACTTATATTATCTATTGGGGCAACAAATTCAGGGTATGCGAAAAGGCATAATATATATAACTGTATTCAAGCTTTTCCTTCTGCGTCAGATCGCTTGAATCGCTAAAGGGTACTAATTATTGGGTAATTGGATTTTAGACGTAGCGAACTTTCATCTTACGGCCTCTTTCCGGAAACACAACCGAAAAATTCCCCGCATTTCTCCGAGGGGAAGAATGTGAAAGTGCGAATGCACGAGTTGAATTTGCGCGGTTCGGTAATGTTGGCGAAAGAGAGATCACACACACACACACAACTACAAAGAAAGAAAGATGCATTTATTCACAGACACCTATTTGTGTTGTCGTTGTACTTGATTGCTAGAGCGGATCTCAGCTTTGAAATTTCGTGTCAGTACTCCTTTAAGCAGGTGCATTAGCCCTTCTCACGCCCGATTCTTGGCCAATCCCCCACGTGGGTATGTGCCATGTCAGCGGCCAGGCAGCGCGCGCCCATCTCCCCCCGTTGCCAAGGAAGACGAGGAGATTCCTGGCCAATCCCCCACGTGGGTATGTTATGCGGACATCGCCGGTGGACGCAGGTTCAGGGTCGCTTAAGAAGTGCATTGCACTTAAAACAAGAGCGAACAAGGCCAGCGAAAAACCGTGGAATATCGTAACCGCTTTGCAATTTTTGATGTTTTTGAGTTTCTGAAGGGGCCGAGATACAGTTGGATTTTACGGCGCCATTTTTCAGTATGAAAGCAATATTCCTTCCTGCATAATCGTCGTTTCTTTTTAATTTTTCGTTGTTTACTTTAAAGTGGGCCACGATATTTTTGACCATTTTCGGGGATAGTGAGGAGAACAAAAATTGGTCAAAATTTTAAAAAAGCTGATGTTAAGAAAAGAATTTGTTTTTGGACGGGGGGGGGGGGGGTAATTTTTTTTTTCGACACGGAGACCTACAGTCATGGAGTACTTCGCAAGTGTTTTTTTTTAGGGCACATTTTGTCACCGTGTGCTTCTGATGAAATAAATAAACGTTTATATACGAACAAACACACACTGATGTTGTTCTCCGAAAAGATTCTGCGATCAAGGCCTATTTCTGCAAGAAAGGTGGCGAAACGAGTATCTGAACTAGCGTTTGTTTTGACACGGTGCATTAATCGACTACCGGAACATGTCAAAGTGACGTCTTCACATTGTATTTTCGCAAAGAAGAAGGCACGTCTGAACGTTGACTTACTGACGTCAGCGCACTGCGTTGACCTTCACTCATCCGCCCGCAGCAACGTAAAGAAAATCGAACACCGACTACGAAAAGAAAACAAGACAACAAAGTCGGCTGTAAGCAGATGATAAAAGCCGACGCACCTTTTTCTTCTTCCGCATCTACTAGTCGCGCGCACTGCGAAAAGAACCGCGCCTACGGCACGAGCAACGGATGCACAAAAAAGAAAAAGAGGTAAAGCCAAGAGCCTCAATTACACCTCCACGCCGACATTCAAAGAAGAAACCAACGGCTCAGCGCGCTGCAAGTTGCCGGGCGTCTTGCATCAGCCCGCGGCCGCGGTCGGGCGGGTCACGTGGGGCCGTCAGAGCTCGTTGATTGGCTCATCGTCGTGTGCAGCAGCGCCCCCGCACCGGTTTTTGCTCCCCTTCTCGCCTCCGTGTCGTCTGCTCTCGATGGCTGGCCGCCGGTCGTCTGCTCTGGTTTCTACAATTGAACGTTTTTCGGCCGCTTCTGTGAATACCTTAACACCAGTTTGAATCGTCATCCCTTAACTTGTGATTACCCTAAATTACTCGCCTCCAGTCTTCGCAGAGAATCGGCTTGTTTTGACGCGCGGTTTCCTCGCAAGATGGCATCGTCGTCTGGCATCTGGGTATTCGGCTACGGATCGCTGGTGTGGAACCCCGGCTTCGACTTCGTGCGTAGCCAGGTTGGCTACATCCGCGGCTACGACCGGAGGTTCTGGCAGGGCAACGACAAACACCGTGGAACACCGGATAAGGTGAGCGATTTCAGTTTTCGTCGTTTGTTACCTTCCAATACGCCAGATGTCTGACCCAGCTTCGACGTCTGGGAACAGCTGCTGCTGCTGACGCGCTGCTGACGACGCGTTCGTGTAACTTGGGGGCGGACGATAATTATGCTTCGGCAGCAGCTGCTTTCGCCGACGTCACATTTCTTTTTTGTTTGTTGATACGAAAAAGAAGAAAAGACAGACACACGTAGGCCGAGTTATCCTAACAACAAAACACTCCCAAAGTAGCCTTTTAAGCAAAACACATATTTCCTTTTGTTACTGCTAATTTTTTATAACGTGGGATAGTGTGCTAGCCGTCGCATTATAACGTAGAGCTAGCAGGGAATCCGATTCCGATTTCTCCGATTGACTTCATAAGGGTGTTTCAAATTAATTATTTCCTTTTTTTTTTTTTCCAGAAAATTTGAAACTGCTTGTGCAGAAGCAGCCAGTGTAGACGAAAACTTCGCGTTTGAATAGCAGTTGCGTTAACATTGGGCTATTTATCATCTAAGCGTTCGGACAGCGATTTTCGTTCCGCGTTGACAAACAACAGCTGTTCGGCGCTTGTTTAGAGGGGAAACGAGTCGTATGACACTTGTTGCGCAATGCTGTTTTTGTTTTCGCTGCCTATAGCCCTCGAGGGAGTGCCTCGAAGACAGGCGTAAGGATGGACACGGGTGACGCACCGCTTATCCTGTCATCGACTTGTCTGAACTGCGTGTGATGAATCACTGCTGGATTGATGGTCGAAAATGGGCGCTGCTTGTGCGCCTTGGGGGAATGTCCAACTCTGCAGTCACTTTTCCTTTAGCTTACTGTGAGTGCAATGATGCTATAAATTTATTAGTGTTATTTTGTTGCCGGTATGTTCCCCGACGAATTGCGTGGCCTCTGGATTCACCGTTGTACTTGTCTTGAGACCCTAGTGTAGGAATTTGTTTAGGCATTGCATTAATCATTCCGTCCAGCTACACTTTCGCTCGTAACAAAAATGCTAGTAAAAAGGTAGTAACGGACTGTATTTACCAACACCTTACGACTTTTACCCCTAGAATGGTAGGCAGGTCCTGCCACTAAGTACGGAACCTAACTCCTATCGCTACTAGTCTAGACCGTGCACTCAGTAGCTGCTGCTTGTTTGATACTAACATTCTCTGATAGTAAAAAAAAATCTGTGAATTATTTAACATAATAACTGCAGCACTTTTCGCACTCCAAATCACGATTAAAACGTTTTTTTGCAAATCCACATGCTGACTTGCATATGTTCACATTAAAATGCATATGATTCCAAAATTATCGCCAAAATGTTTGATTTTTGCGGCAAGCCCACTGACTCTTCCGCTGATAATGCCTACTTTTCCCTTTCTTATTTCCATTTTGCTCTTTCGTAATGTGCTTATGGTGCGCGCGCATCTGTGTATTGGACAATTGATGAGAGAAAGAAAAAACACATTAAAATTATGGTCAATATACTTAGCAACAGACACGCGTGTAGCAATGAAAGTTATGTGAACTGTTCTGTAACTTTTCCTGAGGGAAAATTGCATGAACGTACTTTACAAACATCAATACTGTGAAACACTTTTCCTGCTTTTGGAAAAATGCACTTTTTTCATTTCTTTGAGGTGCGTTTTTTTTCTGTGGTTGTGGTGGCAGCTTGACGCACCAGGAAACCCTGATGCATGTATAGAGATTTTAATTTGGGTCACTGACATCGAAAGCACAAATTCCATTTATCTGGTCTGCAAAGTGAACTATTCTGATGCATATAAATGATGTTATTGAGACCTTTCTCAAGCTTGAAAGCACGTTCATCTGTACCTATTTTCTTTTTACATTTTAAAGGCCTGAACGGTTACTGGTACCTTCGTTATATTGTTACTTCAAACAGTACATCCGCGTTGATCGCGCTAAAATTTAATTTCGTGAACCTCGGAAAAGTTAAATTTCTTTGGGCTAACATCACTCCTACATTAACCGAAAGCTTGGCCACTATATAAAAATACTTTACTGTAGCATAAGTTCATACTCGTGGTATTAAATAGGTTTTCTACGTCAACTACAACCCCCCCCCTTCCCTTTGAAATAGAACAAACGGAATGGGGTTTACGCAGAGCCTTTGTGTACACCACATGAGTGATACATCGGGTATCATAATTAATGCCACTGCTTATTGCATGCAAGTGCTAAACCGCTGATTTTTTTCGCTCCTTTTCCTCTATTTCCTCATTAATGCAACTCTGCAATGTCACGTCACGACTGGACGAATCAAATTTATTAGGCTAACCTAAGAAAACATCATCAGGCAACCTTGGAGTGTCATTTCTTATTTTCTCCTTGCGTTCCAATATCAGACTTCATGGTTCGTGCCGTTCTAAAGCCGCTACGTTTGCAGTTCTAGGACGACGTTGGTCGTGTTTAGGTGTTCCTATGAACGACAATTAGCCACATTTTCGGAAAAACTTTGAACTTGAGTGAGAGAGAGGGAAAAATAATTTTGCTCGAAACTTCTACTTATCTAGCTTCATTCACAGTTAAAAACTTGTGGTCACCGACCAAAGGTTCATTAAAAGCGCAAAAAAGACGTTTCGGCTTCCGTACGGAAGCCTTGTTCACTGAGCGAATAAGTCCGACGTATGAAGCTTTTAAGTGCGCCGAAGTAATCGCTCCAGAGTCCAGGCATCTTTCACACGTCGAAGGGAGATTGCCTGCGTTGCGGTTCAGGGTTTTTTCGGTCGTTTGCATAATCAGGGACTCGAAATATCGGCGTGACAGCAATTTCTTCTCTCTGGCGATAACTGATGCGGATATATTTTGCGAGTCGGGGCCTGCGCGTGTTCCGCTAGCGCGTTCGAAGCTATCTTCTTGTTTTTGACGTCGTTCTTGTGCTCGCGCAATCGTCTTTCAAAGTTGCTGCTCTCACCAGTGTAGCAACAATCGCAGTCTGCGCAGGGAATTTTGTATGACACCCCGGGGAATCGGTTGATCCTGTCTTTGACGCCACCAGCTCGTTCCTCAGCTTGCACGCAGGCACGTGAGGGACGTGCATATCGTAGGAGCGCAGAACAAGAGCCGATGAACCTTTTACCCGACCAGGCGAGATTTCGTCAAAAATGAGCAGTGGCTTAGCTCGGCTATGCCAGGATATACGTAGCGTGAGCTAAGGTTCAGCAATCCAATCCAATTCAATCCAGTCCAATTCAATCCAGTCCAATACAATACAATTTAATCCAAACCAATCCAATCCACTGCTCCTCGCGCTTGCGCAGCACGGCCCTTCAGGGTCCACGCGAAACTGCTCAACCTCGGCCAGTGTAGCTTACGCTACAAGATTTGTTTTAATCTAGTTTCATTCTACACGTGAGCCTGCTAGGTTGGAAGGGTTGTTTGTGGACGGGGACGCGGGAGGGGGGAGGGGTGATAGGGTAAGGTCGAGTGAAAGTGTACAAAATACGACGGGACGGGCAGTTGGGAATTTTTTAACGCAGAAGGGCACTGGGTATCCCAAAAACGTCCCGCGAAAAAAAAAAAGAAAAAAGAGACGATGACCGAAATGGCGAAGCGCATTGCCTAACTACTGTTTTTAGTACAGTCCAGCCCGCTCATAACGAACACATCGGGAAATGTAAAGCACTTCGTTATATCCGTTTTTCGTTATATCTGGACATAAAATGCATGCACACGAAGGGTGACGGGAGAGGAATGGATTTCGTTAAAACCAGGTTCGCTATAAGTGGGCTATATTGTGTTTCCTAAAGTGTCATTCAATGTCGATACGTATGAGACAAGCTGTGTATATATATATACTTCAGTATGGCTTTACGACTTTGCCTGAAACTTGTTCGACGGAGGGTCGTGCAATTTGTATGACATGCCATTGAACTTGTGGTGCAGTTTCTAGTATACTTGCAATCCAACTTCTACGACATGTCCTACAAACTCCGCGACGGATCGTACAAACTGCATGACAAACCTCAAAGCCTATAAAGCAGCCTCTACGATATGTCGTACAACGGCCTGTATACGACATGTCATAAAGATTCAACGACATATGGCTTCACAATATCATACATGTCGTTCGGATATTGTGCGTTTGTCGCACTCGATTTTCAGCGGAGTGGTCATTGCAGAAGAGAGAGACAGAGCACGTCGCCACTTCTCTTGTTAGGGAAATACTAGTGGAGGAAATGTGAAATGTCCGTGGTATTCTTTCAGCGCTGTTGCCGGTCCCTTCGGGTCGTGTGAGTCAGAGTTCCGCGGACTGTCCTCGTAACGGGGTGATCCCGGAAAGCCCCGAAGCCGGGCGCGTGCATACCCGCTTCGCCTCCTCCCTTTGCAGCGGGTTGGGAAAGCGTGTTATAAACTGGAAAATGCGGGAGGCTTCACAAATGAGGCTTTAGGTTCACGCGAATCGGCCTAAGCAGGATAGTAGTGTTTTCGCACTAAAGCATTTACACTAAACCTTCGTTACAAGTCCCCGAGGCAACAAATTGACTCGTTATAAGCGGGATTTCGATAAAAATGGACAGTGATCTACTTTCCGTACACCGGATTTGGGGGACACGAAAAAAACTTCTAGTGAACCGAGAGTTCGAATAAAGCAATTTCAATACAATAAGGGTTTACTGTTTTTTTTTTAAATCAGTTTTAACACTGACGTTATAAGTCAGACCTTACGTCACCTGTCTGCTCGTGTTAATACCAAGGGGAAGGGTTTTGTCATTTCGCCCAGTAACCTACTAACTACACGCAGATATAGCGGAACTTCAGGTTCGCAGGCTGCTCTCGAACCGTGCCCCTTCAATCGATACGTCGACCAGGAAGCATGTGCAGTTTATCTGCGGTCGCACAGTCCACTTTCTAATAGAAGTCTCATACCAAAGTCCTTCAACATTTTTACTCCTGTGGGAATGGTGACACACTCTTAAAAAAAAAAAAAAGGTCGGGGCATTCACTAATGGAATACTAACAAGTTACTTGTCACAGTATACACTAGGTACTTAGTAACTGGAGGTAGTAAATGTAGCACTTGTCAGAATTACTAACCGAAGCAGGCAGTAAGCACCACTACCTCCACTAGTAAAGTCCCAGCGATAGCACTCTACTGAGCTACATGCGTTTACTAACTGGCCATGCACAACCTAGTCATAAGCACAACCTTAATCTAGTGCATACCACTTCCTACACTCAGTTAATTTACTAGCCATGCAGTTAGTGGCAGAGCCTGCGTACCAAACCGCGGGGTAGTAAGGTCCGTAAGGAGTTAGTAAATACGGCCTTTACTACCTTTTTACGACCTTTTTTATTAAGAGTGCACTATCAAATTTTTAATCATGGCGACCGCAAATTAGTGGCACTTTACAAAGACACGTTGACGCCGCCTTTCCCCGAAAACACTTCTTGCTTCTCTGTACCCTTCAAAAGAAAAGAAAAAAGTCGGTCCGCACTAATTATAGTGTTCAGAAAGAACCCAAAATGCAAAACGCGAACAACTCGGCTGGTTTCGCCTTGACGTGAAAGGAAAACCAAAACGGGAAAAAGTTAATGCGACGGAGGCCGCGAACGGGAATCAAGTCAAGTTCGCCAGGGCAAGGTGACCCGCTCCAGCATGTGGGACAATGGGAGCTAACTTATAAATGACCAATATTCCTGAGGGGGGCGGAGTCATCGACGCGGAGAAAAAAAAAAAACAAAAACAAGAAGAAAAAACTGATTCCCTGTGTTCCCGCTAAATGACGCGTTCAGTGAACGTGGCGTTTAGCAAACACCCCCTATGGCCGAAAAGGCCCGCCTGCCTTCTTTTAGGCTCCTTCTCGCTCGAAAACACTGTTTCCGGCTTCCGCCGGTGACGTAAAAGTATTTCCGGTTTGTCAGAAAAAGGAGCCTTGAGAACTTACTGTTGAAATACCGAAGTATGCAGAATCATCGGTGCATATTACTCCTATAGCGTGTCTAAAGGGGGAACCATGTGGGCCTTGAATATGCACGCAGGCAGCTCACGCTACAACTACACCGTGCAACACGCACAGGCAACGCCTCTTAGAACGTAATGCCTGCTGTCGGAGTTGACTTAGTGCGACAGTACTTCCAGTAGTACCTGATGAAACCGGATCGAGAGGTGCAACCTAAGGAGGTTTGCTAACCGCCTGATTAGAAGACCACGAAACGTCTGTTGTGAGGCTGGTATTTTAGGGCCTTCTTTTATATAGAAGGTGTGAGCAGAACCCGTTCGCTTCGAGAGACTGCGTGCGTCGATGGTGGATAGGCGTGCAGACCGGGTCGATCGGAGATCAATTAGTACGCTCAGGCGTTTTGTTTCGTTTTTCCCAGGCCCGCGAGGCCCCTCGTCTCGCCAACTTCGCGAGCTTTAAGAGCACGCCGGGCTCTCCTCTGAATTCGTTGTTTGAATGTGTGATTTGTTTTTTGCTTTTAAAGAAAGCCAAAACAGGCCTTGGCTCCGCATTATTTTCTCCTCATTCCTAGCCAAACCAATAGCCAAATCCATAGCTATGTACAGGACAAATCAATAGCCAAATACATGTCGCGCGTTCTCTTTCGGCGCGAAAGTGTCCAAGGTGGCGGGTTCGGTTAATAGCGGTATCTGCTCAGACGAGAGTGAAATAGACGGGGCCGAAGCAGTCATCTAGTTAATCGCCGCTTTCGTCCTCTCGCAGTGAATAATTTTGCTGTAACCAATTCCTCTCTCACATTGCCCTTACCTTAAAAAGAAGTAGGAAAGGGGGAGGGGGGGGGGTTAGCGCAACGGCTTGGATTGACTACTGCTGCAACCCCTAATGACAAGATTATGATGATGATAACAATGACCTCGTCATTGAAAGTAGCAATGACAATTCATTCAAGCTATTGCGCACCCCAGCCCCCTACCTTTCGGCCCTATCTAAGGTAAGGACAACGGTGATGATGATGACGATGATGATGATGACGACGATGATTAAGTGAACACTGGGGCTACTAATTAGCCGCTTTTTCAAGCCTTGGCCGATCTCATGTCACTTGTGCCACACCTGTAGAAGAAGAATAAGAAGAGGAAGAGGAAGAAGATAATGAAGATAATGAAGATGAAGATGATGAATAAGATGATGATGAATATGAAGATGATGAAGATGAAGATAATGAAGATGATGATAATGAAGATGAAGATGATGAATACGAAGATGATGAAGATGAAGATAATGAAGATGAAGGTGAAGTTGGTGAAGACGGAGATGAAGAAGACTGCGGATTCCCTCCACGTCCGCGCCACTTCGTACCTTTGGCACGCATTTCAAACAGCGGTCTTAATTACGTTTATCAGCGACGCACGAGGAGATTTACTGCAGCAGAATTTCAATACCCACCAGGCGAAGATTTGTTTTGTTACTTGTTTGTTAAAGATTTGTTTTCTCATTTGTTACTTATCCCTTGGTAGCTGTTTTCGACTCTTAATTGAACACGCGTCGAAATAATCGATCGACGATATACAGGCCGACTATAAGCGTGCTCGTATCTGCTTAATTAACGCCGAACACTCCGTGCCTTTCAGAAGCTTCACCCGTGACCCAGTTGCATACGCGCGTAACGTCGCATCTGTGGGAAGGATATCTAACTCCGCGTGGTTGCACGTTTTAGCGGAACAGGCCCCCCGCAGTGCTCGTGGTTGGCGTCGGGCTCCGGGCAATTGTTGCTTACACGGGGGGCCTTCTAAATAGCCCGCGCTTTCTGGGAGCGCGCATGAAACCGCCGCAGTCGGAACGTGCCCGTGCTCGCATCGCGTTGCGTGCGACGATGCACTTAAAAGGCCGCGTAAACCGGGCGGTGGGAACCACCTCGGGGTAGGCGCACGACCGGGTGGGTCGGTCGCTACTAGAGTACGCTTCGCGTGTGCAGAGCATAGAGTTTTCATACTGATATATACTAGAGGTAAATGTGGCGCCACTATCCGGGCGAGGCGCGCTTCGGCGAGCGTGCCGCCATGTGCCGGATGGGAACGTTCCACTTGTCCTTGGCTTGGCTCATGAACAGCCTCAGAAGTTGTCTGCGGCTGCAAAAACAACATTATTGTTAAAACGTTATTTAAAGTTGTTTAATTACTTTTCAAAAAAAAAAAATCACGCCATATCCACGGAATGAATGATGATAAGTGGGGCGAAGCTCGAGAGGGGGAGATCATCGGTAACCGTAACTCTCCCGTGAAAGTTAGCCCATTACATCATTAAAAAAGACGTAAGACTGTGTGCGTACATTGTACAAATCAACTTTTATTTTCGGAGTCAATGCTCCCAGGCCCACACCTGGTGAAAGACCCCGCGCCATCGAGGACTACCCCGCACCTCTACCACAATTTGTCACGTAGGATGGGACACAACGGTAAAGAAAGAACTTTTATTTAGGGCGAACTTGTGCCCGAACAAGACGAGAGGAAACGAGCAAAGGTCCTTGCGTCTCGTTCGATCTCCGAGAACGACTGCCTGCGTTCGTGGCGTGATCTCTTGCGTGATCTCCCCCTCGCAGTGCACGTGCGCTCGCGCCTCCGTTGGCGAACACAGACAAGCTCGCGCTCCCGGTGCCGAGTTTGCGCTGCCGGTTGCAGCCGGTTCTTGCGCGTGCAACGCGGCCCACTTTGCGACATCTCCGAAAGCATGCGGCGGTCACGTACCACGATACACAAGGGATGGACAGACCCATGGCTTTAGGAGCTTCGCCCCTAAAATGCAGCTTGAAGAGATTTATTTGTCAGGAATCATTTCGAAGCTTCACGAAGGAAGAACAACACAACAACAAAAAATTACCGTTTTTTGTTGATTTTGGTTCCAAAAGCGACAAGAAGCCACGTGGCTAGCCAATCCAAGCTGGCGAGGAACGCTGTTAGCTGCAATGGCGGTGCCCGCGAAGGCATTGGCGTAGCCAGAAATATTTTTGGGGGATGTTGTACCTCGCCGCTAAAAAAATTTATAAAACATAGTCTTCGCGTAAACAATATTTTATTTTAGTTTTCTTATCTTATTTTAGGTTTAAAGTTATAGATGAAGCATGTAAAAAGCATGGGCGGAAATAAGGCGGAAAGAAGGGCGGAGATGCGCCACTTATAAAATTTGGGGGGTATTCTGACACCAACCCTATCTATGCGCGAAAGTGTGAGCTGCTTTTCTTTAACGTTTTGTTTGAATTGAAAAATTGATATACGTCCCTAAAGCACACACAAAAAAAGAAAACGAGTTTACGAGTGGTCCCTGAACAGGCAGCCCTATTTACAGTTCGTGAACTACAAGGGACCTTAAAAGCTGAAGTGTAAAGCTGGCAGTAATTAGACTTAACATCTGTCGTCGCTACTGCCTGGAGAATTAAAACAGACAGCATGCACATCGGGAAGCGAGGATGCATTATGTATTCATGCCCTTTTCGGCGGCCTATCGAGAAAGCGAAAGGCATGCGTAAACCGAGTTTGTTGCTCTCCTGACATTCTCGTCCATACTTCTCGACCGCACGTATGCGCCGAGCAGACGAACCGGGAGGATCGTCTGCACGTAGCACATTTCTTTTTTTCGTCTGCCTAATTCGGCCGCGCCTCGCAGTTTCGACCCCCACAGACTAAAAGGGGGCGGGACGTTCGCCAACCCTCGTTCCGCAAAGTCAGCGACTCCTAGTGCCTGCAATTAAAAAGCCCCCGTCACCCATTGGGCTTGCATCCCACTTACCCTGGTTGGTATGCGATCGATCTCGCTGTCAGCGCCGGCCGAATCCGCTTATAGCGGCTACGCGTTATAACGAACAATTGCTTATTGCGGACGAAATGGAACGGCAGGATACGCACAAGAGCAATGAACGGGGTTTGTACTCGGGTAACCGACTTACAACGAAAGAATTATTGCTTTTTTTTACGAACGGAAAGGGGGTGGCGAAGTACGAATAAGAACATGGATGCGGATTATTACTTACTCCGACAGCCCGCTTGTAACGACTACCTGTTATAGATAAGAGCAATGCACGGAAATTTATCTCCAACTCCGGTAGCTGGCTTACAACGCCTATCCATTATAACGAATTATTAATTATTACAAAGGGGTACGGCGAAGTGTGAATAAAAGCTATAAACGGGTGTTTATCACAAACTCCGGTAGCCCGCTTGTAATGACTGTTTATTATAACGAACTATTGCTTATTACGAACGAAAGGAGGATGGCGAAGTACGAATAAGAGCAATGAACGGGAATTCATCACGGAACTCCGGTGACCTGCTTGTAACGACTGCCCGTTATGACGAACTATTGCTTATTACGAACGAAAATGGGATGGCGAAATGTGAATAAGAGCAATGAACGGGGATTTATACTAAACTCCGGTAACCGTATTACAGCGACTACCCGTTATAACGAACTATTGATTATTACCAACGAAATTTTGACGGTGAAGTATTAACAAGAGCAACGAACGGGATTTATCACGTACTCCGGTAACCAGCCTGTAACGACTACCCGTTATAAAAAAAAACTATTGCTTATTACGAATGTGCGCAGCTGAGCTTCCTGGCCGCGGCGGCCGCTTTTCTGGTGGAGGCGAAAAGCAAAAACACCCGTGTGTACGAGATTTCGGCACACGTTAAAGATCCCCAGGTGGTCAAAATTAATCCAGAGCCCTCCACTACGGCACGCCTCATCGCCTGCCTTGCGTCAGCGCGTTAAACCCTGCAATCAACCAGCTTATTACGGACGAAAAGGGGATGGCGAAGTACGAATAAGAGCAACGAACGGGGACTTATTGCGTACTCCGGTTTATACGCAACGCTTCCGAATGACCGCACGTTCGTTATAACAGCCCGCTCGAGTATATTTCCGACCGCTTCCGTCACCCAAGCGCCCCTATATTCGCGATCTAATGTGCTCTGAACATGGTGGGGCAAAGGAGATGGCACTGCGGAGCGCCCGTGTCGTCTGCGGCCGATCGGCCGCCAGGAATGTTAATTAACAAACGCGGGCCGCACGCTTCTGTCGGCCTCATTACCACGGAGCCGGTAGCTCTGCCGTTCGGTGGCCGGTGGGAATCACCCGCGGAGCGCTTCAGCGAGCGCATGCCGTGGTGGGCAGGTGGTGATGGAGCGGGACTTGGTGGGCAATGGGCATAGGCGTAATTTCTGTGCAGCGCAACACGTGGAGCACGGTGGCACCGTACTGGTATGCGCGGTATGCACCCTGCGGTACTGCAGCTTGTTCGTCGTATGTCACTCTCATCGGAAATGTAAAAAGTAACTTACAGTCATGGAAAATTTAATAAATGCGAACACGAAAATAGGAGCGAGAACACGCAAAATTGAAAAATACTGTTGGTTGAGGTCCAATGATGGCGTGCTATTGATATATTTGGACAGTCACTTTTCCCAACTTTGTGTGACTGAGCCACGCGTCACTTTGACTGGGTGGAAAGAAATCGCGTTATTTGTGCCTTGTGGTTCATATTTTCGTGTTCGAGTTTTATTTGCCCATGTCTGTCTGTCTGTCTGTCTGTCTGTCTGTCTGTCTGTCTGTCTGTCTGTCTGTCTGTCTGTCTGTCTGTCTGTCTGTCTGTCTGTCTGTCTGTCTGTCTGTCTGTCTGTCTGTCTGTCTGTCTGTCTGTCTGTCTGTCTGTCTGTGTGCGTGCTTGCGTGTGTGTGTGTGTGTACGTGCGCGCTTATGGACACACATTCCGGAACTTTACAAACAACACATTCCACTGCACCCACCTTACTTCATAGCCGACAATCCCATTTTTTCTATTAAACGCGTTTTAAAGTACCTAACAGTAATGAAATTTTTACGCCTCATTTCATATCCCACATAATAACAACGTGGCTGTATACACCAGCCACCTTCAGTGACTTTTAAGCATTTAATGTTCGTTTTTACGGAAGGTTTGTTTTTTTCTTTCACGCCACTTTAATGCAATAACTTTTTTTTGGTGCTCTTCCCACGCAGTCGGCTTTGCACCACATAAATATAATCAGCATCCTCAACACACACGCACACATATCCCCCTCGCTTCCCCCCCCCCCCCCCCGTCGCCAATTTGGCTTGCATTCCACATACCACCGTGGTAAGCGGTATGCAAGCCAAATGGGTGACGGGGCCTCCGTAATTTTGAGAGATATAAACTTGCGTCACATTACGTTAATGCCCCCTCATCGCTTTTTACAGCGGTAGCTTTACGTGGGTTATGATTGGAAAACGTTTTCTCGGTGTACGTCCGTGGACGCGTTTCTTAGCTTCCACGAAAACGGTTCGGGAAATACCGAGTGTTGGCGGGCTCAGAAATGCGGCGTATACAAGTTCAGTTCTTCGCAGGATCATCATCATCCTTGTCCTCCGCTTCGGAAAGCGCGAATAGTTTTTTTTTTACGCTTGATGAGGTCTTGTATTCGCCGGCATTTTTGATGGATTGTGCACTTCTCATACGCGTAGGTGGTGTCTTCTTATCGCATGCAGAGGGGCGTATTTTTAAATGTGATTACGCTTGACGGCTTTTTCCTCTCTCAGAGATTGCGATGACGACTCCTGTTGTGCCCTTTGAATAAGCAACACCCACCGCCTTCTCTGGGCCGCCCGAATCATGAACATGTTTTCTCGTTCAGTCGCGCTCAGTACGATGTAGAACATCGATAAGTATTCATACCTTTACGCAACCTTAACCCGTAACCAGGGTCTTCTTAAAATCAAGCAAACAGTAACGTCACAATGAATCAATCATCACACCAACTTTTACGGGAAGAGTCACTGTTCTGACGATATTATCGCCTGAATACTAAACAAAAAAACGGCTATCAAGCGGCTCCGGTGCAGCGTCAGACTTGGCTACTGCGCAGTTGAGGCGCACTCCTGGGCACGCGCCGGCGCCAGTGCTTGGGTATTCTAGTTCACTCTACCAGTGCGTCTGTCGCGGCTATGACGCAACACAATCCAACACAATCCACTTAAATCCAATCCAATCCAAATCCAATCCAGGCCAAGCTAAGCCAAGCCAAGCCAAGGTCCCTCGCGCTTGCGCAGAACGGCCCTTCACGGCACACGCGAAACTGCTCAACCTCGGCCAGTGCCTTACGCTACAAAATACGATCCCTTCCTAAAGAAAGTTTAGAGAAGCACGAAAGCTAAAATCAAAACCTTCAAGGACCCGAATCGCGAGGGAAGAACGAACCCATGCGGCGATTTTTCGCCCACTAAGTAAACGCATCTACGAACGATCTAAATGTATAGCGATACGTGGTTTGTGAGATGAAGGCATACTATTGTACTCCTCCTTCATGATCGATGCGTGTATTGTGTTATCCAGAACCGTTCCTTTTTCGCGATTTTCAAGTAACCGTTTTGGTGCACTGAAAAATTAATCCCGGTGTCACGCACGCGCCGCGTGTCCAGAGATGTTATCAGAGCTTTTCGGTCGACCAACTGGTCTATGGGGAAATGAATTAGTTTTTTGACAGGACGCCAGTGGTCCCCATAATAAAGCTTTCGCGTTAAACGCTTTCGCTTTAATAATCGTTTCACGTCGTACTCACCGCGACTGTATGCTTCCAGCAGTACTGCAGGCAACTTGATCGACTCTCGCCTGTCCGACAGGGAGGGGCTACCTGTCTAATTGGATCTTCTGGTTCGAAACAATCTCCTTCATTCAATCTCTCGATCTCTTTCCGCCTTTTTTCTTTCGTTTTCAGCTCCGCGTGCGGTGAGCTGCTTTCCCCAGGTGATCCGTTTCAACTCTGTAATTCGTTGTGTAAGCGCCGCAGCTCAGCCGCTAATTGATGGCGGCGTTGCGGGCTCCTGACGTGAGCGTCGACGCCTTACGGCCAGCCCATGAATCGCATTCCGCTGATAAGGAAGGGCCTGGAGATGTGCTCGTTCGTCTTCGAGTCAAGCTGCAGATCTTTCGTGGCGGATTTTAGCGGCTGCCGCGGAGAAGCAACAACAGCGACAACAGCAGCAACAACGACGGCGACGACGGTGGTGACGAAAAGAAGAAAAAGAAAAAAAGAACAAGAACGACGACGGCAACAACAACGAGAACAAGAACAAGAACGACAAAAAGAACAACAAAAACAATAACGACAGCAAGAATAACAAGAACAAGAACGACAACGAGAAAAACAAGAACGACAAAAAGAACAACAAAAACAATAACGACAAAACTACAAGAACAACAAAAAGAGAACAAGAACAAGAGCGACAACAAGAACGACAACAAGAACAACAAAAGAAAGAACAGCAACAAGAACAACAAGAACAAGAACGACAATAAGAACAACAAAAACAACAAAAACGAAGTAGGCTGACTACTTTCGTGCACTATTACCGTACATCGGGTGGACGCACCAGTGTGCCTCCAGTGCTGCACCTCAGGACCCTGTCGCAGTTCGCACTCAGACGATGCAGGGTCTCTCGCTTATGACTTCCCTGCCCCTTCTAACCTTATGACGCTGTTCACAGAAGAAAAAAAAAAGAAAAAAAAAGAGTGGCTGCGTATGTGCCCCCTTCGCTGCAAACGTCATGGGAAGTCTTCGGTCACCTTGCCAATTAAAACCCTCTCCCCTCTCCCTCTCTCTCTTGCCATGATAAATCCAATGAAGGTTTGTTAAATTGAATTTAATTGGAGCCATTTTTTTTTCAATTTTATTTCATCCAGACGAGCCTGACACGTATACGGAACGACCAACGAAGAGACTCTCTCATGCTGCCTCCATTCCAACTCCCCAGCCGTTTCTATCAATCACCGCCCGAATACAATCTCCGTCCTACAATTTTCTCTTAGTGCACGGACAATCCCGATCAGTGAAGATCTTAGAACGCGGAAATACGCAATTTTGCCGGAACTTTCGCGGCTCTACGATCCTCCAGTGCTGTCGAGCCGACGTCGTCGTCGGACGCTAATTGCGAAGCTATTCAACGAGAATCGAGGCCAATTTTACTTTTATTCGCCTGACTTTTTTGTGTTCCCCTTTTTAATCTTTCATCGCGGGTTGACGACGAGCGTGGCGGCAGTACGTGTCCCTGTTTCCACGACAAGGTCAGTTTGGTTACGTGAACAATGGGCCGCAAAGTGAGGTGCGCCCAGATAATGACGTCTCCTCGCTGGACTCCCGCAGCGTCCTCTCGCCGCGTCTCCGTATGAAGAGATAACTCCCGAGCACGCCATCTGTGGTGAACTAGGTCAAACACTCGGGTGACTGCAGGCTCTGGATGGCTTGAAGACAGGACTACTGGCTAGATACTCACCCGGTTGCGTGTTTCCAAATGCTTCGATGCGTAGAGCACCCACATGACATGTGTGATGTCACTGCACGCGCTATTCTTTACGAACCCGCAGTACGGGTTCTGAAGCCTAGATGTAGAGTACTGAGTACTGGCGCTGACGGCTTGGGTTCGGGACCCAGCAGGCCTGTATCTTAGTTTTCTTTTTAAATTGCATAATTTTTTTCTAAATCTAAGTTTTTTTTTTCTAAAATCAAATCTACGCGTTCTTTTCTTGTTAATGGTGATTTGGTATGTTTTAGGTCGCTTTAGGTTTGGGGCGCAGCCAATGACCACGTTTAATTACCGTTCTCCATCGCGCGACCATATACATGTCACGTGGATGGTCTGTGCAGCGAAGCGTTTGGAAATACGCCTTCCGGTTGCCGTGATAGGCTCACCAGTGCATGCTACATGACGTCGTTCGTTCGGCGTATACGCGAAAGTGGCCGATTTCTCGTACCTCATAGCAGAGTGCCGTCTGCTATGGACATGTGTTCGATGTGATCGAGATGTGGTGGATGGGTATCGTAGGAGACGGTCTTCTTAGTAATGGACACGGTAAATCGTATCATTGCCTCTGTTCGGTGCTTGATTATTAAAATTTATGCGATCCATGTTTAGCTCTACACGGCGAGTATTAAACTCTCGTTACAACGAAATCACTTTGTTCGAACTATCGCTGTATTCGAAGTTTGTCATAGTCACCGCCCGCTTACAACGAAGGTTGTGTGTGTGGGTGTGTACTGTAAGAAGACAGGACGCTTCTCTGAGATAGGGAGCAGCTCCAACGGTCGCCTGCTTTGCTCCGCCGATCGTGACTCAATAATCAAGCCACTTATGATGATGATGATCATGTACAAATGACGGTTACAATGGTTGTGAGCAGGTGAGAGATTGACCACACCTATGGACGCTGGATGGGCACAGCCTGCGGAATGCATTAGTGCATGACGCTACTTCGAAAAATAGCGCCAAAAATGAAAAACAAAGGAAGAAAAGACAAAAACTGCTCTGAACGGCCAACTAAGTTTCATTTAGGTGAACAGCGAATATATACTAGAATGAAAAAAAAAAAACAAAGAGAAAAGGAAAACCAGAACAAAAACAGAGGAAAGGAACAAAAACAGGAAAAAAGGAAGTTGATTATGGAAAGGCGGCGTTTTTAGGCTATTTTTCTCAGTAGCATCACGCACCAACTAGCCCGTCTCAGTTCACTTGTCAGTGCACGACTGCACGAGTAAGCGCATATATGGTCCTCCACCAAAAAACAATGCACGCTGGACTCCATTACCTCCTCTCTCTAAAAAGGTAACTCGTTGGTCGTTCACGAACATGAACTCCTGTACCGGTAGTCCTAGCTTCCAAGAGGCTCGGCCGCGGGAACGTCTTCGCTAGCCAGTGCCGAGCGAGGTGGTATGCCGTCCCCCCCTTCCCCGTGACATGCCGTTCTGTCTCCGGCTGCGCTGTTCTTTCTCGCATTCTCTCGGCGCTTCTCATTCGCGGAAACACAATAGCCTCGTTCCCCGTCCGCGTCCAACTATAGATTCGCGTAGCGCACGCCTTCCAGCAGATTGCCCCGTTCCCTCCCGCAAGACAAATGGACAACGACGATGATGATGATGTCGACGACGATGCGTGCTCTTTGACCTAATCACTGCGGTGTCGGGAGGGCACGCCACCGAATCGGTAGGAATCCTTGTTTACGACCATTTCGCCATCACGAATCGCGGCTCCTTCCCCATCGCTTATCTTGTTCGCATGGCGTTTACATCGGCTGTTCCTGTGCACAAAGAAAATGGACACTCTCCTCCTCACTGCAATCTCGTATAGTTTTTTTTTTTCTTTTATCATCGTGGAAAGATTCACGCGGGATAGTCGGTGTTCCGTCTTCGTGTGTGTAGTATGCGTGTGAATATCATTCTGTACTCTGCATTTGTGGTTGTTGCGTCTGCGGTTATTGTGAGCATTGTTCGCTGACGTTTGACGTTACGACAGGTTGACTGACCCCTTCCGGAGGGGGGAACGTCCTTGCGGGCTATTCCGCCTTCCGGACGTTGTAGCGGCCTTTTCCGAAGGTCAGTGATGCCTTGACGAGTAAATCCATTAGTAGAGCGCGGGAGACCTCTTCGGGAGTTAATTTGACATTCATAAGTAGATATTAAGGAAGCAGAAACAAATGGTGTTGTATGCATACGTCTCTTCCACCCCCACATCCCGCACCCCTGATAGCATGGCCTGCTTTAGAAAGGCAACGTTAAATTCTTTGTTTGTGCATTCTACTTGAAAGCATTGAAATTCGAATGCTGATATTTTATTCTCCCTAAATTTCAGATTGGCCGGGTGGCAACGCTCGTTGAACGAGACGAGGTAAGCTAGCTCAACGTTCTCCCTTATACCTATACTACGAGTTCACATAAAGTACAAGTTTTGTTTATTAAGGAGACTGCTTTGCCCCGCACTCAGCCGATCCACCTTGTCACGCGTAGATGCGCTGCCCACACTCTTATTTTGGGGTGTTACGCAACCTTACCCCCTATTTTAGGGTATTCACAAGCAGACCTCTTTTTCGTCCTTACCCCGTTTTTTAGTCACAACACATTTCAAAGGTGTGTGCCATGGGACAAGATTTTTGCACCCTTTTTGACCAAAAAGGGTGTGGAAAAGCTTAATGTGTACCTAAGAAGAGTTCTTTCAGACCGAACAAAACAAAGTTGTATTATCTCTTCTTGGCCCTTCAAGAATAGAGACATCACAGGCGCCAACCGAACTTCTCTTGCAGTGATCAAAAGCATGTTTCGAACGGAGTACATGCCACCTCGCTTTATTAATTAAGTTGTTAACTATAGCGGTGTTAATTTGTAGAAGGCGGCTCCTGGTGTCACCTCCCGGAAACATAACTACTGCTGGGTGTGACCCGGAGTAATACTTCGTATGTTTATAGCTGAAACACCCTTGCTTTGTGAACCAAGGCTCGGCAACGTCATTCACGTTCTGCCGTTATTTCCGCACAGATTTAGCCACCATCCGACGAAAATTTCGGCGTCTAGTGGTTCCCGAGTGTCGATAGAGGATAAAATCAACCTCCGGTACAGCTGTCTTCGAAGAGGGACGCGCTGTCGGATCAGCTGCGTCGCTCCGAGACGAAGTCTTCAAGTTGCCGCTCCCTCTCCGAGCGCTGTCCAGATGTTCGATTTCGATGCTTCGCCGCTCACGGTTCTCCGCGGCCGCGCCGCGGGCTCTCCCGGAGGGTCACGGTGTGCTGTCTCCCTCCTCCTCTCCATTTCGCTCTCTTCGTCAAGCACTGGCCCCCCTCCCTTCTCTCTTTTGAACACCACGCAGAGCTGCCGACCCCGGCAAAACCGCACCGTCTGTCGCCGCGTGTCGAAAGAGCCGTGCCCCGAAGCGGGAGCTTTAAACTGTTAGAGCCGTCTGACCATCAGGGCGCCGGGAGCGGGAAGTAATGAAGCAAAATGAAAGAAAAAAAGCGTTGCGAAAGCAGGGAGGACTGCAGAGAGGTTAGGTAAGTGTAGGTCAGTCACTGTGAGGGCTGCTGCAGCGCTGTTTCCTCACTCACTCACTCACTCACTCACTCACTCACTCACTCACTCACTCACTCACTCGTTCACTCGCTCGCTCACTCGTTCACTCACTCACTCACTCACTCACTCACTCACTCACTCACTCGTTCACTCGCTCGCTCACTCGTTCACTCACTCACTCACTCACTCACTCACTCACTCACTCGTTCACTCGCTCGCTCACTCACTCACTCACTCACTCACTCACTCACTCACTCACTCACTCGTTCACTCGCTCGCTCACTCGTTCACTCACTCACTCACTCACTCACTCACTCACTCACTCGTTCACTCGCTCGCTCACTCGTTCACTCACTCACTCACTCGTTCACTCGCTCGCTCACTCGTTCACTCACTCACTCACTCACTCACTCACTCACTCACTCACTCGTTCACTCGCTCGCTCACTCGTTCACTCACTCACTCACTCACTCACTCACTCACTCACTCGCTCAGTCCCTCACTTGCTCAGTCCCTCACTCACTCACTCACTCACTCACTCACTCACTCGCTCGCTCACTCACTCACTCGCTCAGTCCCTCACTTGCTCAGTCCCTCAGTCACTGACACACTCACTCAGTCACTCACTCACTCAGTCCCTCACTCGCTCAGTCCCTCACTCACTCACTCACTCACTCACTCGCTCACTCACTCACTCACTCACTCACTCACTCACTCACTCGCTCAGTCCCTCACTTGCTCAGTCCCTCACTCACTCACTCACTCACTCACTCACTCACTCACTCACTCGCTCGCTCGCTCACTCACTCACTCGCTCAGTCCCTCACTTGCTCAGCCCCTCAGTCACTGACACACTCACTCAGTCACTCACTCACTCAGTCCCTCACTCGCTCAGTCCCTCACTCACTCACTCACTCACTCACTCATGGCTTGTCCGTGAAACGGAACAGCGGCTTTTGAAGGCGAGCTTAATCGTTACGATAACACAACCCAATTACAAACGTTAACGCAATACAACCGAAAATA
Organism: Haemaphysalis longicornis; assembly: GCF_048455015.1. NCBI lineage: Eukaryota > Metazoa > Arthropoda > Arachnida > Ixodida > Ixodidae > Haemaphysalis > Haemaphysalis longicornis. Next base: position 58,351,698 of record NW_027526407.1, on the reverse strand, counting down.
TTCAGCACCATATTATGGAGGTAAATGCAGAGAAAACGAAGTAGCATGGAACACGAAAGCGCCTAACCCCTTACGGTAATGACGTCGCGAACTCACCAGGAAGACGCTCCGTCAACAAGGGGTCACCCCTAGGCCTTCTTTTATTGCCAACACGCCGGTAATTCCCTCCTCTGTTCCTTTTTGCGTTTGACGTGCTCTCCTTTCGCCACGATCGTGCCCTGCTTGTTCCCCAGATAGCGTATACGTATAGCACCTCTTCCATACGGGACTACTATAAGAGGCGCCCACACGAACCTGCGGCATACAGTTTCATATTAATACACACTAAAGGGAAATCTGGCTCTGCCGTCTACGGGAGCCGCGCTTCAGCGATCGTTCCGTCATGCACCGGGCTGGCACGTTCCACTTGTCCTTGGCATGGCTCACGAACAGGCTGAAAAGTTGGCTCTGGCTGCAAAAAAGAACAACAATATTACTGTAAAAGATTATTCAAATTTGTTTTGTAACTATAAAATTGAAGCTCCAAAAAGATTATTCGTCAGGGATTATTTAGAAGCTTCACGCAACATGAACAAGAAAAAGATGTTACCTCCTTTTGGTTGATTTTGGCTTCGAGACAAAAAAGAAGCCATATGGCTAGCCAAGCCAAGTCGGCGAGGGACGTCGCTGGCTGCAATGGCGCCGCCCACGGCTGCCCGCGATCGCAGCGCCAGATTTCCCTCTAGTGTATACTATTAGTATTAAACTCTATGACCTGCGGGGCTCGTGCAGGAAGTTCGGCAAAGTGTACGGAAACGGCGCTTCCTATTTCGCCCGCCAACCACCTGTTTCCTGATTTCGCAAAACAGCGTCTAGGCCGCAGGCGCGACACATGTTATAGGTCAGGTCATGGTCATGGTATAGGCATGCGAAGGCGGGGTGGCACCGTCTTTGGTATTGTGTACCTGCCTTGTTTTTTTTTATTTGTTATTCTATATTCGTGTGTTCGCTTTCAGCTTTTAAAGACGACGTTCAGATCAACCTTATCCAATCTGGAGAAGGTGGGGGGAGGGGGGTTGATTTGACAGGGCACAACATTCAAGTGGCGCAGAGTTCAGTTTAAACGGAGAGCGCTGGATTTTACAAGAAACGAAAATACAATAAAGGAAACGGAGATAACGTGCGGTGCGCGGTCATGGTATTCCTTTATTGTGTGTTCATCGCTTGTAAATTTCAGAGCTCTCCGTTTAAACAAGACTCATACCAACTAGCCCAACACCAAATTTTGCAGAGCTTACGCTTTCTTATTCATGTGGAACTAATTGATTGATCGTACGATTTAACGCGCCGACGCAACGCAGGCGATGAGGCGCGCCGTAGTGGAGGGCTCCGGATTAATTTAGACCTCCTGAGGATCTTAACGGGCGCCGAAATCTCGTACACACGGGCGTTTTTGCTTTTCGACTCCATCGAAAAAGCGGCCGCCGCGGCTGGGAATTGAACCCGCGACCTCGTCCTCAGCACATCTGGAACTAACCTGCCCCATAATTTTAGGTTTGTTTCAATTTTGCCAGTGTCTTTTGTTTAACCGGGTGCTCAGGCTTTGGGTTCATAAATGACCTAGTTTCAGTGTTTACATTAACGATTCTCTCTTCAATTGTATTTTTCTGTCCGGACTCTGCTGGCAGCATTCTCTTGTTTCTGCTTTTTTTTTTTCAACGTTTCTTGTTTGTCTTCTTCCTGCTGTAATCCTAATGTCTAATATTCACCACTCATCAACTAGTCACCGCCCCACCCCGCCCATCTTGTGTAGCAAGCCTTGTCCCTAGCAAGGCTGACCCCACCAGTTCACATTAAATAGCCTTCCCTCTCTCTCTCGTGCGCCAACTGGGAGAGACAAAGGTTTCGGATCTCAGGGGGAGTGAATGTGTGGACGAAATTCAACTTCGAGAAGAGTATCGAACTGCCTGGAATGTCACTACAGCACATTACTTTCTCTCTCTGAGCGCGCAAAATATTTTAGGTGCAGATCACTTTAGGGGCTTGCCTTGTCGTCGTAGCTCTCTCGCTGGACCCAATTAGAGCCACACGGCGTTCCGTCGTAGCGGCTGTCGTCGCGGCGTAACCCAGAGGTTTTGCAAGACAAGCGGTTTATATAGTCACAAGCGTTCGAAACTCGTGAACCGCTGGCGTTTGTCATACATCACCCCGTTGTTTGGCGCAAAGAAAACTGCAGGTACATTTGGTGCGAAATATACGTAAACTAACCGGAAGCACCCGCGTTGATTTTGTTAGGAATGCTAGGTGGGTTGGTTTTTATGATAGTAAGTGAAAGAAAGTGGCAGTGCAATGTCGGCACGTGCGGGAGGCGAAGCGATCACAAAAAGAACGGAACTCCCGCTGGCGCAGTTTCAGACAGGGGGCGCGCGAGCACTGCGAAGGCGGGAAATTTGAATTGCATTGGGTGGTAGCAGTGAGCGGATAACGGCGCTATAGCCCATTGGAGCGAATCACTGCTCTGCCCTTCCGACAGATTTCACGTTGAGTGGAACGGCTTTATTTTTTTACTTGGGCAGTGAAGTGAATATGTCGAGCTCTTCTTCGTGTAGCTGCACTGTGTAGTTCGGCCCATGCGATTCTTAATTTACCACTCAGTGAAAGCCTGAAACACGTGTAGGCTCAGGAGAAGAGAAAACGGCCATTTAGGGAACTATCGCAGGGAAGTCACAATGGCCTCCTATGCGATTTTTCGCTATCGCAGTCTTGAAAGTCTTGATGTTCAGCTATTTGCTGTTAAATACTGATTTGATTCGGTTCTGGCTGCATCTACAATGTCCTATGGCCTTGATATTGTGGTATAAAATGGCTTTTTTCTCCAGAAAAGATGTCTTACCACCAGTACATTTGTGATTAGAAGTGCAGCCGATCTAAAGGAATCGGTGTAAGCTTGGTCTTTGTAACCTGGCTTTCCCACATTATTCGTTGCGCAGTGAAGCCTACTTGTGAGGAAAATTTGATGCGAGCGCGGTTAGAAAACGTCGGCGTGCCGGTACTAATGTGGCGTCGGACGAGCGTGTCCGCGAGAAGACACGTAAGCGACGAGCGCGAACCGACGAGGCACATCGAGAATGAGCGAACGCCGTAAAGCGTCATCGACGCCAAGGTGCCAACTTGGAGGAGTTCAAGGGCTTGAAATTGAAGTTGAAATTGCTCTACTTTTATTAAAAACACACTAATGATTTTATGGCGGATTTATAGGAAAAAAAAAAACACTGGTTGATTTCTTTGTCATACGAATCGGTAAAACACGAAAGTGAATTGTGCAGTGAAATCTGCAGCTGAGCATGATTTGCCGGTCGGCGGCTGTCTTGTGGGTGTGCTTGGCGAGCGACGTCCTGCTGGCGGGTCGCTTCGGCAAAGGTGTACTGGCGTCATTTCTGTGACGGATATGACGTCAGCGAAGTCTTGATATATATAAACATAAAACACTTTCGTGTTAAAATATAAAACCCGAAAACGAACAGCCCTAAGTATAACGTACTCTTTAGTACTAAAGGTTGCTTCCCCGCACGAAGACCCTGTATGTAGGGGGTGGACCCATTACCGGCCGCTTGGTCCGTTGTACTGACGTCATTTATGTGTTGGATGTGACGTCAGCGAAATCTTCGTGTATCCGGCAACAAAACACTTTCGTGTTAAAAAGCTGCTCTAAGCAGCTTGACAAGTCCTAAAATTCATAAACAGAGGCAGCAGCAGGATAAAGTGTGTGTGTGTGTGTGAGAGAGAGAGAGAGAGAGAGAGAGAGAGAGAGAGAGAGAGAGAGAGAGAGAGAGAGAGAGAGAGAGAGAGAGAGAGAGAGAGAGAGAGAGAGAGGAAACATTTAATAGAACAAACGGTGGTGTTTGAGCCGTCACTCGGTAGGGTGGGTTCGCCTCAGTCTAGGTTCCCTTAGGCCTTGGCTGAAGCCCTGGCGAGAAAAAAAAGAACCAAGAAAGAAACCTTTTCGATAAAAAAAAGATGGAAAGAAAAGAGGGAGAACTCCCCTAAAAAAGAGAGTAAAAAAAACTGCCACCAGAGATGCATAATTTAAGACACAGGCTAACTAAATTCAATATCATATCATAACCCCTCGAACTGTAGTCTGACAGTGTTCGATCTAGTGCCGAGCAGAAAACTAAATCATTGGGCAATACAGAACCAAGGTGATGAACACAAGGGAACGAACGCCAGGTTCCAAAATTCGGATGCCACACTCAACTCTAGAAAGCCAGCTATCGCTCTGGTATACAACCTTCACCGAATTTCTACCTCAAGGTCGGCTGCACTTAAACAACCCGTGCATAATCGCCAAAGCTACACGTTAATCCACCGGAACACGAAGGAAGAAACAAAGATGTGTACAGGTGCACCAAAAAGTAAATGGAGCGCGGCTTTGTGAATTTACAGTCATTTCTATTTTATGCGGCTACCAGCATAAATAGAATACGTGCGGCCAGATTTTACTTTAGAATGACTTTCTCGAAACGTCAGTTAGAGGCTGCTGGCTTGGCACACGGCGGAGAAATCCCCTCAAAATCTCCAACCGGTGCTCCATTTAATTTTGGGGGCACCTGTATACCTTCCTTACTGTTCCAAGTGCGCGATGCTGGTGCGTGTCCTTGCAAGGACACGTACATCGGCGATCGGGACAGACGAATGGCGATCGCGCCGTGGAGCCGGAAACTGAATAGAGTAGGGTGCGGTTGCACGGCCACTTTCGTCAATCTATTAACCAGTCCCTTTCGCTCATAGTAGTGCTTCTTTTCCAAATTTTTTTTCTTTCTGAGTCGCATTTTGGGCTGTGTACTTTAGGTTTCCCCTCAGCTGGCTGGCCTCTCCCGATCTCCCCACCTACCCTTACAAAAAGGTTTCCGATGCCCCCTTTTTTTTGAACAACGACCTAGATTAAAGGGACGCACCCTTCACTGCGGGTCTTTTCCTTTCTATTGTCAGTTTGGAGCTTCTACGGGCCCGCAGTCGAGCCCTGCCGCCAGTGTGGGGTGGTGAATCGGGAGAGGGCTAGGCCTAAAGGGGGAGGGGGGTGTTTTGGGGAGGGTGACCGGCGCTGTTGTGGGTGCCGCAAGGAGGGTCGGGCCGTGACCTGAGCGGACCCCGTGGAGCCAGCAGCCACCTGTTGTGTTTGCTCCCGCACCGAGCCGCTGGCGTTAATTCGCGATCGACGGGTGCGCCCGCATTGAGGAGAGTGGGATACCGCGTATGCCCGTGTATAAGCTGCACGGTCGGCACTGTGCGGTGACACCTAGGTGAACATGAAGGTCGACGTTTGTGCTTCGTTTGGAGTTTTGAAGGCGTCGTGTTGAATTGTGTTTCTGTGCGCCGGAGGTTGAGGTGGGCTGTGTGCGTGTCGTATATCGTACCATCTGGGGGTTGTTCAGTGTGCGCAAAAAACGCGTATGCACGGGCTTTTTTTGCGCTTTGTCTCTTTCGCAAAAAACACTGCCAGTTCTGCTCGGAACCGAACAGGCGGCTTTGGGTATAGCAGCAGAAGGTCTTAGCCATTGCGTCAACTGGATGTTTAATCATCCAGGCATCCATCGTGGCTGTCAGTGACTCCTCAGTCATACCACCACGCAGGAGCGGCGTACGAAACGGCCGGCGTCACAACCAAATGATGTAATAAACGAAGATGCTGTCTATTTACGATGGTGTGCATACGACTAAGCGTATGATGGATATACGACTAAGCGTATGATAAGCGTATGATGGACACCGCAAGGTTTTCGACGATGGTTCGGAGGTGATTGACGTGAGCGACAAAGGTTAAATGATTGTCGAAAACAGCCCCAAGGAGCTTCATCTCAGGCACATATCGTAATGACGTACCGTAAAGTCTTACTGTGGGTTTTCGGCTCGAAACACGTTCCCCCCTCTCGAAACAAGTAAACGGGAACATTTCGTCGGATTAATCACTTTGATCAATCACTTTGTTGTTGATACGACTTAGTCCTGGAAGGTGTGCCGGTAATTGTGCGCCCGAGTGGCACTTTTAATTGTGGAAGCAATAAATGGCCCTTTAAGCGAGAAAGTTGACGCCCGGAGTCGGCGCGTGGAACGGTGTCTTTGAAGCGTTCCGTAGCGCGGGACGTTCCATAGCGCACATTTAAAGGGACTCTGAAACACTTCTGAAAAAACGGTCAGGCTTTCTTCCCGCCTGAAATCACTGCGAAAGCTAGTTATTCCCAGCCCGGAGCGGCGCATGCGCGGGATTTCCTCGTTGCAGCAGAAACGTCTTCCGCTCCGGCTTCGCTTTTGTGGCTTTCTTTTTAAAGTGGCAATCGAATGCGTTAATTGCTTCGACGGAAGGAAAGCCGGCCAATAGCCGCTACACCACCGTAATGACGTATTTAGACTGGTCGAAAAGCGGCAATACTGGAAAAGAGAGCAAAATCTTTTGAGTAAGTTTCCAAGTTATCTGGGGGGGATAGAGCAGTAATTTTTGGCTGAGGTACGTTGCGACCCCTTAATGTAAGTACTGGGTGTGTTGGGTGACTACGTTCTGCAAGCATTTAAGATTTTGAAGAAAGTTTAAATAAGTGTTGCAGGGTCCCTTTAAACTCGGCGCTAGCGAAAGGTGACCGCTCACGTATACACCGCAGATGAAGTAAGGAAGCGGAAGAACGCAGCCAAACGAGAGAACACGCAGGCAGCGAACTCAGCGATCATAGTCGACTCTCGCAATTCAGGGCGGGAGGAAAGAAGGCAAATGACTCCCATTTTTATATTCGCCTCTACTATAAAGACTGCAGGGTCATCAAAGCAATCTGACGGGCTAGTTGGTCTGACAGGATGGAAATAAAATTGCGCTAGAAGGACAGGACGAACAGACGAAGACACGCCACACAGCGCAGACTAACAGACTGAGTTTATTTCCACGCTGAAAAAACGCCCGTGTGTTCGAGATTTCGGCGCAGGTTAAAGATCCCCACGTGGTTAAAATCAATCCGGAGTCCTCCACTACGGCGCGCCTCATAGACTGTGTAGCGTCGGCGCGCTAAACCCCACAGTCAGTCAGTCAGTCAGTCAGTCAGTCAATCAATCAATCAATCAATCAATCAATCAATCAATCAATCAATCAATCAATCAATCAATCAATCAATCAATCAATCAATCAATCAATCAATCAATCAATCAATCAATCAATCAATCAATCAATCAATCAATCAATCAATCAATCAATCAATCAATCAATCAATTGATATCCACGCTCATATATGCTACTATCAAGTAGATACTTGGCAACGAGAGTAGTTTGAAATATAAAACTAAAACTACAAAAAAAAACGCACACTTTCACCATGACACACATGCCGCCTCCAACAGATTAGACTCCATCAAAAAACGCGCTTCACTATCGCTGTTGGGCAAAGAAATCGCGTTTCTTGATGAGGCTGATCTGTTGCAGACGGCATGTGCGTCATGGTGAAAGTGGGCGTTTTTTTTTTTTGTAGTTTTAGTTTTGTATTTCAAACTTCTCTTGCTTCCACGTGTCTACTCGAAAGTAGTATATATATGACCGTGGAAATCAATTCAGTCTGTTAGTCTGCGCTGCGTGGTGTGTCTTCTTCAGTTCTTCCTGTCCATTGTAGCGCAATTTTATTTCCATCGCTGCAGGGTCCACTGAGAACCGAACCCGTGACTTGGTGGCGCGCTGCGCTACCAGCTTGTAGCCACTCGATTCATTGTTCGCTGCGGTAGTCCGAATAAACAAGCACTGTATTCGGACGGGCGTCAGCAAACCACCTCGACTTATTCTAATTTGGGCGCGCCTATATCGCTACTTGCGTGACTCACGGCTTTATAACGTCTTCTTCAGCTCGTCTCAGCCGCACCGGTGAGCTACACGTTTGGCAACCGACTTCAAAAGTAGTGCCAGGATCGTTACCATAAAGTCATCCCTTCGTAGCCCCCTTGTTGGTTTCGGTTTCCTTGTTCGTAACTCGTATCCTTGGCTTCAAACTACGAGAGACAGAAAAATAGAATTAAGCCTGCAAAAAACATCACGTTGTGCGTCAACCGCATGCAACTTCGCTCGCCTATTCTCTTCCCCGTCTAAAATGGGCGCCGAGGGAACTTTACAACATTATGCGACGATAGAGGCGAAGGTCGCGCTAACGTCGTCTCGGTCATCTCGCGTTTACTCGTTATTTACGGCATCTCGCGAGAAAAGGGACGTCCGGATTGCTTCTGGCTTCTGCAATCAGAATTTATGACCGTCCTTTATGCTACCCAACCCCCGCCCCCCGATTCCCTCAGCTTTAAAAAACTGGGACGCCCGTCACTTCAAACGTAAATACGTATAAATTGTCAAACTTGTAAGACGTAGGACTTGGCGTCTTACTTTGCCGCCTCGGCGGCACCATTTTCGCCACCTGAACTCTTTTTACTGGTTTACGGGGAGAGTTTGTTTTGTACCTGCCCGCCTTAAATCCGTTAATCCTCACCAGGTGACGACGTTATCGCGGCTTAGCACACGTTGAAAGGAAAGTTCAACTTTTGACGTGGTCTTCAGTGCCCCCCCCCCCAACCTCCAAGAAAAAAGAGCGACGTTGGCGGCTGATGCAGAGTAATGACGCTATAAAACTAACACACGAAAATTGGAGCTTTACTGGGTAACTTTGGTGTAAAGTGGTCGAAGAAATGCAACGCCTGGCATTTTGCAATGGCTATTCACGTCAAGAATTAATGCGTAAAAAAATTACCGCGTATCTGCTCCTTTCGTTGCAAATGGTCAACGAAAGACCATAGTCGAGTGACGTCCCTGCCAAGTAACTGCCTTCGTTCTCTTTCCCGCTCACCTCCCATGCTGTTCCTCTCCCATCTCGTTCCTTCCAAGATAATACGCTAGAGGCGTAGATAGGCTGGCGGTGGTGGGGGGGACGATGATGACATAATTTTAACGCCAAGGTAAAGAATCACAATAGGTTGATCTAGTATGCGTAGTACAAGTACACACAAAAAAGTACACTCGTACAAAGAAAACAACAAAAAAAAACGACGTGGTACATTTCGATTGTTTACAACGCTTGAATTTAGTTGTTTTAGAACGCTTCAGTTTTTAATACAACGCTTGAATTTTATGTTTATTTTACCTCCCGTCTCAAGCCCGTTCTGGTGTTTCCGTAATCATAATCATCACTCTGTCTACGCCCACTGCAGGGCGAAGGCCTCTCCCATAGATCTCCAATCATCTCGGCCCGGTGCCAACTGCGACCAATTTATCCCCGCAAACTTCTTAATCTCATCTGCACACCTAACTTTCTGCCACCCCATGCCACGCTTGCCTTCTCTAGGGATCCACTCTGCTGCCCTTAATGACCAACGGTTATCTTGCCTTCGCATTACATGCCCTGCCCACGTTCATTTCTTCTTAATACCCACTTATATGTCATTAACACGGGTTTGTTCCCTGACCCACTTGGCTCTGTTCTTGTCTTAATGTTTTCGTAATATCAGCGCATATATCCCCGCCTGTTCTATCGGTCTTTCTCGTAAAGTATTCCGATAACTTTTTTGCTCTTCCACTAACATCAACGATAAAGACCATTGCGCTAACAATGTCGCACGGCAGCAGTACTGCAAACTCGGGAGGTCTTAACCAGCTGCGAACGTCTCTCATTACTAAACAGTCAAAGTTAATGCCGTTAAACCTGCTTCGAAACAAAGGCAGCGTTTGGTTATCCTGTGAATGCAGTATTGTCTTGTAGCATGTGCATCGTTGGTCACATCTATTCACTTTGGGGGTTTTTCCTAGGCTTGTCTGCTCGCAGGCGTATGGTCACATTCTGAGTCTGACTCACAAGTGCTTGCGTCGTAACACTCTTGCATTTGTTTTGTTTTGTTTATGCTCGTCATTGTTTAACAGAAATATCCGGAAACCTCTTTGGGTATACCCAGCCTTCTGTTAGTACACAAAGACCGAAGGAGTCCGCCATTGTTCCTCCACTATCGTTCACTGTCCGACTGACAGTCTCTCGCAGACTGTTTGGTATAGGAAGCATTTTCCAAGGGCAGGCATTTGTCAAGACGCCCGACTCGAGCCTTGAGGAGTTTGAAAACAGTGGTTGAGTCACCGCGAAGGCCTTTCCCAAGGTCAGTGTCGTGGTCGCATAAAGTCGTTTCTAGACGCTGGGCCAGTACGCGCGCAATGAAAAAAGCAGGGCGTGTCGGTGCGCGCGAGAAAGAAACAATCTGTAGAAGTTTGAGAGATTTTTTTTTTTTGTCGTATGCCGAAGCATGCGGAGCCTCAAAAAAAAAAAAAGAAGAAGAAGAGAAAGTGCCACCTGGAGCTGTTAATGGGAGCGACTGAACTACTCGGTTTGTGTCCTCAGGTTAAAAAAATCTCGTTAATTTCTGACTTGAACAAGAAGCTACAATACTGAGTCGAAACCCAATATTACAAAAAATAGAGTGCGTGCCTACCACCACACCACATTGTCCGCAGACCCACCCTCCTCCCTAAGCTGACCTGCATCATCTCATTTGGCTTTGGCCACAAATTAGCTCACTATAGAAAAGGAGCATTCCTGTGTTGTTCCAGGTGATTAAAAGATTACCTAAGTGTTCAGAAAAGCTCGTGATGCTCAGGCTGCAACTGAAAATTAATAATTTTTAGGGCAGGTAATTAAAACATTTCATAGAGTCTGTCTAGGCTCAAGGCTCAGATGGACAGAATTAGGTTGGAATGCCTGCCCGACATTTACCCGATGATGGGAAATGATGTGGCAGATTATAAAAATAACAATAAAACACGTAGTCATCTGTCAATCTGGGCTGATGAGGTTTGACTATATCTGCTTGCTTCTGTTTTTTTTTTATCGTGATGGAGGAGGCATTGCCAGATTTTAGGCTATTTTAGCTGAACCATTAATTTAGTATGGGAGCGTTTCCCCGCAAGATTGTCTTTGATGACTTTATAGGATGCTGGTATTTTCTTGTTGTTTCTTCGTGTAATGAAGATACCCTATTTATTTTATGACCGCCTCTGCATCGTTAAGCAGCGTAGTAAGAACCACGTCAGGGAAGGTTGTTCCTTGGTATTCAGGTATGCACCACGAGCATTTGTAACAATGTCAGTTTCCTTCTTCATACACGCCGGGGAATTTGGTTCTGTGAACTGCGCGTGCGATCGGTTTCTTGCTTCTTAACGGCCACTTACTATGGACTCATTCATACTCTCATGGACTCATATTATCATTGTTAGCAAACAGCTCATCCTTTGAATACCTCAGAAACACCTGACTATTTGCAGCAGAAATTCGCGCGAGAAACACATGGCGAGCCTTGTCTAGGACTTCGAAACGACACGTCGTAGCTATCAGCCTTGAAAGACACTGGTCATGAAATGATGTTGGTGCCCTCTTAGGAATCCTTGGCCCCATCTAAGTGCTTTCAGCTTGGATAGGGTTTGGAATACTGTGAATAGGCATCGTCAAAAGTCAATGACTCTTTGCACCTTGTACTGAAATAGGTACATAGGTGAAATTGACTTACACATAAATCGTAACTTTAACAAAACTTTAACAAAACAGCGCGAAGCACGGGACAAAGGGAAGAGAAGACTACACCAGCGCTGACTAGCAACTGTTTATTTGAAAACAAAGAACGCAATATATAGGCGAAATGTTATCAAAGAGTAGCCTATACATTGATGACTCTTTGATAACATTTCGCCTATATATTTCGTTCTTTGCTTTCAAATAAGCAGTTGTTAGTCAGCGCTTGTGTAGCTTTCTCTTCCATTTGTCCCGCGTGCTTCGCGCTGTTTTGTTAAAGTTATGTACTAACTTGCCCAACTACAAACCCTGCTACATAAATCGTATTTTTCTTCCCGATATTTCCAGGGCCAGGTCTGGGGCCGAGCCTTTCTACTCAGAGAGGACGACGAGAGCGCGCGGGCGTCTCTCAACTACCTGGACGAGCGGGAAACCCGACTGGGCGGATACTGCACCCGCTTCGTCCAGTTCCGGCCCAGGGACCCCCGCGAAGAGCCCTTCCCCGCACTCATCTACATCGCGACGCCCAACAACAAGCTCTACCTGGGACCAGCGGGCACGTCCCGACTCGCCGACGAGATCGTGGCAGCGCGAGGCTTCTGCGGCGCCAACGCCGAGTACGTGCTCAAGCTGGCCAGCTTTATGAAGCAGGAGGTGCCCGACGCCTGGGACGACCACCTCTTCGCGCTGGAGGCCGCGCTGCGAAGCAGGCTCAATGACACCTGGGAGCTCCTGGAAGAGATGAGCTCCTACGAGGCGCCCGTGTCTGCGGGAGACTGGTTAGCGTCGGTGACGTCATCCGACGACGAGGATGAAGAGCGCAAGAATGGCGATGAGGCAGTGGCGGGTGACTTTGTGTCGAACGTGGCGTCCAGGCAGCTACGCTGCTTGAACATATGAGTCGGCCGGTTCGCTTTGGGGGCCATCTTTCCGTCCTCCGCAGTTTCTGTCGGAAGAGGGGGTGCAAAAGTGCGATTGAGTCTAGAAGCAGAGGCGACACCTATGGCGTGACTACTCGTTGCTTCTCGCGTGCGATTCCAGGACTTGTGGCTGTCCCATCCGCTGTGATCGGGTGGAACTCTTGTCGCGTGCGTCCTGTGCTTGTAAAAGTGCGACATCGAGTAGGGAGTGTGCGACAAGCGCGTTCGTTGGTTTCTTTTATCTGATTTTGAGGCAACCCTCTTTTGTAATACCATTTTTCGGTTGCTTGCTTGCTCTTGGCGACTTTTCTGAAGCGTTGTCGAGAAGCGGACCAAGGACGAATAGAAATCAATCGATTATTCAAGCCTCAAATATCCAGTAGTCTTATTTAAAAATTATAGACCACAGGACGAAAAATTCATTACAAGAAGGTTTAATAAAGAAATGCAGCGGACAAGATGGTGTCTGCAAAATGACGCCATTGAAGTGTGGGATGCTCAGGCCAGTGCAACATTACGACGCTGGCTGAAGTACTGTTAGCACTTCTCTGATTATATGACGCTCCCAACGATGTATTTCTTTCGGTAGCTCTGGAGGGCTTTACAAAGTGGGCTTGAGGTCAACACATATACCTAGTGAAAGTGCATTGTCACTAAAGAGAAGAGCATCTAATTTTATTATTCGTTCACGTGGTTCTAGTATTTACCAAATGGCTGAAGCTTTGATGCAGCAGAACGTATACCCTCAATATAGCAGCGCATGGTACGGTGAAGTCTAAGATGAACGGTACCGTCTCTTAAATCTGCTTTCCCGCGGTTGGCATGCTTTTGGCGGAGTTGAAGGCTTCAGCGTCAAAACAAGCAGGCAACTTTTTCAAAAAAAAAAAAATCTCGTCTTTTTAGTTCCTACGCTTGTCGAGTCATTCAAGAGTACGAGAGTTCCTTCGTGCAGGTAACGGGAACTCTGCGCTTTCTGAGGGGCCAGACACATGTGCGGAGAGCGATGCGTTTCCGCACGCGTCTGTTTCCCTCTCCAAAACCGCTCGTGTATAGCCCTCACCGCAGCCGGACCGGTTTCCATAGAGGGAAAACGCGTTCTGAAACGCGTCATTCTCCGCACATGTGGTTGGTCCTTGAGGTTACATCAATCAAACACTTTGCTGCTACCACAGACAGGATGTTTACGCTCTGGTTACGAAGTTATCACTCCTATGCCTTGTTTTTTTTCTCCCATGATTTTAAGTGCAGAGCACTTTAGGGTTTCGCCTTGTCGTCGTAGCTCGCTCGCTGGACCCAAGTAGAGCCACACGGCGTTCCGTCGTCGCGGCGTAACCCAGAGGCTTTGAAAGCCAGGCGGTTTATATAGTCATAAGCATTCGAAACTCGCGAACCGTTGGCGCTTGTCATACATCTCCCCGTTGTTTAGCGCAAAGAAAACTGCAAGTACATTTGAGGCAAAATATACGCAATTAACCGGCAGCGCCCACGTTCATTTGGTTAGGAAAGTTCGTTCGTAGGGTCAGTTTTTACGATAGTAAGCGAAAAAAAGTCCCAGTGCAACGCCGGCACATGCGGGAGAAAAACCAAGCACAAATAGAAGAGAACTCCCGCTGAAGCAGTTTCAGGCAGGGGGCGCGCGAGCACAGCGAAGGCGGCAAATTGAAATGCGTTGGGTGGTAGCAGTGAGCGCAAACGGCGCTACAGCCCATGATGGCGAATCACTGCTCTGCACTTCCGACAGCTTTCACATCGAGTGGAAAGGCTTTAATTTTTCCACTACAAACTCAACTTCGAATTTATAACACTGTTTAGTTCGAAGCAAAAGAAAAAAAATAACGTTACGCAGGTCCAGTATAATGAAGAATGCAAGCTGCTTCCGTCACGGCAGCCGTAGACGCAAGGTCGATTGATTCCATAGGTAAACTGTTAACCAGGACCGCGTTTGGTGGCAGAACGGCGTGTATAGTCTGGGTTTCAAATCACCTTCCTCGAAGCACTGACGAAATTTCCAACACAGATTTACTGACATTGAGCTGTTCATTTCGAGGCTAATTTAACTCCTGCTCTCCAGCTTTTATTATTTATAAAACTTGAAAACGGGCGGAGTAACCGAAGTTCCTAATGACAATCCATGCTATGTCTCAGTACCTCGTATACCTCGAGTGCATATTAATTACACCATAACCCGTGTGATTTTTTTTTCTCTCATTCACTGAGTTGTACAATTTCGTTTCTACGTTGATGTGTCACATTGAACTGCCCAGCAGCCGTCAAAGACGAGAACGTGCAAATACAAAACATTGTCTTTGTTGTCTCAAAGTTAACCGTACAATTTAGGCTGCTTTAAGATTATCGCCTTCTCCCAAATGCATTTTACCATACTTTGTATCTGGAGGGAATCCAGGCCAATATATATATATATATATATATATATATATATATATATATATATATATATATATATATATATATATATATATATATATATATATATATATATATATATATATTGTTAAAATATTGATTATTCGCTTTGTTAGCGATGATTACCTCCGTGAAAGCACGCAGATATGTGAAAAAAGAACCACGCTACACGCTATGCAAATATGCGAGTACATTTTAACTGGCTGTGTCTCGGCAGCGGCTTAGGGCCTCACGGGTACGACATCGTTTGATTATATGTAGACCTGCAGGGTATGATCTGATTGCAAGGTATCTTTATATTGCACGATTATGTGTTTGGATGATAGTTTTCTTTTTGCACGACATTTTTGCTCAGTCGAAAGCAATGAATGGATCATGTGGTCTGATTTCTGTCTCCTTTTTTTTGGTATATGTATAGGCCGGAGCACCGCTGAGCGTAACAATTGTAACACATCTTTTTCCCGTGTGACTATAGCCGACCACTATCTTATGCTCGCTCAGCGTATTCCTCGTGATGTGCGCGTTACACTTTTGAGAATAGTGAAAGGAGCAAGCTTTGCCTTTATGGTACGTTAGTCGTATTACTGCCGCGAATGCAAAATACTGCGACGTACACGTCACGTTCTCTCTGCTCTAATTCAGTGCTTGCATGAACGACACGGAGCATTGTGTCAATATATATATTTATTTTTCTAAAACTGCCACGCATTGTACCGAGTGTCGGGTTTTCACTTGCAATGCATGCCGGGTACTGATCACCGCTGTGCACATCTGTGATAACCGTAAACAAGCCTTGTGACAGGTGACTCGTCCTTCTGTGACTGTGTGTGTGCTTCTGCGCATTTAGCGCGCGCATAATCAAAACTTATTATTTAATAAATTATGTGGAGACGAATAAAACGATCTAAGTGTCATTTTGTTCATCAGCACACGAGCGAATGTGCCTATGCATCGCTATTTAATAGACTATGCTGAGATCAGATAGACAGATAGATTGTAGGGTTTAACGCGCCGACGCAACGCAGGCGTTGAGGCGCACCGTGACGGCTCCGAATTAATTTTGACCATCAGGGGATCTTTAACGTGTGCCGAAATCTCGTACACACAGGCATTTTTGTTTTTCGCCTCCATCAGAAAAGCGACCGCCGCGGCCGGGAATCGAACCCGTGACCTCGTGCTCAGCTAGGCCGAGATTAGTAAAATCATCTACGTGTCAGGTTTGGTCTTCCGCATAGCAGATGGGTCCATGAATCTGCCTCGGAGGGTGTGTGGACGTGCTAATTCGAACGAATTGCCGTATTTCTGCGCGTATAACCCGCCCCCAAAATGCTAAAATTTCACTGGGAAAGTAGGGGTGAGGATAATACGCGGGGTTTTTCTTTAGTGCAGCTTCACGGCAATGCGCGTTGTGCCGTGAAGCTCCTACGCAGTAACACTGACTAAGCCTTTTATGGCAGCGATTGCGCAAACCATACAAGGCCAGGGAGAAAAAACATTAATGGAGCAGAAGATGACCTTGTGTACAGCACTGAGGACTGCGGCTCAAGTGATAGCTCTAGCGAGAGCCGTGGTACTGAGTGAAATGTGACTTTCTCCTAGCAGTCAATGTATTCTACTAGCTAAATGTACGCTGTTTCTGTCTGCATAGTAAGTGATGTGTTGCTTGAGCAGTAGCTTTGGTGCAGCCTTTCCTGTATCAAATGTTCGGGCACTACACGAGGATTTTTTTTTTCTTTTCCGGCGGGCTGAAAGTGGGGGTGCGGATTACATGCAGGGGCCGGTTATACGCGCGAAAATACGGTAGTTAACTGAGCTGCTCGAAAATCTGGCGTTTTCAGCAACAGACGGCGCACCAAGTGCTTGACGAGTTAATTATAAGCAATCTAAAAAAGGGGGCTAATCGAGTTGAAAAGAAAGGTAAGTAAATTTGGGTCTCAGTGGGATTGGAACCATGAGCCTCCGGAATGCGAGACCTGCACGCAATCGAATCAAACACCACCACTTTTTTTTCTTTATTACATGGGAAAATACGCTGAGACGTGCCAGTACGAGGACTACATAGTCAAGCAAACAAAACAATACACTGAAGTTAGCAGAAGCACAAATGCATCACAATTCGGGCAAACAGACACCAGAGTTCAAACGAGGGAACCAGTCAGGTGGTTGGTCAAGACAGTTTCTCGGAAATAGGACTTAGTTAATCTTGGTGGCTCAGCATGCCTATCACATAAGCGGCATCGCCACAGACTGTACAGACCAATCAACACAAACATGTCATAAGGCGGCTCACCAGGATAGTCGAATGTCAAAAATCGGATAGAGAAAGGCGTAGTATCCATGTCTTTTCTGAGCGTTCGCTGTAAAATGTCCCAGAAAAAGGCAGCATCTCTGCAGTCTACAAAGCAGTGATCAATTGTCTCTGGTCGAGAACAGAGCCGACAGTCTGTCGACCAAGCTATAAACAGACCCCTGTCTTTCATCCAAGTTTTAACAGGGAGCGTGCCGGTGTGTAATTTAAAGAAAAATGTTTTAACACCTGGCGGTGTACATAAGGTACGGAACAGAATATAAAGGCATGGGAAAAAGCCCAGAAACCAGGTCATCAGCAATAGACTCGCGCGAAGCAGTAAATATGTACTCAAGGCTAAACCGAGCATGTGAGAAGCGATACGTGTCAACCACTTCTTTGAGGAACCACTGACCTGCGACCGTGGCTGCCTGAAGTTGACCTAGTCAATGCGTTGTGACTTTTGAGGTAGATCTGATCTGAGGCCTACACGAGTAATCCGTGGATGCTAATTATAGAAGCCCCAATTAGGGTAGAAGCGAATTACCTTCTCATTAAATACCCTCTTTGTTTGGCAATGCCAACGCGGGTGTGCGTGGTGTCAGCAACGGAGGGAAGGAGACTCAAAAGGTAAAGGATGACGACAATAATGAGAGGCGAAGTTCAGCAATCGGACCCTAATGCTTTCGCAATCACTACCTCGTAGCGGAAAACTATATCCGACTAACTATACCAGAGTTATAGTTAGGCGCATCTGTGACAGCCTGGATGCCCGACAACCAAAAGGTTACTTAGCCGTGGATCACATCCATGTCGTCAATCAAGTGATAGAAAAATCCGCAGAGTACACTTGTATACATTTGTAGATTATGGATTATGACTTATGGCGGTTATAGATTATCGGAAAGCGTTTGACTCAGTACACACCGCAGCCGTGCTAAAAGCATTAAAAAACCACGGAATAGAGGGGACCTACATAAACCTACTAGACGACATATATATGGGCTGTACGGGCAGGATGACACTTCACAAGCAAAGTGATAAATCCCCCATCCAAAAGGGAGTAAGACAGGGAGATAGCATCTCGCCAAAACTATTCACAGCATGTTCACAGCATTAGGAGAGCTTGACTGAGACAACTCAGGATTAAAGATAAACGGGGAATACTTGAGTCATTTGAGGTTTGCAGACGACATACTCTTGCTGAGTAAGACTGCAGAACACCTGCAAACAATGCTTGAGGAACTGCAATCAGAAAGCACGGCCGTGGCGCTGAAAATAAATATGAATAAACCTAAAGTACTGACGAATAAACATGTCAAAAACGTCCCCTTAAGCTTAGGAAACGAAACGCTATAGAATAAGTAAAAGAATATAACTAGTATCTCGGACAGATAGTTAGTGCTCACCCCAACCACGAAAGAGAAATCTGGCAAACACAATAGGTATGGGTTCGGGATCACTCGGCAAGCACTCCCAAATAAAGAAAAGTAAGCTACCTTTGTCACTCAAAAGAAAAATCTACAATCAGTGCATGCTGCCGATGATGACATACGCAGCTGAAACTTGACACCTTACTACACAACTAGAAAGTAAACGGGCCATGGAACGAATAATATTAAGAATAACACTCAGGGTCAGGAAACGAGCGACCTGGATCAGGGATGAAGACGAAAAAAACTTTATTATAGTCGTCTCTGTTAAGACGGAGTCACTGCTTGGGAGTGGCAGTGTCCTCGTCCCTTCAGACGGCGGTCAGGAACCCATGCGCCCTGGCGGCGTCTTCCGCCAGCTGGACGACTGCTGTTTGGACGTCGGGTTGGGAGCTAAGCAGCGCGGCCTCCCATTGCTCGTGCCTCGTAATGCGTAAACCTGGTGTCTCCGGTTTACTGGGACACGCCCAAACCATGTGTTGGAGCGTGGCGGCTGCGGCACCGCACCACTTGCACTTATCTGTGTATATTTCTGGAAAGTTTCGGTGGCACAGGGCGGGGTGTGGGAAGGTGTTCGATTGTACCCTGCGCCGTGCAACCGATTGCCTTCTGCTAAGTGTACGATGAGCGGCTGGAAGTGTACGTCGGCCTAATCTATAATGCTGGGTAATTTCTTGATATGTAGCCAGCCTATCCCTCCCCCCCGTCGATGACGGCACGTTATCTTCGAAGTCGGCCTGGTAGCTGAATCCTCGGGCCGCTTCGTGTGCCATCTCGTTTCCCGGGAGAGACGAGTGTGCTGGTGTCCATATCAAACGGATATGTCGTGAGGGCAGGATTGGTTTGCTTTGAATTATCTTGGCTGCAGCTTTGGATATTCTCCCTCGTAAATAATTTCGCACTGCGGTCTTGGAGTCGGAGATAATGGTCGTGGCCGACGTTCCCGCAACGGCCAGAGCGATGGCTACTTCTTCCCCAATTTCGGGATTAGCCTCTGTGACGGAGCATGATGCGACTGTATTGCCCTGCTGGTTTACTGCACCAGCCACTGCCGCTCTTCGTCTGGGGTAGTCCGCCGCGTCAACGTAGCAGACTTCTGAGTTGGAGTGGTACTGCTTGTGAAGTGCCGTGGCTCGGGCCAGCCGTCTCTCTTGATGATGCTCCGGATGCATATTTTTAGGTAAAGGGGCCACACTGAGGTGCGCGCGTAACTCGTCCCCAAGCAAAATTTTTGTTCCGTGTTGGTCTGCATAGGAGATGCGGAGAAGATCTAAGATGGCTCTTCCGGTGGCGCTTGCGGCTAGTCTGTTGTACGGTGCTGTGCGCTGGGCTTCGACGAGTTCGTCTAGGGTGTTGTGTATGCCCATCTCCATCAGTCGTTCGTTAGAGGCTGAGAATGGGATGCCCACTGCCAACTTGATGGCTTTGCGTATAATACGCTCAATTTTTTCTTTCTCTGTTCGAGTGAGCTTGAGGTACGGGGTGACGTAGGTAATTCTGCTTATAATGAAAGCATGCACGAGACGTAGGATGTTGCCCTCTTTGAGCCCATGGTGTCTGTTGGCTATTCTTGCAATTAGCCTACTAATTTGAGTAGCCGTGTTTTGCAGGGCCCGTATTGTGACCGTATTGGTTCCCGTTTCCTGTATGCGGAGACCGAGAATACGCATACACTCTGTTTGAGGAATGCATCTTCCCTGTAACTGAACCTGTATATCCGGATCATTTCTCGGCCTTCGACCGGCTGCGGTGGGTCTGAAGAAGAGGATCTCCGACTTCTGAGGCGAACACGCGAGTCCGCGTGAGGAGACGTAGTTTTCAACAATCGTGGCAGCCTCTTGTAGTCTTTCTTGAATGTCTCCGTCCCTGCCTCCTGCGGTCCAGATTGTTATATCATCAGCGTAGAAGCTGTGATGCACGTCAGGAATTCGCTGTAGTAGGGGAGGTAACTTAATCATGGCCACATTAAATAGAAATGGTGATAAGGCCGACCCCTGTGGGGTGCCACGGCTACCCAGACTTATAAGGTCAGATTTGAGGTCCTGTACCGTTATTCGGGCGGTCCTTTGGGTCAGAAAGTCGGCTATGTAGTTGTACGCCTTGTTTCCCACGTTTAAGTCACTGAGATTATGAAGGATGGCACTGTGGGCCACACAGTCAAAGGCTTTAGTCAAGTCAAGCCCCATTATTACTCGAGAATCAAGTGGGGACACACCCGGGTTGTCAATTATTTGATGTTGAAGTTGTAACATCACGTCTTGGGTCGATAGGGAAGACCGGAAACCCACCATGGTGTGCGGGAAAAGGTGATGCGTGTCCATGTGGTGGTTGAGACGGGTCAAAACCACGTGCTCCATTAGCTTCCCGAGGCAAGAGGTCAGTGAAATAGGCCTCAAGTTCTCTAACTTTAGAGCCTTTCCAGGTTTGGGAATGAGCTTAATCAGGGCGCTTTTCCACGTGGGGGGAAGGTTTCCCGTGTTCCGCACCTTGTTCATGTAGGCGGTAAGAGCCTGTATGGACGAGTCATCAAGGTTGGTGATTACACGATTGGTAATACCATCAGGGCCTGGTGCAGATCGCGTGTTGAGATGAGAGATAGCCTCATACGCTTCTGCTTTGGTGATAGGTCTGTCCAGCTCGAGGTTGGGTTTACCGGCATATGGCCTAGCTGGTTGGGGGCAGTCTGAATGTAGAGGTCCCGCAGCTTTTGCAGTAATGCGGTTTCATCTCCTTGATGCTCGTGTAGAATACTCAGTAGGTTGTTACGCTGAGTGACGCGTCTTCCCTCTGGGTTTAATAGGCAGCGGATGGTGTGCCATGTTTTGGGGGTATTCATCTGCACCTCCATCCGATCACACAAAGTGTTCCATTGTTGGTTGCTGAGGTACGCGGCGTGTTTTTCGATTTCCTTGTTTAGTCTAGCGAGCCTTCTGCGCAAGGAGCGGTTATGCCGCTGCGTGCGGAGCCTCTTCTGTATACTGTCTTTGGCCTCCCACATGTGCAGAAGTCGTGAGTCTATATTTTCAAGACTAGCCTCTTCCGGTACTACGTGTGTGGACTGGTCAACGTCATTTTGTAAACTTTGCACCCATGTGTCCAAGTCCTCGATGGTAGGGTCCTCTTCTGTGTCCGGCACCCGCCTTAGTTTACGGAACGAGTCCCAGTTTACTATCTTGTGCTTCCGGCCGGTGGGTTTAGACGGTCCTGCTGTAAGCGTAGTCTCCAAGATGAAGTGGTCACTACCCAAGTCTTTAAAGGTGTTTGTCCACGTAGCGCTTGCAGCATTATATACGAGTGTGAGATCAGGGGTGGTGTCTCGTTGGACACTGTTGCCTCGCCTCGTTGGGTGTGCCGGATCCGTCAGAAGTGTGAAATTGAGTTGTTGTATGGCTTCCCAGACTTTCTGCCCTTTTTTAGTTGGCCTTGTGTAGCCCCATGCGGGGTGTGGAGCATTGAAGTCGCCCAAAATAGCCAACGGGTGTCCACGGGACGTGTGGAGGGCTTGGTGTAGTAGCTGCGTGAGGTTGCGCGACTGTTTGGGTGCGCTGTACACATTTAAAATGTACAATCTCTGGACGTGCCGGGCAGGGAACAAACTAGTGTGGAAGGTATCATAGTTCAAGTAAGGAAAACGAAATGGACTTGGGCTGGCCATGTGGTGAGGCGAACCGACAGCCGATGGACAATTATGCTTACAGAGTGGACATCAAGAGATGGGTATAGAAGAAGGGGAAGGCCATTAACCCAAAGGGGGGTTCAAATAACGAAATTTGGGGGTAAACTGTGGACTCGAGTAGCGCAGGACAGGAGCGGTTGGAGGTCAATGGGAGAGCCCTTCGTCCTACAGTGGACCTGAGTAGGCTAATGATGATTATGATCATGATTAGGATGCTGATGATGATCTCGTAAGGATTGCGAAGCTGATCTCATAATTTTGTCTTTGATGGTTTTGTTAGGGGGCGTAGGAACCTTTAAAGGGGCCATGAACACAAAATACAACTTTGATTGAGTTGAAAGAACTATACGCTTCAGTACCTTACTCAGCCCCATTCCAGCGACAAAAGGCGTTTCTTGACTAAAAAAAAAAAACAAAAAAACGCGAGAACTATCCAAAAGCTTTCAGATTTCCCGCTACAGTGACTGTTATGGGCAGGAGTGACGTCATATTGGCCAGCTCTAAAAACATAATTTTCAGTGTGTTGACCGCACGTTAGCATTCAAGTGATGCAATCAAACTGAACCAGAGGCCCCACTAGAATCGTCCAGTCATGTCTTAGCGACGGGGCCACCGGGCTAAACAAGCGCCTATAGACGGCAGTCTGCTGTCCGCGCCATTGCTGCTGCTTCACCTAGTTTCACGTAGAGGCTCCCCGCTTTTCTTTTTCAGGCCTACCTATCTCTCTATCACCCACTTTCTCTTCTCTAATCTTTATATCCCCCTCCTCCCCCTCCCCACCGCACTGGGTTGTATGCAAGTGAGCCCCCAGTTGGGCTCAATACATACCCAGCTTTCTCGCTCAAAATTACAACCCATCGGGAACCTAGAAAAACCACTTTAGGAAAATGATATTTGGCATAAAGCTAGAAATCAACGTGAAGATTAAAACGCTAAAAGAATATTTCAGGTCTGTGAATATTTTTTGTGTAATTCGCAGTCAAATCTAACTCGCCATGCATTTCTATGGGATAGTTCCCATGGCTCAGGAACCCAGTCGCGCAACGTGCGCGACTTGAAACTGTGCACAAAGCAAGTATTCACCCCAAATATTAGCTGTGCAAAAGAACTTTTCATTTCGCTACAAAATTGCAGAGTAATCACTGTTGAAAGGACTGCCATGAGCGGGAAAGCTGCACATGAATATCCCCAGTGCACTTCCTTTCCTTTTCACCCAAACCACCTAGAGAGAGAGAGGGCTGCCATCAATCGCACAAAGAAGATTGTGTGACGTCATAGAAAAGTTTCAGGAAAGTGGCGGGGGAGTCGCCACTGTTTCATAAGTTTTTTTTTTTTTTTTTTCAATATCTCCATTATTAACAGCGGAGCTGTTGTACAAGCCTTAAGTTCGGTGTTGCAGGAAAGAATACCAAGAAAATTCGGAGCGCTCGTGAGCGCGTGCCTCGCGCCGACCACCGAGCATTACCGGCATGTAACAAAAGAAAAAAAAAAAACGAGAGCAAAAATTACGAGGACCGAGAAAATGCCGAGCGCTTGTGAGCGCGTGCCTTGAGGCGACTGCAGAGTCCCCGGCTCGCGCAGTGACTTGGGCAAAAAAGAAAGAAATAAAGAAATACTCCAGCGCTGTTGTCAAGCGCTATCGCGCATGTAATGCTTGGCATGCATGAAGCACACGACGATATCGATGCAAATGATGATGACTATACTACTAGCACAGTGACGGAACATGTAAATAAAGAATTGCAAACTTGTACAAATGCGTGGTGATGTGTCCTTCAGTGCTCACGTGTAACGAAATCAAGCAGCGTCGCTATGGTTCAAGCCGTGCGCGAATTAGTGCGTGCTTCGCCAGTTGAGCTGGTGAAAGAGCGAGTCTAAAACAGCTCTCCAGAATTACGAAATTGGCAGGATCTTTACTACATCCCTACGCATCTTATGCTCCGTCCCGGCAGCTCGTATGCGCAACGTGCAAATAATCTGGACACGGGCCCATGTATCTCTCCCAGGCATCGAGCTAGCACACGAGGCGGCCCGAGGTTTCAGCTCCCGGGATTGCCCTGACGACGCTGCTGGCTCGGACCAGGGGGCTAAAGGGACAGGCTGGTGACCTACCGGGACATCGCTTAACACTGTCGCATGGAGCGCCAGAAATACCCCGCAGTGCTTACCACGCTCAACAGATGTCAATCTGTAGCCTGGCGTCAAGTGCAGGCTAATGCCTTCCCCAATCCTGCAGTAATGAGCCACATTTATGCCGACCTTTATAATGACCAATGGAAGTGGTGCACCCAGCGAGTAAGACTACCTCACATGATTTGGGCTTGTGATGTTCAGCCACGCGCTGTACGAGCACGCTTACGAATTACCAGTGCAGAGCAGTAGGAGATCTACATGTTTGCTTAGTTCCAACCCCGAAATACAGATCAAGGTCGTTCTACTGGCCGAAGATGCATCTCGCGCCCAAGGGCTGCAGGCCACCATCTGAGGGTGAGGGATCACCAAGACTCCCACTTACCCTTCCTTCTTTTACCCCGTTTTGGTCAAAGTAAAGTTCTAATCATCATTAATGCTGAGGATGACTCTGCGTCCACCACTCGCCGCGAAAAAGAGGACGACCTCTTCGATGCATATGAAGACGATTACTACCCGCCGCGGTGGATCAGTGGCTAAGGCGTTGTACTGCTGAGAACGAGGACGCGGGTTCGATTCCCGGCCGCGGCGGTCGCTTTTCTGATGGAGGCGAAAAGCAAAAATGCCCGTGTTGGCGAGATTTCGCCGCACGTTAAAGAACAGCAGGTGGCCAAAATTAATCCGGAGCCCTCCACTACGGCGCGCCTCATCGCCTGCGTTGCGTCGGCGCGTTAAACCCTACAATCAATCAATGGAAGAACCTAAGTGAGCATTTAGGGTTGTATTTATCGGTTCCACTTATATTATCTATCATGGTTTCAGATACATGTTGCGGTGCTTCACATAGAGCGAGGGAAATTGCTAAAAATTCTGCCATAAAAATGGGTGTGTAGTCCGGGATTCGTAGCGAGGGCTCTGCCAGCCCATGCGCGAAGTTCAGCAGTTGGAGCAGACGTCGGGCATGGTGTGCGTGTCAGAGTTCGCGTCTCGGCATACCGGGGGCACGCTTGCTTGCGGCCATGAATTCCACGCCCGCGAGGTCGCGGGTTCGATTCCCGGCCGCGGCGGCCGCTTTTCTGATGGAGGCGAAAAGCAAAAACGCCCGTGTGTACGAGATTTCGGCGCACGATAAAGATCCCCAGGTGGTCAAAATTAATCCGGAGCCCTCCACTACGGCGCGCCTCATCGCCTGCGTTGCGTCGGCGCGTTAAACCCCACAATCAATCAATTCCACGCCCGCTGTGTTGTGAAATGGCTCAAGGAGAACCGAACACCCCCAGTCTGCCCCCACGACACATCTGGGAGGCCCCTGCTGTTAGTGAATGTGCTGGACGGCCATCTTACACACTTTCCCAGGGTATAACAGTGAGAGTCCCGTAAAGATCTGTTACCTTATGACTTGGCGCACTCAAAGTTAGTTAATCGGGCCATTGCCAGTCTCTGCCTAGAATCTGCCTTGCAGAAATCGTGCGCGCGCAAGACGCAGTCAAGCTTTGCAGCTACTTTTGTCGGCTTGCTTCCCTCTGTCGGTCGTGAATGCGGTGGCAAAAACTCTCCTTCAAAACGTGAAGGGTAGTAAGCCTAGGACGAATGCTCATCAAAGAAGTGAAAAGCGACCTGAAGTGGTTCCGTACGCACACAGGTTGTCGCATGCACCTAAAAAAGGTTGAGACGAGGTATGGTACGTGTCCCTGTCGTCTTTTCTGTCCCGCCAACTTTGCTCTCGCATTGCTACTTCTAGCGAAAAAAAAAAAAAAAAAGGGGGCACGTGATAAACGACGCGAGAAGCTGTTCGTTGATTGCGCAGTAGGGCTGATTTACGAAATCCCCCTCACTTGTGGAAAGTCCTACATCGGCCAAACTGGAAGATGTTTGAGTGACCACCTAAGGGAGCATGCGCAAAATTTAAAGTCTAGTAAGGGCGCACATTTGACAGCGCATTTTCATTCCTGCCCAAAGTGTGAGCCGTGGTTTTCCGAGACAAAGATACTGGGAAAAAGCAGAAATCAGAAGCCGCGAGAACCGCTCGAGGCGCATCGCATAAAATTCAAGGGAAGTGACTGCGTTAGTGATACTTCGGTGGTATTGTTTAAAGCTGAGGTTCGGTTTTTAGGTAAATTCTTTCGCTGACGCTGTGGGCCCGTCTATTGCGCATGTCGGAATGTATGTACAAATGTGCGTTGCTGACGTTCGTTGCTTGAACTCTTGGAAATGTGGGGCCTGTCCGTGTCGTCTTTCTTGGGTGTTGTTTATTTGCACTACTCAGTATGTTCTTACACCTAAACCAACGTACACGCCCAGCAACACGTTGTCCTGACATTTTAAGCGGTTTGCTCTTATTTCACGCCAAGACATTATCAGCCAAGGAAAGGAATGAAGGTATTTACAATGTCACGTGACGTTTCACTCAAGCCCGCAGAATCACGGAACGGTTGGTTTAACCAACCGATTAATCACTTTACCTGCATTGGACTTACAAAAGCGTTCATTTGAACATGTTGTGAAGCTGCTCGCGGCTTAATAATTTTCGAATTGCCGCCTCAACGCCATTGTTTTCCATTCAGCGCTTTCTATTTCAAGACATTTATCTTAGGACGAGTATAGTTATGGAGCTGCGATAAAAACGATATCAACTATCAAAACTCCGAGACATCTACATGCACTTGCATTCAATAGATAATGATACGGCGTTTCCTCCACAAACAACGCGCACGTTCACTTTTGTTTGTGCCGCGAAAGCAGACAAAGAAAGTCGCCTGCTGGGGAAAGCAGACGACTTTCGCGTCTGCGCGGCGTCGCGCCTAGATGGATTCGTCCGCCGAATTATTTTTTTTTCCTTCTCGTGACTGGGTTCACGTCATGCAGGTCACTGGAGGCGGTTTCCCACAGTGCGTCTTCATCGCGGAGTCAGAAGTGACAGGTAAGCTTTTACTGTCACGCAACGGGGCGGCAGCAGATGGAGAGATCGCTTTGGCGGGGCGTTCCCAACAATGGACGCCGCGCATGCGCGCTCCCTCGTGCGCTGCTGGAAGAAGAACGCGTCGTCTGCTACGCAGAAACGCATCGCCTGCTGCAACTTGGGGGGCTGTAATTGCTTAGTGGTGTTTCTTTTGTGCTTAATTTTTTACACTCGGATTCAATTGTTACCTAACTGTGCGTATCGGTAACTTTACGCTGTTCTGGGAAGCACGTACTTGTCACTTTCTCCAGTTATTGCGGCAAAAATACTGCACTCTGGCAAATACATTTTAGAATGTCGTCTGCTTGTCGTCTGCTGGTACAAACACGGAGTATTTTAGCAGACATGCGACGTTTTCAAACGTTTTAACCATTGCAAGCATTTTTTAGTGCCGATGACGGGTGGTCTTAATTTGTTTAGCCTGTACACTAACGAAAACGTAAGCAGGTATTTCTTATGAATTAGATGTCATCGTACATGATATTGAATGAATTAAGCATCATTGATTATAAAGTATGCACCGGTCCAATGATTTCTCATGTCGTGCAAGAACTCTTGTTTTCTTCTCAGTCTTAGTGAAAAAAAAAATATTGCGACACAGTTATGCGCTGCCATAAAAACATTAGAGGATATGAGAAGACATAGTCACAGGGACTTAGTACGCAAAGAAGTGTTTCTTGGTATAGAATGTGTCTTTTAACAGGGCACCTGAAATGAAAAAAAAAATGTTTCACGACCAGGGGTTAAAAAGAAGAATAATGGCCTCCTCAAGTAAACTGAATTCAGATCGAATCGGATTCTTTGAGTAACGGATCGATCCATACCCCGGAAACACCAAGTCACAACAACTGCACTGATTGTTCAAATGATTTCGCACAGATAACGTGTATGCTCATTCTTTTTAGCATGTGGGGGATCGTTTTGGTGACTGCTCATTGAAAAAAAATAGAGGGCTTGTCACTCTTACGCGGCAGAGGTTGCGTAACGATATTTTCCGGTGTGTGGTCAGCCCTTCATTGTGTTCCCAATTTATTGTACATCAGATGTGCTTGCGACTTCATTCGTTTTCACGTTCCAATTCCCACACTCTCTCAATGCTGGTTAAGACGTGTCTGGGGATGGGTGATTTATCCTCCCTTACGAAGCAATCAAAACAACCACATTACAAATTTTTTGTTGGTATTTTTACTGCGAACCACGGACTCAAAAATCTCCTTCCGAAAAAAAAAAAAAAAAAAACATCGCCTCAGCGAATGTCGCAGTGCGTTCAATGTAAAGGGCGTGCACGCATTATGGCTTGCTTACCTTTCAAGCAAAAAAAAAAAGTGTTGTATGTAGTGAATAACTCTTTATGGACGTTACGATGCACTTAATTTTATTTTACGATGAAGGCTGCCCACCAAACAATATTGCAGGAAATGTGAGCTACAGGCAACGCGTACCAGCTGTCCAAATGGTCAACACTGTCAATATCATTCAAGTCTCGTATTTTTTAATTTAATATTTTTAACGGTCAAATAGAATAGCGGTCATATAGAAGGCCACAACCAGACTTCTGCTGATGATCATGATATAATTACATAAAGACGGGCGTGTGCCAAAGAATAAGTTCACCGTGCCAACAAGATACGGAACCAAGAGCAGCAAAAAACGCTAAGTAATCACTGCTGAACTAACCTCGGAGACTCCTCCGACAGCAGAATTTTACGTACCAGACATCTTAATAAGTTCAGTCGAGATACTGCCATGCATAAACATATTATTATTTTTTTGGAATTACACGGGGTTTCGGGTTGAAATGTTGTTATGTTCGTTTTCTTTGGTATACGCCCAACATCTTAGCCAATCCCCTGTACTCTATATGTGGACGAGGGAGTTTTGTGTTTGCCGACTGGCTTTTGTGTTAAATTCCTGTGACGAAACTTTCGTGCTGTGCACAGAGCCCGATCGTGTATTCCCTTCAAGAAGTCGGCTGTCCCTCATCACGCGTTGCATTGCAGTGAAACATCCATCGATCCTGAACCTTTATCGAAAGGTTGACGATCGAATGACGGACGGCGTGAGCCTTGTGGGCAGAGCGGTAAAAATGCAAAGGTCGTCTGATGAAACTAAAGCTCGAAACCAAGAGATCGTAGAAAAGGCGTAATGGTTTCGTCTAAAGACACGTGGAAACTCACGACTAATAATGATATAGTTCCTGCATTCGCTTTGCATCGAAGCCACAAAGGGGGCTGACATTAGTAGCTATCACTGCAATAACAATAAGTGCAAAGTAAATAAGCGTAAATTAAACCGGATTTAAAAGTCGGATCGTGCTTCGTTGAAGCATTCAGCGCCTTTGTAAGGGTAAAATTGCCAGGCGGGAGTCAAACTTATTTTAAAAGTTGTAACACAGCCACCTGACTAAGTCAATGTTATAAGGTACGAAGAATCGCAGATTTGCGGCGCATTGTACCATCTCAAATGTTTGACAGCTATCAAGCAGGAGAGATTGTCGCCCCTAAAGAGTTGTGTAGCGCGTTCCAAACTCTGGCGATACTGCAACTGACTTCCCGGGAAGTTTTCTCTGCATTTTAACACGATTCTAGCAACTTAAGCCCCCCCAAAAAGTTCCAAGATATAAAATTCTAGCAGCGGTCTAACGTCCGCTTTCCACTCCCTGCAGACGATCCGGACAACGCAGACGATATTTCGTTCGCTTTGCGCAGGCGACGGAATTCCCCCGAAACCGGAAAGTTACGCTTGGCGGCCGCTCGGCAGGTGGCGCCGCCGTCGACGTTGTCTGCTTCCGGTTTTACCGCGCCAGTGAATGGCGCAGTAGCACGCCATCTTTGTCGGCCTTCTGTTTTGTTTCGGCGTGTAGCGGAAGCCACAAATTAAGTGACATGCTACACCAGCCGTCACGCTGACCGACTTCCCAGTATCCCGTTCTTATTTTCTCGTCGCACAACTCCCACTTCGCATGTTTGTCGTCGTTCATGTCGGAATGGAGCTAGTGGAGGAATATACCGCGACGAGGAGCTTCGCGCAAGGCCCATATATGTTTGTTACTACACGCCCGGGTGGTGAAGTCCGCACGCCCTCACTGTTGACCGATTGGAATTGGTGTTTGTTCAAACTAGGATGTTATGCGCTGGTAGGCAGTACAGAAGCTCCGCAGTCGGTTGCACCGATGTTTGCGAGAAAGAGGTGCGATGTTGTTTCAGCGTTTTGTCGCAACAGTGGCTGCACTGCTTTCCAAGACAATTCACTGGTCTCTTGCTCATGCGTGTAATTGTCTAAAAGAGGGCAACTAAAATGTATGTTCCTTTTAAAGATGGTGGCTCCCCGCCAACGGAGGTATAGCAGAGCGGAACGCAGTTTGTTTTTAAAGGTCGGTAACTTTATTAGCTGCTTGAGAGGCTTGAAATGAGTTCTTGTAATTTGAGCATACATCGGACAGTTTTGAAAGTCGAATTTCTGTTTATTCAGGAGTGTAAACTATACGCGCTTGTTTGTGTTGCTATTTTAGGCGAAGCTTATGTTGGTTTCAAGTACTTTTCACGTACGAAAACAAAACCTCTTCAGTCTTCATGTCTCTTTGATGCGCGAGGCGTTGGAAAACGGACGA
Organism: Haemaphysalis longicornis; assembly: GCF_048455015.1. Taxonomy (NCBI): domain Eukaryota; kingdom Metazoa; phylum Arthropoda; class Arachnida; order Ixodida; family Ixodidae; genus Haemaphysalis; species Haemaphysalis longicornis. The sequence goes on along the minus strand of NW_027526407.1, from coordinate 58,320,728 downwards.
CTCGTGTGTCTTCCATTTCGCGATCACCAGCCAAGTCACAGGCCATCCAAACATGATTCGGACCAAACATGATTCAAGTTTGTACGCCTCATCACTTGGATATCCATTTTGAGTAGATTAGTGATAAATAAGCCCCAATATCAATAGAGTCAAAATAATAGTGTGTGCATGCACGAATATGCCTCTATTGGGATGACCGCCTAGAAAGCTCGATAGCCTAATTTAACACAATTCAAAGTGGGCGAGTTGGTGATACATTCTGGGAATAAGTGCGAAAACGACGACACGAAGAAAAGAACACAGAGGACGGCGCGCTAATTTACCTTCACCTTTCACCTAAATTATACGCCATTTTTATGTAGTGTGCTAGAAGGCTTCGCTGGCCGCCCCCCCCCCCCCCCTTCACAAAGTGGAATGGCTCAAAAAAGTTTCTTGTATCAGCATGCATTAGTGCACCATGATGTAAGAAGACTCTTATCTGGTCATCATTCGGTGGTCGGGTATACTAAAACAAGTGGTCATATTTACGAAAAGTAAAAAATAAAGCACCCCTCTGGCTAACGATGGCGACGGTTGATCCCGAAGCTTTCGCGTGAGGGATTCCTTGGTTGTCGTCTGAATTCGGATTTTGACTCGCAGACGGTTTGGACTTCGATTGGTTGAGCGTTGACTTTGACTCGCACGCAGTTTGGACTTTTGATGATCGCAGCGGCTTTGATTTGGACCCAGCTTTATTTCGCACGAAGAAAACTTCGTGCTCAACCATCGTCGTCGTCGTCGTCATTACACGGAGGGGCTCATGATTTTTATAATTTTGCATGTCCATGCACCCCTCTCCAAATCCAAACTGCTTCGACCGTGTCGAAATGGCGAAATGGGATAGGTGGCGTCTTCGTATTGCAGGCACCCAGGTTGGATTCCGAGCACGGGAAGCGTTTTTTTTTCTTTCCCTTCACCCACGATCACCATCTTCACAAAAAGTAGGCTTTCCTGCAGTGCGTTTCGGACGCGACATACGCCATAAGGAGAAATAGAAAGCTTCGCTTTAAAAAAAAAAAAACGTTAACCAACGTGGGACAAAATATGGCCTCATATATAAGTTACATGGCATGGAAAGCATTGTGAGGGACTCTTTTTATGGAGTCTAACTGTCAAGCGTATGTACAATGCATGCATTGGGTTGTTTTAGCTGCACGGGAGCGCATTGGGTATGCAACCTAAAGCCACTCACTGAATGCGTGCACGTGGTCACGTCGACGCGACTCCCTTGAGCAAATGGCCTCTAATGCGAAAGCACGCGATCGAACGGTAAATCGATGCTTTGTCTAGAAGTCACTTTACGGTCCTCACGGCGGCTTTCTCATTGAGTATTAGCGACATCTCTCAGTACATTAGAAATAGCCGGACTGTGCTGCAAGGGTCTTGTTTTTGAGCATCGGGGTCACCAAAGAAAGCAGAAGGTGTCATTTCTGCAGGACAAGGTACCACCTCTTTTGTCTGCGAGTGTCAAAGAATTTTTTGCTCACTTTCGACGACACCACTGGCACATGCTCTGCGCAGTGTAGAAGTTTATGGGGAGAGCTTTGGTTTTTTACACAAAGAGCTTGTTACCTGCAGCTCGAAAGTACGATCACTTTGGAGAAACAAGGGAACATGCACGAGCTCTGGTTCGAGAGGGTACAGACTACGTGTTGCCGGAGTCGCTAATAGGCAGAACTCTGCCGAGCTTTTGAAGCTCCGCTTCGTTAGGTCATGCATTCGTGCCTGTACGTTTCGCACCTTCTTCACAGCGTTCAAAAATGGCGCCTCAAAGCGGGCACGCAGCCCTCACGCTAACGTCGCGTGTTGCCTCTTTGTTTATGTCGCGGCGACAAGCGATCTGCCATCGTTGCGAACATAGCGGTAGCCTCCACTTTGCCTACGCCTCGCAGACGACAAAAGCGGCTTCCTTCGGACCAGACGGGTTCATAGCAGACGACAAGATCGCGTTCATCGTCTGGCTTCTGGTCATTGCTCAAGCAGACGACACAACGCGCTTTTCGTTGCCTGAAAGCCTCATGCGAGGAGCTCAACGTATGCAACGACATACTCCGCTTAAAATCCCGACAGGTTTTCGTGTATGAGGTTGCCGTTAGGAATGACGAATGGGGCAAACGGCACGCGGTATAACGATTCTGCCCGTTCTTTTTTAACCCCGCCATCGCCATTCTTTTTCGCAGACGACTTGCACACGCCACGCGTTTGACCATTCATAAATCACGACGCGCCACTGCGGGTTTTCTGCATGTACCGTTTCTGCAGTGGTGACTCGGTCAGACTAACAATGGCGCCGGAGCAGATAAGGGGCTACCAGCTCGTTAGGGCACGGACAACGGAGACCGTACTGCGGCGACGCCTCGCGGCTGCCTCGGGGCTCATTAACATTTTTCTTGCCTTCCTTGTTCTCTGTTCTTTTTAGGTTTGACTTTTTTTTTCTCCGGACAGACCCGCTTTGTATTTCTCTCGCAACTGCCTGAAGCCTGCTTGTCCGAGGCTTACCGATTTCCGCACAGGCAGCCCGCGGTTTGTGTTTTTACACCGCCGCTGCTTTTTGAAAGAAAATTGGAGGAGGAAAGTCACGCTGAACAGCATTGAGGCCTCAAGGGGTGTTGGAGGGAGGAGGGTAGCGACAAGCGACAAGAGCTCGGCCTGTGTCTTGTTGGCTGCACTGAACCTCTCGAAGAACGTAGCTTCGCTTTCAATGGATTTCCGGTGTGGCCCGTTTTGGTGTTTTGTTTTCCTTTTAAATCTTGTCGCGTGCTGGTCTGGTGCAGTCCTTTGTTGCCCGTGAAGGAGGAAACAAAGGAAAAGTGAGGTCGACCTGTTGTTCTTGCGGTGCCGAGGAACTGAACGGAGGAACGGCCTTCGGTGCACGCCGCTGCTATTCTAAGGTATACCGCTTCTGGGAGGGTAGCAGAACTTTGGGGGCGAAGCCTTCTTTTCGGTTTGCGTGCTTTTTTTACCGGTTAAAACACGAAGGTGATTCTCCGGAGGGAACTGGTGATGCCAAAGCACGCATGTGCGAAGTGCAGCGTACCGAGACTGTCGCAACCAATTGCTCGGAAGTTCGTGAGCGTTCTGCTGAATAGTTTAGCGTAATCGGTATTTAAGGGGTGATGTTGCTTTATGGATAATCTCACAAGAAAAAAAATTATTCTTCAGGGTTTCTGAGAGATAACCATCACAGAAAGTTTCGACGTGGAACTTTTTAGGATGTTTGTTGCATTACTGTATGGTACTAATTTTGAAAGCGTCCCGTGCGTGAAATATCCAAAATTGCCAAGTGATTGTTTGATTTTAAATATTTTGGACCCCTTCATCGCCGCTATAACAAGTATAAATACCGTTTGGGGCAGCTTGCATGTACACTCGGCACATTTATTTTCAGTCACAAGGCTCAACTCGACATTTCCCTGCACGACCCACTATAACGAACCCTAAAAAGTTTTCGGTTGCTAGGCAATTTACGTTTGGGACTATCAATCATGAACGCATTTTAGAGAACCACAATCCCGCGAACATACGCTTTTAATGGCCGACATGCCACCGCGAAATTAAAACTGGCTCGATATTTTTGCAAACCATTACCTGCCCTTAAAGGGGCCATGAAACCAAAATACAACTTTGTTCACACTGAAAGAACCAGCATTTTGTAATTCACTCATCTCGATTTCAGCCATGAAAGACGTTTTTTTAACGAAAAAAACGCAGGACGTAGTGAAGAACTTCCGAATATCCTGCTAGAGTGATGTAACAGGGGCATGAGTGACGTCATACAGGTCAGCACTAGAAACATAGTTATCAGTGTGTGAACTGCACGTTATAATTCATCTGATACGATCAAACGGAACTATAGAGCCCCCCCCCCCTCCAATCACCCAGTCATGTTTCTTGGTGGTGGATTAGGTCAGCGGACACGAATTGCGCAAACAAGATTCTGTGACGTCATAGAGACTTGGCCAATTGCGCAAACAAGATTCTGTGACGTAATAGAGACTTGGCCAATTGTAGAAACAAGATTCTGTGACGGCATAGAGACTTGGCCAATGGCACAAACGAGATTCTGTGACGTCATAGAGACTTGGCCAGAAAGTGGTTGCGTAGTCGCCACTGCTCGATATGTTTTCTTCTATATCACCTTCACTTGTTTGAAGTTGGCCTGACATTATTGTAATCGGGACAGAGCAGTCTTTTTAATGAACGAAACTTGTGCTTTTCCTTCATGGCCGCTTTAAAATATGCACCGCGCCCTTCGATAACCAGAAGCACAACTTCAATTCACCGCCTACAAGCACTACGTGCGTGTGTATCAGTAATGGGACTCGGGGAGGTGCTTGCAATAAATGTGTACTCTTAAACTGCTACCAGGCTCGCATTAGCACTGCTGCTTTCCGAAGCCATAGCGCCATTAATCTTCGCTGCTCATTACTCTTCCACGCACATCAGACGCGAAACTTGTCTTCAAATCCAGCCCGACCTGTCCGAGCTCTCGCGTGAGGCGTCCGTTTGTCCAGCTCCCGAACGGCGCCATTTCTGGAGTCACAAAAGGAATCTTACCACGCTTCGACTGCTTTGTGTGCTAAACAGGGCTTAATCGCTGTCACAGACAGCGCCGCCCGCTGATATTTTCAAAAGGAAAAGAAGCCTCATTACACGCGGAAACCTCTCTTCGAATCTAGCCACATGCTCGGGAAAAATCTCCTCTGACGCACGTTCGTCCCGTGTCCGAAGAAACAGCGGGAGGCGCCGTAGCAGACGACGCGACTAACAATGGCCACACAATGGCTTCCGCCGCCAGCAGAAGAGCAGCTCGGCAGATTCGTCGACTGCCTCTGTTTAAATGAGCGAACTCGCTTCATTAGGAACGGTCGCTGGCGGAAAGATTGCCGCGCCCCGTAGCGGAGTTAAGAGGCGCATTACGATGCGAATCGTGGAGCCGTGAAAGAGGGTTCTGGTTCTACTACCCTCGCCCCTACGCCTTTTTCGGTCGTCTGCGCTCGCTGAGATCGTCTGCAGCGGCGGGCCCGTTGCAGGCGTTGCAGGCTTGGCGTGCTAGGAAAAAAGGCGCCTCTGCCTCTACTACCGTGCACCGGAGAGATTCTTCTAACCGAAAGTTGCCCGTTCTGCTGAGCCATTGTTTCGGGGCGCGAGCCTCTTAGTATGCTCGCTGCGAAGCCGCCTTCGTGGAGGCCATGGGAGAACTGGTTAGCGAAGGGCTCGTGGTCGTTCTTTCAGCAGACGACTTGGCATCGCGCACCGGTCGCGGTTACTTTGTTGACTCGTGCTCGCGTGTCGTCTGCTAGCCGGAAAGCCAAGGCTGCGACCGCTGCTGTGTGCAGTCCTGTGGGAAGATGGTGCTTGGGAGGCAGGAAGGGCGGTACTGAGACTTAGTGTGTTCTTTGCTGCTCACGCTTTGCCGTTGCAATTTATGGAGGCTGGGATCCTTCACTCGTTCTTGTAGGACTGATTGTAGGATTCCGAGAAGTCCTACGTATCTTCCCGCCTGCTTTCAAAAGAAAGGCGAATTCTTAAACATGGGTTCAGTTCGCGCATATTCACTGCCTGAGTGCCTTAGTGTCGTAAGTCAATATATCAACCGTACTTGCTGCCCCACTCCTCCCACCGTGAAAGAGAACTAACAAATGAAAGGAATACCAGTCGAAAATGGCGAGAAGAAAAAGTTCTGTAGGCTGTCGTATTTAAGCGTGTCGTACTGTCGTCTTGTCGTATTCTTGTCCTGTCGTGATTCTAGTCGTGTGTCGTATTCCTGCCCTGATTTTGGTATTCCTTCCTGTCTTGTCGTGTTCCTCATGTTCCGTGAGTAGTCGCCCATGGTTTGAATGTTTTTGCCCATTGTGAAGAACAGCGTAAATTGCCGTTCTGTTGTGACTACAGGAAGGTTTGTCGTTGAGAAAATTGACTTCGTAGTTGCGACAGAAAAGAAATGTGTGTCGTAGCAACACATGGCTTTGTCGTGACAACAAGACTTCTGTTGTCACAATAAAGTTTTTTTGCCATACGACAGGAGTTCTTGTTACGTTTTTTCCATATTCCTGTTGTGATTTTAGACTGGGTATACAGAAAAGGAGAGAAGGGACGTGTCGGCTTAAACAAGGAGGAAGGACGGAAGTCAACACAATCCTGCAGTCTGTCACCCAATAAAATTCTGAAACGTTGTAATTATTCTAGGTGCTAAAGCTTAGGGAATGGTGAATGCTGCCTGGGAATGGTGGGCAAGCATTCTTGAAATGAGGATGTGGGCGGACATTTGTGGCTGTGTCTCTGCCTGCACCCAAACGACTTACCATGAAGTTCAGACGTGTTCTTTCGTACTTGCGTAGGGGTTAATGCGCCTACCTACCTTGCTCCCTCTTCGTAAAGTTGGATTGGTGGTTCTAGTAAGAGGTGTACTCGTGAGAGGCGGAACGAGGTAAAAAAAGTGTTCAGGGGCGCTCGTTCGTTGCTAATAATCCTCTATCCGACAGGTGACTTTTATTTCTGTGTGCATCTTGAAGTACCCAAGTTCTGCAATACTCAACTTTCTTAGATGCGAAGCATCTCATGCTCAGGGCTGTGTCCCTCCCTCCCTCGTTGTCCGCCGTCCGCACTCCACTGCGCATGCGCGTCTCTTCAGCCCCGTCAGCGTTTGGCCTGACGTCAGCGCAGTCCACTATAAAAAGAAATAGTCAGGCGGTGCCAGGTTTCGATCCCACGACTCTCTGGCCGCAACGGGAGGTTCGTGGCGCTCTTCCCACTGCGCTACAAACCAAGACGGAAGCATGCGCTACGCGCCTTATGTCCTTGACTCATTCAAGCTACGTCAAGAAGCTACTGATACAACGAAGGCACGCGAAGCTGAACGTCAACGGGAACGACGAACTGAAAACTAATGGGAACTTCAGTCAACCCCATGGATGCTTCGCATACTACTCAGGGTTTCCCTGCGGGATGATGGTGTAATTTTTTTCTTAATGTAGCCAACTAAGATCGTGCAAAGCAGACTGAGGCTTATTTACTCGAGCATAGTGTAAATGTTTACATTTTATTGCAGAGTCTTCGACATCTCGTCATCTAATAAGTAACGTTTTTAAGAAAAAAAGTCTTACATATCTGCTGCGAAGCGATGGTGGGGGCCTTATTTTAAGACCAGTGGATCTTGCCACCTCTTGAGCAGAATTAATCAGTTCCCTTAGAGGCTCCACGTCTGAACAGACGAAGTGGGCCCCGTAAGGGCGCATGGCAGCAAAGGGCTGTTTCTAGTTTGTCAGAAGACTGAGAAATAATGAATGCATGAATAAAGATCTCTCGCGGACAAGGCCGACATTTCGGCCTAATTATGGAACAGGAAATAATAGATGGTCCATAAAAAAAATCTCATTTGTATTGCAGGCAGTAGTCTTGCGGAGCTCTGGAAGTCATCAGGAAATGACTTGGTTATGTAGTGAAGAGTTCCCTATGACCACGACGACAATAGTGATGAAGTGATAATTTAAAAAAAAAACATCACTGCAGATGGTACCAAACGTTAAGTCATCTAGGACACTCCGTTATTGGGAGTCGCACACGAACGTTGTTTGCGCAACAATAAACAGGGCACACTGAAATCCGATGTAACCACGTGAAACTAATGAGGAAACTCCGTTTTAGTTGATGCCACTCATATTACAATGTACCAGCTGCTCACGCAGTTTTTCACTTGACCAATTGAACGGTAGACCCAAAGGCGGAATACGTTTGTGCTGAGGAAAGGGCAATCATCTTAAACAAAGCCGAACGACATTGAAAAAAAAAATCCCACTTTCAGAGAAGCATTTGCAGGAGCCTAAAAATATGTACCTGTCTAAGGTACGGGTTTGAACCCCGGACCAAGAGCCCCGGACCTGGTGCTGCCCTCAGGCAGCACCAGGCGGTCAACTATGAAGTTTCCAATCTCGATTTCTGACTGGGTAATTTACATCATTTGTTGGTCCATCACTGGAAGTAGAAGAGCACCGCTAACAAAACGGAGAGATACCCGCCGCAGTGGCTCAGTGGCTAAGGCGTTGTGCTACTGAGCATGAGGACGCGGGCTCGATTCCTGGCCGTGGCGGCCGCTTTTAAGATGGAGGCGAAAAGTGAAAATTCCCGTGTGTTTGAGATTTCGGCGCACGTTAAAGATCCCCAGGTGGTCAAAAATAATCCGGAGCCCTCCACTACGGCGCGCCTCATCACCTGCGTTGCGTCGGCGCGTTAAACCCAACAATCAATCAATCAACAAAATGGAGAGATGAGGTATAAGGAACCGTGGTGGTAAAGAATCGGCCCGGGCAGAGAACGCTACCAGCAGTTGGAACTCGATAAGAGACGCCTTCGTCCTGGTGCAGACCCAAAATAGGCTGGTGACAATGTTGACGAACGTACATCACTCGTGAAACTTTTGTCTCTACAGATCCCAGAAGTACGGCGCAGAATGCAGAGCATCTACCAAGAGCCCGGGAGAAAGAGAGATGCAAGGATCCACCGGAAGTGAGGCGACTACGCCAGACACACCCCCACACAACAGGCGTACATGGTCCCTAACCACCAGAGCTCCAAACCCACAAACTCGAAAGAGAAGACCACAAAAACGAGGAAACTCAAAAAAAGGGTGGGGGAGGGTTAGAGCTAGCGCAAGCCCCAACCGCAAGGCCGACGGGACAACAGAAAACGAACAAGGAAGAAAGCGCTCAGGACCATCGTCGAGCGAAAAACGAAACCGATGTACGAACGGAAGGGGGCAGTCAGCCCTTCTTGGCCGCTCTCGTTTTTTCCCACACCTACGAGCGACAACTCCTTCTGTGCGCCCCCCAGGCAAAGGCAATGGTCTCAAGGACGCGGCCGACCCCGCGGAGCGGGCTACCACCTGGCGCTCTCGGCCACGGCGCCAAAAGGACGTCCAACACCGGTAGCGGCCACTGCGGTGAACTGCAAGCAGCCGCCCTTGCCGCCTCTCTCAGCTGCTTCTGTTTCTCGTCTCTTGGCGGGGAGAGCGCGTGGAAGCTGGAGCGGTCAGCATGCTCCTTGGCTGGCACGGCGGCGATGAAAAGGACGTTGCCTCTGGCAGGCGAATGGTGGCGGCGAAAAATTGCGGACGCTGGCGCCATCTAGCGCTGATGCCAAGAACTGGGCATAGGCGTACGGTTTTCAAACGGTGGTCTCCCCTCGACGGCTGTCGTGATTGTGAATATTGTTAAGATAGTATAGATAGTTCATATATATATATATATATATATATATATATATATATATATATATATATATATATATATATATATATATATATATATATATATATATATATATATATATATATATATATATATATATATATATATATATATATATATATGGGTACCCTAAACTAAGCGCCCAAGCGGGCATTACATAGGGGGAATGAGTGAAAGCTGACGTACAATATTGTAAAACGAAAAGAATGAACACAATAAAAGTGACATTAGAATATCATAAAGGCACAAAAAGTACACAAAACAATTGCAAAGTAGAGCGTTGAACATTTTATCCGAAAAACAAAAAGTGTAAAAGTGGTAGAAGAAATTCTGGTATTTAAAAGCAGGAACACACATTGACAGCCTATAGAAGATGAGCATGATGAAGAGAAGCTACAGGGTATTTTGAATCGCTAAAAAAGCGAGGAGTGCGGTTTGAAAAGAAGAGGCGTCTGTTTGGTCCACTAGGCTACTAGGTAAAGAATTTCATTCATTGATTACCAATACGAGGGGTGAGTTCTGATATTTGTTTGTTTGGGCAAAAATTGGGCTAACTTTGTGAGCGTGGTCGCGGTGCGTGCGGACGTATAGTGTGCCGGGAGGATAAATTTGCGAGAAAATGGTGTTGGATGATGGTACAGGATGTGAAAAAAAGTTAATCTTGAAAACTGCCTGCGTTGGGTGAGAGGGGGGAGATTAAGTTCGTCCTTCAAGGCAGATACACTCTGGTATCTTGAGTACGATGACAGAATGAAGCGCGCGTCCTTCTCTACTAATTCAAGCATGTTAGTCAGACACATTTGATGTGGATGCCAGATGATTTGCGCGTACTCTAATGAAGAGCGGATAAGAGTATTACACGCGTGAAGCCGTGTCTCTGAATTAGCTAAATGAAGGCGACGCTTGAGCAAGCCGAGCTTTTTACAAGCCTTTGACGTGATTTTAAATAAATAAATAAATAAATAAATAAATAAATAAATAAATAAATAAATAAATAAATATTTTTTTTCTATATGGGGGGCCAACTTTAAATCGGAGGTGAATGTGACTCCAAGATATTTGAAGGATGATACTGATTCAATTGAATTGAGTGTAGAAAGTGGCTGTAACTATGCAGTACCTGTGATTAACATTTACTTTTGGTGAGAGATGGAAAAAATATCTCGCCAGAATAATGCCAAGTTCCTGAACGCACCGAAATCGCTTATGTGACAAAAATCTTTCTCTGTCACCCTTTGTCTCATATGCCTGTAGGCGTGGTGTGCTACTAGGAATTAAAATTAAAGCCATTCCACTCAATGTGAAAGCTGTCGGAAGGGCAGAACAGTGATTCGCCATAATGTAACGTAGCGCCGTTATCCTCTCACTGCTACCACCCAATGCAATTCAAATTTCCCGCCTTCGCAGTGCTCGCCCGCCCCCTGCCTGAAACTGCGCCAGCGGGAGTTCTGTTCTTTTTGTGCTTGCTTTTCCCCCGCACGTGGCGCGTTGCACTGCCACTTTTTTTTCGCTTACTGTTGTTAAAAACAACCCAACGAGTCTTCCTAACTAAACGAACGCGGGCGCTGCCGGTTAATTACGTATATTTTGTCTCAAATGCACCTGCATTGGCTTTCGCAGCCTCTGGGTTACGCCGCGACGACAGCCGCTGCGGCGGAACGCCGTGTGGCTCTACTTGGGTCCAGCGAGTGAGCTACGACGACAAGGCGAGCCCCTAAAGTGCTCTGCACTTAAAATGCCGTAACTTTGCGTGAATAAATGTTCACGATTTTTATATCAGGTGCAGCTATGAGAAGTGAGTATTTTGTAGTTATTTAGTGTCGTGAAAAGTATTTTCCCACAGCTAATCTTTCGATGCAAAAGCTTGCTTTGCGGGCAGTTTCAAGGTTACCATGCTGCTCTGGCAGGTTCTAAGGCCATGGTAGCTGTCACATTTAAATGCAAGGGCAGTAACTTTTCACAAAGAGATTGACAAAAAGTATACTTAAAGCTCTGCAAAGCATTTTTGCACAGTGCATATCGAAGTCGACACATTCTTGTATGCGAAATGTCACTTTTGTCATTACCTATACTATAAGTTCTTGAACGCTGGACGTTTTGAGCGATGAAGCTGCGGTTCGTTGGTTAATTTTTAGGTTCATCATAGGGTACAGGCTCGCGGTGTTACACGAGGGATGGCTGTAACTTGGACTGTTTTTGGCTCTAACTTCCATGGCCTAAAGGGAAGAGTCCATTTAACCTTAAATGTTGCCTGCTACGCTTCCGGGAAAAGGGAAGCTCCCGTAATTATTAAAAGGAAGGTTTGTATGCCTTGTGCCGTCGTTTCGCCAAAACGCACTGCAGGAAAGCCAACTTACAAAATGAGAGGGTATGATGATGATGAAACAAGAAAAAAAAAACGCTTCCCGTGTCGGAATCGGACCTGAGTCCCCAACGTTACGAAGCTAACGTCAACCGAATGCACCATTCCGACACGATCGAAGAAGTTTGCATTTTGTAAGCATCTACTCATATTCCAAGCTACTCGAACTTTTCAATAAATCCAATTCCAACAAATCATTCGCGAACACCCACTTACGTAACGTCTTGCAGAGAAAACTTCGCAACCCGCCGCGGTGGCTCAGTGGCTAAGGCGTTGCGCTGCTGAGCACAAGGTCGCGGGTTCGATTCCCGGCCGCGGCGGCCGCTTTTCTGATGGAGGCGAGAAGCAAAAACGCCCGTGTGTACGAGATTTCGGCGCACGATAAAGATCCCCAAGTGGTCAAAATTAATCCGGAGCCCACCACTACGGCGCGCCTCATCGCCTGCGTTGCGTCGGCGCGTTAAACCCTACAATCAATCAAAGAAAACTTCGCATTTCAACCATCTTTCTCGTTGGGTGAAAGGGGCTTTGATTTTTGCAATGGGTCGTGTGCTAGGCCTAACATTCACCCCGCATCCCCATAGTCATCCATATCTGGCGTAGCAAGGCCCTGCCGCCAGCACGGCTGACCTCACCAGTCTACATTCAAGAGCGCCCCCCCTCCCTCTCTCTTAATCCTCATTCTTATCTTTGCCCTACAAGAATAGGTAAGCGGGGCCCAACCATAACCTAGCGGGCTCCTTCGCGCTGGTTTGCACATTATCGTTTGAGAATTGCTTCGGAGACACGCAAGAAAAGCTGGTCTACTAAACGCTGACAACTAATTGCTTACACGGTGTTTTTGATAAGCTACGCTATTTTTGTTCGTGCCAGTATATGAGTAGTCGCCTGAGATTACATGCACTGGAGTGGCAGCTGATAAAGGCCACAGAGCCAGTGGCTTCCCCGTCCCCTTCTTCTTGAATATTTCTTTCAGGATGGAGCGTGATTACGAACAACACTGACGGGAATCTGCATATTCCTCCATGAACCTCAGATAATACGAGAGGTAAAATAACACGATACGCTATTCTGGCCATCTGGTCACGCAGTATTTATAGGCTACTTAATATACAACTCGCTTACACAACGTGGTTATATCTGCAGGATTCACTTCGAATCGCTGCGGAGCGTATATTGGTATGGTAATTGTTCGTGTCTTGTTGCCAGCGCTTTACACACACATGACTATCTTATCTTCATGAACTGGAATCAGGGCGGCTGCTTTTTCCCTGTGGCGTTAGGCAGCTCCCGATTATCTTGTTTGGAAGAGAGCAACGCGGTAGTCACTCAGGTTACTCTTGTTTGATCGGCAATGTTTTCGATTTGATTGGACGGTTTTAAAAAGGACTGCGCTCCATGCAGGGGCCCTGCAGACAAAATACAAGTTTGTTTTATTAGAAAAATTTCCTGTTTTATAGTGCCCCCAGTGCTTGTCCAGAAGTAAACGACGCCGTACTCGCTGAGAAATTAATCACTTTAGGTTAAAACTTTGATTCTCCCTCCAAATCGTGTGTTGCCATGACGTCTGCCATGAAGTCACATTGCGGGTATTTAAACGAACTTCCAGAGCGTCATTAGGTTCTGCAGCTTTGCTTACTGTCAGTCCTCCCAGATGACGCTACCATACTCATATCGTGTGTAAGCACGCAGGCAAACGACTTGGTTCAACGAGTAATATCAGTAATATCGTTCCATCGTCAGAGCTATGTTTTACAAGATAGGCGGCCTGGTTTCTCCTCCGGTACGGATTAAGTAATTCACCGAACCAATAATTTGCTGAGCCTCTCAAGCGCGCAACGCACGCCTCTGTAATTAATCAGTATTTTGACTTCACTTAACGGTCTTCGAGCAGCTCGAAAAGGGAAGGCACTGACGCCGGCATAAAACACGAGACACACCCGAAGAAGGGACAGCAGATGACTACACCCAGGAAGGCGAACAGCAGCAGACGGCGATATTCTCACGCGCACATGTCCAAGGAGGCACTCCGGGCGCCAGCTTCCTCGGCCGAAGTTTGCCACCTGCTACACTGACCTCCCCTCTCCGCCCTTCTCTTGGCGGTCGCAGTTGGTGTTTTGGCCCATCCCCCTCCCTCCTTCGCGTCGTGTACTCTTCTTCGTGTCGCCGTTCTTGGGCCCATTCGTATTCCCCGCTGCCTGTTCCATCTTCTTTTTGGCCGGTCTCCCCTGTTTACGTTTATGATCTCCCCCTCTTCTACCGCACGAAAAACAGTCCCATCGCCCACTTATTGTCTTTTTTCGTTGAGAAACTCCAGCTATTGAACACACTCTCCCTCCTGGGTGCAAAGGGAGGAAGTGGTGCTAAATAAGACAGCGGGGGATGCTATATGCTAAGGGTACGCATTGTTTCTTGTTTTGTTTCGTTGTCTTTTAAACCCCCCGCGCGTGTTCTTTTTTTAAAAAAAACTTCGTACAATCGAGGAGGGCTGTAAACTGGTTTCCGCTGATGGCTCCTGCGCCCACCACCACACCGCTGCCCCAGTGCAGGGCCTCCCCCTGTCGCCCCTCCTTTTCATCCACTCCTGGACAGGGTTCCCTTTTTCTTGAGAGCTTCTCGGAAACTCCGCAGAGCCTCGTCTCACGCCTCGGACCACGAGAAGGAGACTGCCGGTGTTGTTTGTTTGTGTCCGGTCGTAGCTTTTCTTTTGGCGTTTCTTGTCGTGTCTTGGGATGCCCTTCGAAGGACGGACAGCCAACTGCCCGGGTCACTTATTAGAGGCAGTGCGGCAGGTGCAAGCCGAGGGCGCGCTCGCGAACACTCGTTTTGTTTTGTGTGTGTCATGTGTTTGTTGTTGTTGCGTCCTGCGCGTAGTTGTTGGCCGTGTGTGTTTAATTTTTAGTCCGCGTGGCTCTGCGGCACCGTGCCGTCTGCGTTCGTGTGCCCGTGTGATTTTGCGCGGCGTTTAAGGATGACGTTTCCGCGTCTTCGTATCGGACGTTGACACAGCGGTGGCTTATGCTTGATGGTGCACGATCGGGAATCGGAGAGCGTGGTTTCCGGTGTTTGTGGCCCCGCGTTTGGCGGGCTTTTTGAATTGGGAAATTTCATACCTGCCATCGTTTGTTGCGATCGGAATTTCTTCGGCACCTACTTTTATTTTATTGTGTGTTGTGGGGACATGTTTCGGCATTGCCTTGCATAAAATCTGACGCAAATTAATTCCTTGTTTATTGTCAATTGCTTAAAAAATGAAGATTGGTCAGTATTAGTCAAAAGTAAACTATTTCATGCTGTGACTACGAAACTACGACGAAAAGAAAATGACCAATGAGAAGTTTGGAAAAAAAGTGAGGGCTTCTAAACCATACAAACGTAACTTTTAGTATGTATACCTAACGAATAATTGGACGCCTAAGTGAGTTATTTGAGCATACTAATTATAGAAGTGCAATTAGCAGAGCGGCAAAATACGTTCTGCTAAATTTCTTCTTTGTTTCCGGATCATATAGCAATGGAGAGACCTAACGGCAAAGTTTTGATGATGATGATGATGACGACGACGACGACGATGATGATGATGATGACGACGACGACGAGGACGCGTTTGAAAATGGCCACTAAGGCTTTCACATTCACTAGATCTTAAGGAGTGATTATGCGTACCCACAATTTTTTTTAAGAGTGTGGTACAGCACAGACGTTTAATTTGTCACGTTTAAATACAACGGATCATGACAGAGACAGAACAATTTTGGAGAAAGCAAATGACACGTAAAAATTGCTGGTCCATGAACGACTGTGCATCCGTGCGGTCGCCCTTGCACCCATGCGTGCTCGATGCATATATGCAAACCAATATGGACGGAAATTGTCTGCTTCGGTTGCCTCTCACGAGGTTTGAAGGAACAGCCGACCGCTTTTTGTGGAGTGCATGTCCCCTATCTCATATAAAAAACAGCGTTTTATATGGTGGGATTATCACCTTACGGGATCCTTGTTATCTCAGGTTTTATTCCTTTCGACCTACACAAAATATTTACAAGTCTTTAAAAAAAGGTAGTGGCATTCACTAGCGGAACACTAATAAATTACTTGTCCCAGTATACACTAGGTACTTAGTAACTGGAGGTAGTAAATTCAGCACTAGTCAGGGCGACTAACTAAAGCAGGCAGTAAGCACCACTACCTTCTCTAGTAAAGTCCTAGAGATAACACCCTTCTGATCTACATGCGTTTTCTAACTGGCCACGCATAACCTAGTCATAACCACGACCTTAATCTAGTGTATACTACTTCCTACACCCTGTTAATATCCTAGCCATGCAGTTGCTAGTGGCAGAGCCTACATACCGAACCGCGGGGTAGTAAGGTTCGTATGGAGTTAGTCAATACGGCTGTTACTGCCCTTTTACGACCTTTTTTATGAAGAGTGATCCTTTTACATTACCCGTGACCTAAGGTACGGAAAGTGCGGATAATGTTATCTGGCAGCAGGTTACCAAAAAGTATGTTGTGCGCTATCGTGTCTATCCGCCGAAGCATATCAGTAGCGGCGACGATACAAACAAGTGCAAGAGCAGCAGAAGATCCGACAAGGAGAAGCAGTAGGGAAGCTTGAGTGACATATAAAATGTAGCACGTCAAAAAAAATTTTAACACGGAAGTGTTTTGTTCCTGGATACACAAAGATTTCACTGACGTCATATCCGTCACGGAACTGACGCCATTACAATGAAGGAAGCCGCCTGTAAAGGGTGCACCCCCGCACACGGGGACTTCTTGCGGGGAAGCAACCTTTAGTACTAAATAGTACGTTATACTTAGAGTTCATCGTTTTCGGGCTTATATTGTAACACGAAATTGTTTTATGCCGGGATACACCAAGATTTCACTAACGTCATATTCGTCATGGAAATGACGCCAGTATACCTCTGCCGAAGCGACCCGCCAGCAGGACTTCGCTCGCCAAGCACACCCACAAGACAGCCGCCGACCCACAAATTATTTAGCGGCACGTTTCACGTTCGTGTTTTACCGATTCCTATGGCAGATGAATCAACTGTTGTTTTAGTGATTGCCTCTACCAGAAACAACATATTTAGTCGCAATTTCTATTTACTGTGGCACAGATGCGAATGCAGATGACAAAATCCTCCGAGCTGGTGGGTTTAGAATTTGGTCACTTTTGCACCATGAAGGCGGCACGCGTTCTTTTACGAGGGACTCACCTTGTTAATTTCCTTTAGTGCTTAGTACTAAGTCCCTATACTTCATGACCCACGGCTTAAAAGCAATAGTGCACCAACACGAAAAGTTCTACAAACACGTATAAATGTGCACAACGGCCTAGTTTGCTTATTTTTATATGTGTTACTTCTACACTGAAATAACAAAACAGAACTCTCGCATGGAAGAAGTCTAAATAAAACTAGATGAACTAAAACGCATTTCTTGTTAATTTTTTACTTTAGTAATTATGTGCTGAATTTTTAAAAGAGGCAAACTAGGCCATTTGGAACATTTCGATGGATTTGTAAAACTTTTTGCATTAGTACACCGTGCTTTTTAAGCCCGTCGGTCATGAATTAGTAATCCCCATAGGATTGTTACCAGGTAAATCCCCGCTAACAGCAAAAGTACCTGACGATAGGGTGAACACGGGCTCCCCAAAATAGCCATAACAGTACAACGACGACGAAATGTTCCGCATAAATTCGAAATTATATACGCCGCACACATAATCTAAAATAGAAGTTATTAGAACATCAAACAAAGAGAGAGAGTTGTTTCGTTTCACAGGACGCGCGAACCAGATTCCGATGATAAGAGTCACCGTACCGATCACGCTTCCAATCAACTCGGCAGGTACGAAGGAGACAGAGTCCTTTTTTACACAGCAGACGGCAAAATAAACATCGGTGAAGCAGACGACACAGAGAAAAGCATCTCCACGCTCTGTCTTCGGGATTCCCATGCTTTTGTTACTCCATTACTTTGGCTTCTTTCTTTCGCCGTTTCATCCTCGGCGTCTCTCGGTGAGGCAAGTTGAGCCATCGAACTTCCCGTTTAAGAGGTCACGTGATCTCCCGCGCCGATCCCTATGCGCTCGTACACACCGCTCACCATCCCCGCTTTGTCGCTCCCCCCACCCAGCCTCTTTCTGTGGGGATTTCCTGGCAGTGCACTGTGAGCGACACCTGGCGAGCAAGTGCGCCGTGAACGGTGGGAAAAACGGGCGACGGGGGCCGCCATTGTGGTTGTTCCTTCCTTTTTCTCGTCTTCTTTCTATTTTTGAACTTCCCGCCTCTGCGCGCGTACGGGGCCCCGCCTTCTGCTAGCCCTGCAGATGCACCGTCGTCTGCTCGCGGCCGATGTTGTCTGCTCGCTGGCACTTTCTGTTTGCTTCTTTGAGGATGGTGCCTCGAAGACGCCTGCCCGTCTCCTGCTGCCTCGTGCAAGGGCGAGGGTTCGCTTTTGGTCCCTTTAAAAAGCGACGGCTGGCGAAGCGGGGACGAGGTCTCTTTGAACTTGAAAGACCCTTCCCTCCACCTTTCTTTTTCCTCTCTTATCTTTCGACGCTGTAACTTTTCGCGTTCGGTGAACGTTGTTTACATCCACGTTTTTCCTGCTGTACGCGCGGAGAAGCGTCCCGTGTTCGAATGTAGGTTTCGTCTGCGACGACGCGATGGATTCGGGGCTTGGCCTAGCAGTGCAGACGATGCGCCGGGTTTGTTATCTTGTTACGTTTTTTTCGCCGCTCACCAAATCAGCTGGTCGCCTCACCGGGTGCAGCCGGGTACGGGAGTTGCTTCGATAATTTTTAGCCAGGGATGATGATGTAGTGGAGCTTTTAAACTATCCGTGAGAACGCGCCGTCCGTTGCACCTGCCCGCCGCGCTTGCGGAGATCGAATTGCAAAGCTCTGTTGCGCCTTGAGATACAGGTTTTTGCCGCGAAGACTCGAGAAGATAACTGAAGATGGGGATGAACAATTGGACGCTGTTGTTATGAGCCTAAACCAGCTGCACACCCGAAGTTCGCGTTGGCTCTGACTGCTGAGACGGGGATTACTTCCTCAATTGTGATGTCACGTGCCCGAGAAGGTGGATTTGCATGGCGAAGTTGCTTCGTTTTCTTCAGCGTCACGGAAAAAATGAGCAGTGGCTTAGCTCGGATATGCCAGGATATACGTAGCGTGAGCTAGGGTCGGCTGGTTATTCTTAGGTTTCCTGGTTGTCTAGGATTAGCTGATTATCGTGCTTACTGCTGCCAAAACGATTTCCAATCCCATCCAATCCAATTTAATCAAATCCGATCCGATCCAATCCAATCCAGTAGCGGCGGCGGCTCCGGCGCGCCACCTGTGCGCCGTGAGACGTCACTGCTCCTCGCGCATGCGCAGCACGGCTCTCCAGGAGCCACGCGAAACTGTTTAACCGCGGCCAGTGTAGCTTACGCTACAAAACGGGGTCGGCGAAGTTTCGGGCTAAGCGTCGACGCGTTCTAATGCATTTCGTTTATAGTTGCGTTCTAACAGCCGTAGGGAGAAGGAAACACGATAAGTAGAGGATCGGAAAACCACAAGCGAATACCATTGCTATAACTACTGCCAAAACTTGTGCTATGCGAGCGCAAAGTGCTTCCATTTATAGCGGCACCGGGCGATGTTTGTTGGTCTGCCCACTACGGAACAATTGACCTTCGTGCAATGCGGATCAAAACCTGGCTGTGACCGATGTATTTTAGCAATATCTTCGCCCTTTAAACAACATTGAATGGCGCGGCAGTTAACTCCCATTTTTTTTTTTTTTGCGATTGTATCTGTTTTGCTGTAGTGAGTAAGTTGAATTTACAATGCAACCGTGTGCTCGTGCAGTCGGCTTTAACAGCTAATTTCCGGTTTCTCAGAAAACATAAACCTTGTCGTTTATCTCAGATTCCCTGCCAGCACGGCCTCTTTATTATAAATGCACAAGAAAATTGCCCATTTCAAAGATTGTAAGTCCGGGTATCGCTGCAATATGTGTATAAGTTGGTATAGAACAATTGTGAATGAACAGACCAGATTTCGATCCGAAACCCACTGGCCATACTCAGCAATTTTAGTGAGCAATCTCGAATATCCGACACTTTGTTCGGTATCATATAACTGTTTTGTCCAGGTAGTACTTTGTACGCAGCAACTCTCCGCTTTGGACGCCGACTGTGTCAAGAAGGATTTCAAAGAAGTTTCAACGACTGCTGTGTCACTATACATAGAAGTTTCTTCTCATCTGATGGAACCCATCTTTACCTGTTAGACCTACCCCTTAAACCTGATATTGCATAAAAGCAAGCTGTTGTTTCCATTATCAACTGTGCGATAAAACGCCTTAAAGCCCTCCATAACTTTATGGTATGTATGTGTGAAAGTTATGCCATTTAAAAAGAAAATTGGGCACCAGACAGCAAAATGAAGAAGGGACATTAATAGCGTCCTGCGCCCCCAGGTTTCAGTGTTCAATCTCATGAGTCACTATACTGGAACATTGAAAGACCTATTACAGAGAAAGGTACCTGCTTACAGCGCTTTGTAAGCCGTCGACGTTGACTCAGTGTTGTAGTTCAGTTTGTTGCGTATTCTTGCCTTGGAATTTATTAACGACTAAGCTGGTAGGATAGTTCTTCAGAGGCACGCATGATAAAGTGCAAGAAATCCACCTCGGCTTCATGCAAGACTTGAGGGTGAAAGACCCCGCTCAGTTCTTTTTTCTTTCGGGAAGTGGGGGCTTTAGTTGTAAAGGTACATGTTATAACATCACTTACACGCAACTTACTACAACGTGTAGGCCTTAGTGCTTCAAAAAATGCGATAAGAATCGAGGGCGAAGCGTTAATTGTATCCTTTGGTGTCAGCTACATTGAAAAACATAGGACATACATGTATGGATGAAGCAAGGCATAAAACTCGACCACATGGAATCGGTGGCAGCAGGCGTCTCACGCATTAAAACAGGTGTCCACAATTTTGAGAAACGCGGGAGTTCGATGGGTTGATGCACTCGATAAGGTCTACGCGTACGTCATCCATATGTAAGAAGTTACGCAGTCTTTCTCCACGCAAAGAAAAAAGAAGAAAAGAGAAAGAAAGTGAGCAGAATATTTTGAGCAGCTTTCATGACTTACTCCGCTAAGTGGCCCTCAAAGCACGAAGAAATAAGTGTTTGCCATAAGGGAATTCGATGCATATCGTCTGCTACCTTCAAACTGCGCGACAGCTCCAGACTAATAGCAGAAAGTAAACATAATCACGGCATAAAAAGAGTGATGGTAACTATAAACTGGGATAAATGGAGTGCTAGAGACGAGCTGAAAGGTTGAAGGAGAAAGATGGGCGAGGGGGTGAAGGGCAGGGAATGTGCGGACGCAGGTCTAGCAGACGACAGCGGGAGGGGTATACGAGAGAAAGCAGACGACAGAACCCGCCGCGCCAGTCGCCGGCTGCGCCACGGGATTTCTCACGATTTCGAACGCTGATCTTTTCTCTTCGCCCCGGCGTCGTGAGGAGCCATATCGTGTCGCTGATTGCATCTGAAAGCTACTGCAAGGTAACGGCCGCCGGACTGTGTCACACTCGTCGGAACGGAGAATACCGAACCCAGCGACCGGTCAGTGTACGAGCACTGCAGACGACATCCAAATAGACAGCGAAGAGTAAGTGCGGTTGAAAGCAAATTAGGAAAAGAAAAGAAAGCCCGGTGATGGAATCTCAAAGCCAGGCGGCGTCGTGACGAACCCTACGGACATTGCTCAATGACTTCGGCGGCTGTTTTGTCGTCGCACACTCGTCGTCTGCTCCGAGTACAGCCAATATCGTCTGCTCGCTCCGGTGCCCTGTCGTCTGCTTTCGTCCGCACGACAAGCGGCCGCCATTTTCCCGTCACCCGGCGTGTCGCCGCGTCTTCAATAAGGAATTTGCGCCGCGGATAGCAACACGAAACACGCAGCTATGCAGGACTGACTGCCATTTGCCGAGCGCCGGGTGACGTCGCCTTTCGTCTGAAGAAAAGTGACGTTTGCAGCCTCGCCAACCGCTCTTTTTGTATGACGTTTTGCCCCTTTGGATTTGGATTCTTTCTCGTTGACACGTTTTGGGCGTCACTAGCCACGTGACCTGTCCATTTGGTTTGAACGCTGTGGAAGGTACTGGGTGGCATACTCGACTAACAAGTATTCTTGTTTTGTTTAGGCCTTATTGCCGAGTTAGAGGGGAACAACTTGCTCCTGGCTGCGTCGACCACGTGGAGAGATACTCCTGGTGGTCGACGCAGCCAGAATACTACATGATTTATATTGCAGAGATACTCGTCTGCAGTAGAAATGTTTCCGTGTGCGCGTGCATACTTGAGGGAGATCGAGATAATAATTATAAGAGGGAGTAGTACAAGAAGAAATGATATATGGTGATTAATAAGGTGATGATAACGATGATGGTGGTGGTGGTGGTTGTGGGAGTGGTGACAAATTTCTGTAGGGTGAGTTCTATTCTGAGGACTTCAAGATTCTCCACCTCAGCTCACCTTTTCAAACCTCTCTGGCACAACGCAGCTCCGGCATTCTTCCTGAAGAAATTAGGGTTAAAGCACTGCTGACACTGCAAACGCATGAGAGTGTCAACTTCAGTGAATCGTGCCGTGCTCTTGCAACAGCAGATGACCGCATGCGGCCGGCCGTGTGCTCCGCCAGCTCCGCTGGAGCAGGAAGCAGACGACACGCGGACTCTTTAGGCAAGCGGATCTAGCCAGGTCACGGTATCGTATCTCTATCAGAGCCCTCCGAAGAAAGTGTATCACAGAAGGATTCCAGCGTTATGCCTTCAACTCGTTTCTGAACGAAAAAAAAAAGATATACGTTATGTACATCCGGGTCTCCTTATCGTCTTAAGGAGGTTGTCAGGCAACAGCTTTCGTCGTAGCCATTCGCGTTTGCGTATGTCTGTTTTATTGGCCGAAGTGCCAGGAAAGGAGCAGGGGCGTTTCGCAGTAGACTTGTTCTTCCGTAAATGTGTTTGCTTTCAAACCACGCGGATCGGGTGACAAGATCCGGGATCAGTCCGTGTAATGCCTTTACGTATACCGGTGGGAATATTTACATGCATGGGCGACGGATATGCGATAAGGCAGCGCGGGCCAATAACTGTAACGCATGGAAGTAGGAAAACACAGAACCAAGCACCAACTAAATGCGCTGTGATTCAGATGTGCGTTTACACAGCGCAAGAACGGTTAAACAACAACAAACATGAGGTGTCGGGTAGGAAATG
Source organism: Haemaphysalis longicornis (assembly GCF_048455015.1). Taxonomy (NCBI): domain Eukaryota; kingdom Metazoa; phylum Arthropoda; class Arachnida; order Ixodida; family Ixodidae; genus Haemaphysalis; species Haemaphysalis longicornis. The sequence goes on along the minus strand of NW_027526407.1, from coordinate 58,297,777 downwards.
CTTGATTTGTGGGGTAACCTCTGATATATATAGGGAGGAATAAAACTTGGAAGATTGTATAGAAAAGAAAACTTCCAACAAGGTAGCGACCACGATTGTTGCCAACGTTTCAGCAAGTGACTTGCCTTTTTCTTCACATATATATATATATATATATATATATATATATATATATATATATATATATATATATATATATATATATATATATATATACAGAAACATAGGTCGGCAGTCTACAACGCCAAAGGAGGCATAGGGGTGTTGTTAGGCTCTATTTTTTACTACGGTTAATGAAGTTAAGATTTTTTTTTTAATACAAGGAAGAAAGAAAGAAAGAAAAACACGCGCCCAGAGTGGGGACCGAACCCACGCCTTTCGATTAGATCTCGAATGCCTTACCAATTCGGCTATCTGGGCGACTGTGTTCTCCTTCACTTTCTGGGCTATTTATATTTACTAGAAGTGTATCTGACGCTTGAGGGTGGTAGCCAGCGCCACTCTGACTACACGGGGAGAAGGGGACCTTCTTTTCAACCCCCGGGGCGTGACTCAAACGTCTACAGCCTGTCATGAGTGGGTAACTGGCGGGAAGCCCTCTTATGCTACCTAGGCATTAAGGCTGCCAGAACCGAGAAAAAAAAAATCTTAACTTCATTAACCGTAGTAAAAAATAGAGCCTAACAACACCCCTATGCCTCCTTTGGCGTTGTAGACTGCCGACCTATGTTTCTGTTTTCCTCAACGAGCCCCTCATTTCCTTACTATATATATATATATATATATATATATATATATATATATATATATATATATATATATATATATATATATATGCACAGCGCTGGTGGCCGCTTCTCTTTATGAATACTTGCATTTTGTCAATGATAAATAGACGAAAATCAAATCAATCGCAGATTTAAGTTAGGCTTAAGTTTTATTAAGCAGAAGAAATGGAGATGGGCAGGGCATGTAATGCGAAGGCAAGATAACCGTTGGTCAATAAGAGTAACGGAGTGGGTCCCCAGAGAAGGCAAGCGTGGCAGGGGGCGGCAGAAAGTGAGATGGGCAGATGAGATCAAGAAGTTTGCGGGGATAAATTGGTCGCCGTTAGCGCAGCACCGGGATATTTGGAGATTAATGGGAGAGGCCTTTGCCCTGCAGTGGGCGTAGATAGATTGTGTTGATGATGATGATGAAGTTTTTTATTTCTAAAACGAGCGTTTAACGCCCAGTGATGAGTCATTTTATGTTTCGCTGTGGCCTCCCGGTATGTATAACATCCAGCAGGCTATGCGGAATAAATTACCGTTATATAGAGTCAATTATAGGTACATACAATGTTGCTTAAATGCACCCTTTATAAGACCGGCGTCCGTCTGTGTTTTCAGCGCTTCGAACTAGAAACAAAATCTCGATGCAAAAAAATTAAAAATAAGCCCCAATAAGTCACAATATAAAATACAAAAACACCCGTCAATGTTCCCGTACATCACAGCTCTGACCCATGCACAAACTCTGATCCTAAACAAGCTTTCAGCGCCTTTCCCATCACCGTCCAGTCACTCTCCAGAACCTCAGAAAGAGACAACCCCACATATATACGCATGCGGCATAAATACAAGGCTCTGTTTTTCACACGCTGATTGCAAACGCACCGGCTACTGTTGGCTTCCAGCAGAAGTACTTAGGGCTGTTCGTTCCACACACTTAAGCGCTGTTTTTTTTCTCCTCTTATCTTTTTTACGGTCTAATCAATTTCTACCGCTTCTTCCGCGATAGTTTCTTCCTTTCGCGTTATTTTCAGCGAACCTGTTCGTTGCGAGCAAAGCCGTCGTCTGCAAAACCTGTGCCCCGACCGGCCGTTGCGGTTGTCGTCTGCAGAGCTCTGGTCGTCTGCTATATATCGTCTGCGAACCTGGACCGCGCCATGGGAGCGTGCACGCGCGCGCGATAACACGATGACGGAGCGGAGAATTGTCTCAAGCCTTTTTCTAGTTTGTTCGTTTGCTAGGAAGAACGAAAGTATGTTCCTCAGTCACGGTCATTTAAACAGTGTACTCAGCGTCTTAACCTGTCGCGTTCTGCTCTCGTTGTACTGTTATTGTTGTCTGCATGCGTTGGCCATGTACAGAGTCATGAACTGGTTGATACGCTCTTTTACTGGGACACGTTTAATTGGCCGCCCGGATCGCAGCCAAGGCCTCCAATCCGTGTGAAAGTGAATCACAGCTTTCTCGAGGACAGATAGCCTTACGAAACGGAGCCCGGCCGTTTCAATAGGATGGGTAGCGAATCGATAACTACGAGAAGGCGGCAATGGATGATGTCTATAGCGACGGGAGCAATTGGAATTGAAGAGAAGCGTATGCGACGCGGCATTGACATTTGTCGCCAAGAGAAGAAAGACCACTGTGCCGTCACATGTATATAGTTATTAAAGCGAAAGCTTTCTCATTGGGGCCGATGGCGTCTTGTAAAAAAACTAATGCATTTCACTTTAGACCGGTTGGTCGACCGAAAAGCTCTGATAAGATATCTGAACACACGGCGCGTGCGTGAAACGGGGCTTTCAATGTGTAAAAACTGTTACTTGAAAATCGCTGTAAAGGATTGTTCGAGATAAGACAATGCATGCATCTTTCGTGAAGAAGGAGTATACAAAAGAATACCTTTACCTCGTAAACCCCGTATCGATATACACTTGGATCATTCGTAGATGCTTTCACTTAGTGCGGAAAAAATCGTCGCACTGGTTCGTTCTTCGTTTGTTTCGTAATTGGGGCTTTGAAGGTTTGGCTATCGATTGGAGGCACTTTCAGCGGAGGTTGGACGCACACTTAGCGAAGGTTTTGACACAGTTTTGATATTTGAAAACTTTCGCGCTTCGCTCAAGTGTCTTTAGGAAGGGGTTGTCATTTTTTTTTGTGTGTGGGGAAGAGTTCATGGGCCACGTCGGAAATGTATAAGCCACGAAGATACCGAAGCAGAAGTTTCTGAAATGAAGAGTTGTGTGGAGAAGCGCATCCCGCACTGCGAGGAGTTCTGCCTGGGTGAAGAGCCACTTATCCGTTGTTATGTAGGACAGTGCGTGCACGTGATTGGTTCGGACGCCATGTTGAGAAAAGTAGAGGGGTTTGAAGGAGAGTGATGCGCTCTATTACGAGCGTTTCACTGGTCAATGAAGGCGAACTAGAGTTGATGAGTGAATTAGTTCTGATTCAGTCTAGAGTTGATAAGTCGGAATTAACTCCGCTACGACGCCTTTAATTTCGGTAGGTTCCCTTTCCCACTACCGTTATCAATACCGTTATTTCCCGCTACCATTATAGGAGGTCTCGCCCGCGGTTTAGGAAGTTCCGCCCCACGGTTTCTTACCTTGGGACCTCCTCTTGTATACCTACATTATGTAATCACACATCATTTAAATTTTTAAATAAACTTTGAAAGTAAACTTCGAAACTCTGGAATTCTTATCGACTTCTCGAACCACATTTACGCCAAGCTCTATTAGTACTGTCGTGCCGGTTCAAATGTCTGCGGCCCATTAAGGCGTACTTCTGTTTAGTTTTAATACTGTTACAATACAAGCATGGGATTTCGAGCTCTTATTTTTTTCTCTCTCGTCACATGTGCGTGTATGTGTGTTCATGAGTGTATTTTAAAACTTATGGTACATGCAAGTTGCGTGCGCGGGCTTTTATTTGGGGAGAAGGCGCGAATCCCCCCCAAAAAGGTATACATGAGAACAGCATAAGAGGAACGAAGTTAAGAAAAACATAGAGAAAAGGTTGAAAATCTTAATAAGAAATAAATTCCAAACAAACGTAAAAAAAACGACAAACGCAGAAAACGTAAACAAGAAATTAGTTAAAACAAAACTAGCGGATGCCTTGACAACTCGACATAACAAGATTGCGATTGTTTTGCTCATTTTTGCTCTCCTTCAGCAACCTTTCCCAGCGGCTTATCATTGCGGCTAGAGCAGAAATACTAGAGGTGTACGGCTGGTGCGCAGCTAGCCGCCAAAATTAATTATCAGTAGGCGTTATTAGATGATAAACAGGATTATTGGACTCGTCCACTTTCATCCCCCCCCCCCCCCCCCCCAATGGGTGCGTACAGTAGTACAACATGATAATGCATTGGGAGTGCTTCCTTCAGTAGGCAAACCATGTCATTTAAATAGCTCGTCATTTATGTGCGGATTTAACGAGAAACCCGTCATGCCGTCTACGACGCTTGATATGCCCCTCTTTTACCACGTACAAAAAAGCAATTAATAAAAGGCCACAGATCCTCCATACTTTGATTCATACACCTTATATTTCAGCTAAAAAGAATGTCTCCCCAGAAATTAGTGCAGCTGAATTTAAAGGGGATATATGCATACCTGTACAGATAGAAATTTTATTGGTCATGAAATAGTGGGACGACTGAGCCGCCTCTGTCCAGGCAGCCGCTGAGCTGAGGGCCCGGATCATGTGGGCCGCCAGTTCCCGTTGCGCTTGGAGACTCGCCGCAACAGCCAGCCACTCTCCGGTGTAATTGTGTGGTTGGGTAGGGCTGTAAGGGCACTCCCACAGAATGTGGGCTACATGGGACTTTATGTAAGTATTTATAAAAAGCCCTAGTGTCCTCAGTCTGATGTCTTTTTAGCAAAGCATCCTGCCATAAAGTCAAGCCGACTTCAAAGGTGCTTTGAATACAGCGCTTTATAGTGATGCGGGGGGGCCTTAGGGATGTATTTAATACACGGCCCGTGGGCTGTTGTACTTTAAAAGCAGACTGCTCATACGGCGCCCGGAAAAATATCTCCCCAGAAATGCGCCTGTGTGTATTGTAATGAAGCCGTCTTTTAATCTGTTCGGTGATATATCAGGGCGGCTTAATTAAGTATTTATTCGACAATTCCCGCTCAGGGGTTTCGGCAGTTTTTCCGCCGGTGTTTCTTCGTCAAGCTCGGATAGCACAAACAGCAGCTTTGCTCTAACTCCGAGCCACATAAAGACCTGTAGTAGGGCTCCCAATGAACTGACGCTGTGGTCAGAACGGGTGCTTCGCTGGCTTTTCGACCAGATTTAGGGGAAATCCCCAAAGTGGAGTAAATTTCTTCGAAGGAAAGTTTGACATCCACCTTAATGCAGCCGTACGGCTACAAAGGAAAGCTATACAGCTTCCTCAGAAACTTCGCTGTTGAAGAAGAATCCATCCTGGTCGAGGATTCGAACCCGGGACCACCGCTTAACCGGGGCAGTCGCTCTACCAACAGAGCTAACCAGGAGGTAGGTCGTTTGTAGCGCGAGAGCGAATTGATCGACAACTCGAAGTGTAGGACAGGTGTTAATCGACCAGATTTAGGGGAAATTCCCAAGGTGGAGTAAGTTTCTGCGAAGGAAAGTTTGACATCCAACTCAATGCAGCCGTACGGCTACTAAAGAAAGCTATACGGCTTCCTTAGAAACTTCGCTGGCTTTTTCCCGATGATGATGATGATGATGATGATGATGATGATGATGATGCCTTGCGGCTTCCCCTTTGTAACGCGGTGGCGTTGCACAGCGGCCTTAGTCGCAACGCCAGTGTACAATCACCTCGCCAAAAATACAAACAAAATAAATAAAAAATATTACAAAAATGAAAAGAAAATACTTATACGAAAATTTCCCCCCTAGCTGTAGCGGGCGCCATCTCGTGGCGAGAACGAGAAACACGCTGCGGCTTTTGCTGCGTTTGCTCTGCTTCTAGCTGCACTGTTACTACCTCCAGAGGTCTAGCATACTACTACGTCTACGATCGACCCTTTGACCACACCCTCTCCCCCTTGCGTTTTCCTACGAGAATACGAGAAGCACAGTGTTCGTGATGAAAGAAAGAAAGAAAGAAAGAAAGTAAGAAAGAAAGAAAGAAAGAAAGAAAGAAAGAAAGAAAGAAAGAAAGAAAGAAAGTGCGAGAAAAGTAACAACAGCCTTTTTATCGTTCTTGTTATGTACCAGCCCGCCATGCTTCCAACCAATGCAAAGGAG
>NW_027526407.1:58225347-58291651 GCF_048455015.1 Haemaphysalis longicornis | reverse complement strand
ACTTTCGCACTAAATCTTTCGCACTTTTGGTGCGGGTTATACGTGCGAAAATACGGTATACGCCACTCAGTTGGGCTAGAGGGACAGTAGGTGTTGGAGAGAGATAACCGGCTTCAGGGTCACCTTGTGTGACATAATTTATTTTCATCAACAAATGGCAGATACCAACGTTTGACACTGGCGAGTAACGAATAAAATCTCCGCCCACCTTAATTGCTATAGGAAAGCCGTCACTCGCTTGCTCACTAACTCTTCTCTGCTCTTACTCCGGAAGACGGCCTATTTCCTCGTCTTATGCGCTCGGTGAGTTTGTGAGGGATAACACAACTGCCGTGTTATTTTTCCGGGTTTATTTCCTCCCCTGTCTTTAATCTTTCAGAAGCTAGGTATTATGCCGTTATGAGTCGCGAGAGACTACAAAACCACCTGTATTACCTACGGAATACTGGAAAGTAAGAACCCTATTCCAAATGAGTTATTTATGGCCTCCTCTAATAAGGGAAACCAGACATCAAACAAGCAGAAATTTCGACATTCAACCTGTTAACAAATTATGCGGTCAACGCACAATAAACTACACTGGAACGAAAATATAGAATAGCCTCATCATACCTGTAAAGCAGAGCACTAATTTCCGTTTGGCGTTAAAAAAGGATATTGGAGAAAATGAACCTCCATCTTTTGTGTAATCTATAAATTCATCACCTGTAAATATTTCAGCCTGGTTCTTTCAATGTCTTTTTGGTAATTGCCATATATTACCGTGGATTTTCTGGGGACCAAATTGTTTTCCCTCTTTTTCTGTACGCATATATTATTGTCAATCCTGTATATTTGGTTTGTCTTGTAACCTGAGTCGATGTTTCTGTATGAAAGTATTGCATGGGCCCACTACTAGCAGCCTTGCTAAGGGCCCCGATGTTTCCGCACCAATGTTTTCTCTGTACAGATGCATGAAATAAAATAATTGAATTGAATTGAATTGAATTGAATTGAATTGAATTGAATTAAATATGATAGGAGGGTCACTATTATTATAAACAGGTTTTTCCCGTCCCTCGAATGAGCCGTTCAGAGGACCGAAGACGCCGCTAAGACCCATGACATTGTTGAGATGGAACATCGGAACTGTTAGCGCTTAGTACATGATGACGTTGTGTTAAATATGGCGCAAGGAAGGTAGAGAAATAACAAAAACAAAACACGAAATGAAAAAAAAACACAAAATTCAATGTCCTTCATTCTAGTTATTTTCGCATTGTATAGTTAACAATGAACTTAAAAACACAAAATTCAATGTCCTTCGTTTTAGTTATTTTCGCACTCTATAGTTAACAATGAACTTATACTAACTTGCTGAACTCTCTCTGTATTAGGAACGCTCTTCTTTGAAAGACTCTGGTTTTAGCTATGAAGCTATAGTTGCGAGATTAAAACAGGCAAATGTTTGGCGCTCTTTGCTCCACTTGACGTTGCGCCTTTAAAATCCAACCAGCATCATCCTATCCTCAAAACAGACAAGGACAAAGGAACCATTCGATTTGTCATTTTGGATTGCTCTAGAACTGCACCAGAGGAGATCCATGTGTTTTATTTTTTATCCTGTAGCACTTCTATTGCGAGGCCGGTAGTCCTGAACTTCCCGGGAACTGCTCAGAACCGCTCTGGAGTGGCTTATATAAGAAACCAAAAGTGGAACCACAAGGAGGGACGTTTTGCGCGCCTGTGGTGGTTCTCGTCAACCACGTCACACAACACGTCCAGCGCGCGTGACTCAAACTACCGGTCAGTCGTCTTTTTGTTAATTTATCTCGCGTTTTCAAAATCTTCGGGACGAAAAGAAGCTGGCAGTAGTTGGGGCCGTGAAAGGACAGCCGCCCGACATTTACGCCAAACTAAATAAGAAGCGTGGGGGGACGACGGATGCTTTGAACTGGACGGCCCTTCGCGTAGCTAAAAGTCGTCGAACGCAGCTGGCAGGCTTCAGATAAGCGGAAGGGTGGCAGACGCGTGTTTTATGCACTATCAGCTATACGTCGCCGTCGTAAGAGCACGCGACAGCGCCCGTCGTCCAACTCTAGTCGTCGCCCGGAACGTCAGGGCTCAGGCGATAAGGAAGCGAACCGCAACAGTTGGACGGGGAAAGACTACGATGGTGGCGTCCCCCCGGGTTGGGTCCTATTTCCACCTATGTTCCCTCTTTCACCCACTTGGTCGTCGCGTATCCATCATGTATACCCTACTCTACTTTTATGCCAACCTTTCTTTTAGCGAGGAAGTTCCGTGAGACATCAGAGGAGGAGAGATGTGTGCTACGGACATCCCCTGGCTATATTTCGGAATGTGTCGCAGCTAATGTGTTAACATGATGCGACCTGGCTAACATTAATCATGATTTAAGAATTCAACAAACGTTCCAACGAAATTAAAACAAGTGAACATTCTCGGTCGTTGCTACGGTGATTATTTTCTAGTGAAACTAAATTAACCAATTAATTGATAATAATTAGTGTTATCTTATAACTGCTAGTTTAAACGCTAGGAAGTCAACGAGAAAGGTGTACAGCGGGTCCGGGGAAATGCTCGTGTTGAGCCTTTCTATCTCGATGTGATTTGTATGCATAGTTCTGTCGGCGTTATTGGTGTTGTTGACGTATACCATAGAAAGAATGCTATATATATATATATATATATATATATATATATATATATATATATATATATATATATATATATATATATATATATATATAGAGAGAGAGAGAGAGAGAGAGAGAGAGAGAGAGAGAGAAAGAAAACACAACGATAGGGTGCGTGCCTGTCGGCCCGCAAGATACCATAGAGTTTCTATAGGGACTTCTGGCGCGACCGTCTAGGGTAGCAGCGTCACAGCGAGTGTTGCGTCAGATACCGGGCAGGCACGTTGCACTTGTCCTTGGCATGGTTCAAGAACAGTCTTGAAAGTTGGCTCTGGCTGCAAAAAAGCAAAATTGTTACTGTAAAAGATTATTCAAATTTGTTTTGGTATTATAAAATTGAAGCTCCAAAAAGATTTATATGTCAGTGATTATTTAGAAGCTTCATGCGAGACTTCATGCACACACTTCCACACTATTCCCATCAAGGCGAAATGCACTCCCGTATGCGAGATTCCGTTTCCTCGTGGGTACAAGCCAGCCACTTCCTGTGCGCAGCCAGCGCCACCTATACTGCTTGACTTGAAACACTCCTACTATTGTTTTGAGCAACAGCTAGAAAAACATCGCTCTTCGACGTGTGCAGCCTAATGGGTAGAACCACGGGTTTGAGAGCGAATGGCCTAGGTTTGAACCTCAACAATGCAAAAAAATTTGAAAACCCGCGGTTAAATTTACACTGGAAAATATTCTCTTCGTTCAAGTAGGGTTGCCACCTGACCGATTTTGGACCGACCCGACCGGTTTTTTAGACAGCGGGCCGGTTGCCGGTCTGTACCTACAACCGGCCGACATTGGCCGGTTTTTTGGTCATCGTGCCACGGTTATTTCTTTTTCAGCTCTAGTAAGCGTAAATAGAGCAACTACGACAATAAATATGCGTCGACAACCTGTGCAACAGGCGCTGGACCTCTTCATTACGCGTACTAAAAAAACACCGGGACACTCATTTACAAGAGACTCATACAGCAAATCTGTATACCTGTACCCCCCCCCCCCCCTAACGGTTTCATCTCCGTTTGCAAAAACGCCAAGGCGCCAAGAATGCACTTCTACAGTGCATGCTTCACCCCTCTCCAGGTTTCACATTAGTGGAGATGACCCGACATTTTTAATTAAAGGGCTTGTACCTATCTCGGAACGGAATATCGCCTCCCGTGTGGCTTAATATCAGCACTATTGATCTCTTACAGATAAGGAGATAGGCTACCTACGAGGGCGCATGTGCGAGATATAGGCTGACGTGTGTGGGCTTGTGTAGGGGAAGGACGTGGTTATATGTTATCTTTCTTTGTTTCACGGACGCAAAGTAAAATTTCATTTGTTGTTTAGCGGGTGTCCTGTGTACTTCTTCATCCGCGTCTCTTTTTCGCTAGTAAAATGCACTCAAGACCTGGTATCCTTACCTTGGTCAGGTGGGCCGTTTCACCGGCGTCTTGTAGTGTCAGGACATGCACCCGGCTGTCAACACCTCCAGTGCACCCCGGAGCCGAATCTGGCCCCGGAGGTGACCCGAATGACCCGGAGGGGACCCGAAAGGTGTAGCTTGTCTGACATGAAAACGCGGAGCACATACTAAACCAGTAAGGCGACCCCCGTGCAAACCAACGCCGTGGCCTTGTGCGACGAGAACGGGCTAAGCGCACAACCCCGGCACACGATTGCGGGTTGAAGATCGCACTGATTGGAAGAGAACATTGTACGCTTACTAAAATGGTCCGGAACCTTAGCGTGACGGGGTCCGTAAAAAAGCTTGTCCAGGCCCAGTGATTTGCAATAAACAGACAACGGCGACTTGTGGCGCTGAAAATATGGCGAAGGACACGCGGTTCCTTCGTAAGGTCATCCCACAATTAGTGTCGAGGAGTGGTTACGAACGATGCGTTGTTGCGACCGACGCATTTTCATAGCGGAGCTGCTCTCGCGCTGGTCCTGGCAACAGTCTTGACTGGTATCGTGTCACCTCTCACTGTAACAGGTTTCTCTGTCGCGCGAAAACCACTTCCCAGTTGTGAAAAAAATCATGACAAAATAAAAAGAAAGGTCCTACGGCCTCCATTTTTTGCTATTAAACCGATTATATCGCCCCTGACAAATTTATTCCCAGCAATGCATGTGTGTTTAGAGATGAAGCCGACGTAAGGAGATCGGTGTAAGCTTGGTGTTTGTAAGCTGGCTTTCCCACATCGGTGCTGTCGTGCAGTGAAGCACGGCCATCTACGGTGGGAGAACGGTTACAGAAAACGGCTGTAACTCTTGTGTTATGGAATGTATCCCGAAATATATTATATGACAATTATCCTCCAAGACAACTCTACCATTACGCCAAGTTGAGGACAAAATGCGCACACTGACCAAGTCAAGGTGAATACACAGAGACGTTTCGGAACCCAACCGATGATCAAGGAACCCGTACGAGTTCCGAAACGTCTCTGTGTTTTCACCTTGACCTGGTCAGTGACCGCATTTTGTCCTCATCATGATACCTGACCAGACGAACTTTCGTCGAACTCTTGACTACATTACGCCAAGTTTCATTTACCTATTATGGTTAGTTGGTTCCCAGTGAAGTTGTCAATGCGTGGCCTCCTACGGAAGGAATATGGTTATAGAAAAGGGCTGTAACTATTGTTTTACCGGAACTATTCCGAAGCAAATTATATGACTGTTGACCGCTAAGACCTTCGAACCGCAGCTTTGCTGTTCAACCTTCTTCAAAGAGTGAATGAGGACTCAATATTATTTCTTCAAGTTTCTGTGGTAAAAAGACCCTCATGCGTAGTTTTTGTTTGTAGCACTGTCTGAAGGAGGAGGCAGTTTCCGCTGACTTAGAGCTATCTCAGCATTTTGGATGCGCTGCGAAGGTGCCTGCAGTTCGTGGTTTTTGAGGGAGTAGCGTCGTCCTAACTTGTCCCGATGTCAAGCGATAGTTCATCTTGACCGCGCTTGTTTCAGCCGTGCCAACGCACGCAGCGGGAACAGACTTGTCGCGCCGTCTGTGTTTTCAGCGGCGAACTACTAAAGACGTTTCGCAGAAAGCGCTCGGTGGGGAGCGCTGAGGCAGAGAGAACGCTGCAAGCGCGATACACGCGCGAAATATGAAACAATTTAAAAAGAAAGGAAGTGCAGTGGTAGTAGTCGAAATAACTTATGGAAGGGAGGCACGCGGGTCTAAAGGGTGTACAGGAAGAAAGAACACTTCAAAAATTAACGAGGACACGTAAAATGTCATTGGCTGCAATGAAGTTCACTGAGCCATGGCATGGAATTCACAAGGGGGTGGTGGTTCATTTTTAGAAGGAAGGGGGGAAAAGAAATGGACTGGGAATATTTTGAACTCGTCTGGGAGGTCGCCAGCATACAACCTAGCGCGTTGGTGTGAATATAGTGGGGAAGAGTAGGATAGGGTAAAGAAAAGTAAATATTAGAAAGACATGGAAAGAGTAGGGGAGAATAGTTCCACTGTGGTTGATCCCGTCGCACACAACAAAACTCGGAACACTGCTGGCTAGAGTCATGCTGCTTCCGGGAGACGAGGAGCCTCGAAGGGAACGCTGAACCGTAGAGTCCAACTTGCTGTGAAGAGGACCTAAGTCTGAGGCGGTTCCAACCACTTCAGAGTTCGCTGGAATGGAGTGTGGCCGACAGACGGGTACTGCGGAGCGGGATCGAGCTTGCACTCGACGGACTCCACGCGAAGAGCGAAAGCGGGGACATATCCAAATACAGGACGACGGCCCGCGCAGACAACGGGCCGCCGATCCGAAGCGTTTACTTATAACTACGGGATTTCATTTAGTTATTGGACACCTTAGCATGACCTCTGCTGTCTCACCGTAACTCCTGCATGTCCTGAATGGACACATCAGTTCTTCAACTGAGCCACTCCTCCGTTCCCCTCCTACCCTCTACCCATTTTTTGGCCGTAAGGTCTTTCGTGGATTAATAAAGGACTACAACAACAACAATTCCTGGACAACAACTGTGCAATGGTTATAGTGTTCCTCAGTGGGAATGGGCATAAACTACACAATAGTCATAGGGCTCCTCAGTGTGTTTTATGATTTCAGGGGCAGTATACAAGAACCCAATGGCTTACCAATGATCCGTATGCTCTTCCCCCCTTCTTTTATACCCCTTTTGCCACCTTGCACCACGAGGGAGTCTTGCATTTTTCTCATTAAAGCCTAACAATCAATCAATATTGTTTGAAAGGAAGCAAATTGGCCACACCCTGCCTCAGAACACTAAGTGCAGCAACCTCCTCAGCTCAGCCAACCAGGGAAAATTGATGCGAAAGCTTGTGCTGCAGCGCATCAACTCCTACCGTCCTTCCGTTGCTACTGCGAATGAGGATCACCAGTTGACGAATTAGGGCAGAGAACTGGATTATGGATACGTCTCGTAACGGCCACATTACCAGCCAATAATTTTCTCTGGCCACATTACCAATAATAATTTTTCTCTTGCCATATAAAATGGCATTTTTCAGAGTCTACGCGCTGCTAACTGGCGTAATCCTAAGTTTTTTAGTGTTGTTACTAGGTTCACAGCTCTCTGGTATTACGAAACAGTGTATCTGTCACAGAACCGACTTCGTCGGGTTTTCAATGAGAAATGTTGTTACTTGGCAGTAGGCCGAATGAGACTAAGCATGGAAGAGGTGGGCGATGTATTTACACTATTTACGCGATGTCGGCCATGAGAGAGTCCGTGAGGGCTGCGCACCGCCCACAGCTTCTTCTTCACCGGGAATTGGGCCCACAGCTCTCTGCTTCCTCTTCTTCGCGTGACAATATTAATTGTCAAGCTATAAAAGAATAAGAATCATCATCATCATCATAATCACTCTACGCCCACTGCAGGGCAAAAGCCTTTCCCGTAGTTCTCCAATTACCTTGTTCCTGGGCTAACTGCGACCAATTTATCCCCGCACACTTCTTGATCTCGTCTGCCCATCTAACTTTCTGCAGCACCCTGCCACGCTTGCCTTCTCTAGGGATCTACTCTGTTACTCTTAATGACCAACGGTTATCTTGGCTTCGCATTACATGCCCACATGCCCTGCCCATGTCCATTTCTTCTTCTTAATTTCTACTAAGATGTCCTTAACACGCGTTTGTTCCCTGACCCACTCCGCTCTCTACTTGTCCCTTAATGTTACACCTATCATCTTCCGTTCCATTGCTCGCTGAGTCGTCCTCAATTCAAGTTGAACCCTCTTAGTGAGCCCCCAAATTTCTGCCCCGTGGGTGAGTACCGGTAAGATGCAGCTGTCATACAGTTTCTTCTTCAGGAACAATGGTAGGTAGAATAAGAATGAATTATTGTAAAACGAATTGGTGTTCAAACTCCTACTCCTACCTCTGTAATTTACATCGTAGACCCGCACCTGCTCTCTTATTTTGGGGCCCCATTCTACGGCTAGACAGCCAATTCAACAATCATCCCTATCAGCATGAACATCATCATTACGCATTGCGGTAGGCCGCTCGTCGGCTGGGTTCCAGCATTCGATGGGCAAGGGCCGATGGTTCATCGGTCATCATCAGGGTATTTTACGAATTGTCATTTAATTTGCACTGCGGTCACGCCCCGTGTGTAGCCCGCGTACCATTGAACCATAATTAAAGTTTTAACGTTTAGTAACGACCACAGCTTCGTCTTAAGCCCTATATTTGTACAAGGAAATTGCAAGGCGAATGCTGCAAGTACGTCGAATAGTTTCGCACTTAGAATAACCGACTGTCGTCTGGTTTGTTTCACTGCACAAGCGAATTGTATTCTATGCTGATATATCTAAAAAAAGAACTTATGGCGACTGAAAACTAAAGCCGTGACAAAACATTGGTATTATTGTTTGAAATGCCAGAGTGCTTTCGGACACGAGCGAAAAACCTTCATAGCTATAAACTGAGACTCGTGCCATACCCCAGTGAACTCGTCGTAGAAAAATTACGAGTAAGTTACATTCCCGCCCCGCCGGGTCCTCATCTTACTTTGCAGGAATCCCTTGACATGCTCGCGAAGTTTTCAAGACGATAGCCTTTTTTGGGCTACTTGACGGGGAAATTTTGATCTGTCTGTCTGCCTGTCTGTCTGTTCCTCGATTCGGCCAGCCGGCCAGAGTGAAACAGATGATTTCAAATAGTTTTATGTACCCACAGCCAAATCTAAGCGTCTAAGTCCAGTGGCAATGTTTATGCTTGTCAACATTGTTGAATAATAACAAAACATTACGCAAATATGGTGCAGAAAATCAATACATAAGTGATACTTGAGGTGTTCCTTTATTCATGGATGCTTAATTTTGCGATAGCAAATGAAATGCTACATCCACGGCAAAAAATTTACTTTATCGCCTTCTGTCGCCCGTGCCACTATTGCTCCTGGCGGCATTTCAAAAACAAACGGAAACACTTACGAAACGTTCTACAAGATAGGTTCCACGTTCCGCTTGGAACGCACGTGAAGAAGGGCAACGTGGCTCTATAAACGTTGCACTGGGGCGCCTCGATTCACGCGCGTCGCCGCCTTACGTCATCGCTGGCATCGAGGTACCTGGCCTAGAGCAGTGGAACGCGGTAAATTTAAATTGACTTGAGCGAACCTTAAGCAAACCAATTGGGTGGAGCGTGACGCAAGAGGAAGAACAGGAGAGGTGAGCGGGAAAGCGAAGGGAGGCATTTACTTGGCAAACGTCGACAAAGACTATCGTCTTTTGTTGACATTTGCGAAGAAAGGAACAGATACGCGGCCAGTAGTTTGTTTGCGTGGCCTGGGTGTAGCCAGTAGCCAGTAGTAGCCCGGAAAGTTTCTTTGACGCGGACTCGAAAATTTCTTTGACTGGTTAGAGGCATACTGCTTCGCAGCAAAAGTTGCTTTTACTCATGAAGGAAAAAGAAGTGTGAGAGAGGCCGTGACGCCACATCCGGAAACGTCATTTACGGAGGTCGCCCTTTCTTGCTCGTATTTTGCGAGCACGCGCCACCTAGTCCGCCTTCGCTGCTCCACTGTCGTCTGCTTCGTCTCCGCCTGCCGACCATCGGCTACCAGCTGTGCCGCGCAATGACGGAGGGCCTCGGTGGGCCAGATACCGCCGCCATTGCTAGGGCGCGATTGCCAGTTACGATGTTACGATTCCGCGCGCTGTTACGCTGTTACGCCGTTACGCTGTTACGATTTTACGATAACAGCCGAGCGCTGTTACGATTCAGCGCGCGGCTTCCCTGTTCGCGCGTGCTGCAAGCTTCGTGTAGTGCACCTGTGCTGTGCGGAAAGCCCGCCTTCCTCGGAAAAGCGGTGACTCGAGGCGGGGCAGTTGCAAAACACGAAACCAACGGTTCTTCGTGTTGAGACATGCACCGGCGAAGCGGACGTTTACCGCCGAGATCTCCTCTCCCCCCTCTCTCAGACTCAACGAGCGCCGCTACTGCCGGCCCCTCACGAACTCGGAGAGAGTGGTGTGTGTGTGTCTGTACCATCTGTACTATTTTCGGGCCGTGTGCACAGTAGCATTGTGCACAGTAGTATTGTGAAAGCCGCGCAGCCTTTACGGCTGTTTTGTATAAAACCACCCTCGCTGTGGATAGTTCGCAATCGTTTTGCAGTAGCGAAGCCATGTTGTCGTCCTGTCGAGTTCTGCTGTAATCTCGCCCGTAAGGTATCGTTTTTGTATCATGGAAGTGCACCTCTCACCATGCAGCGAACCAGTCAAGTTTGCCATCGGCTTTTTGTCGTCATCACCAAGGCATAAACTTTTGCTAGTCGCTGACCACCACACATGACGGAGGCAACGGAGCCCCATTCGGGGACGGCTTCCGATTCGTAACACTCCCGATGAGCATGAGAAAAAAACACGTGACTTCCTCCACACTTCTCCCGATGCGCCGGTGGCCACCGGGGCCTTTCCTAAGCTCTTTTCCTCCATGCTTTTACAAAGTAAAACCAGTGCGTTACCAGATTAAGAGTGTACAGAGCCAAGTCAATCCACGCAGATGGTTCCCGGGCGCTTCTTCTGCGCGGAGTGCAACAAGGCGTTCACTCGCTACTCCCTGTACGTCAACCACGTGGAAAGCCCCGAGCACCGGAAGAAAGCGGCCGCTCGGAAAGAAATCGAGCAGCTTCTGGACATACTAGACGCCGTCGACGCTGTCGTGGCCTCCGACGATGGAAGCTCCCTACTCGACGTTGCCCTGGAACGCCGGAGACGGTCACTCGCGGTTAGCCGGATGTCCAACGCTTCCAGGGTCTCGACGGAAGACTCTGAAGTCGATCAGGTGAGTATTGAAAAAGTGTCGGTTCTTTAAAAAGCACGGCTTCTTAGCAAAAATTAAACCCAGTTCCACCAAGTGTGAAATCGGCTGAAACAGCGGAGGTGTGGTTCTTTTGTGCCGGCCTGTATATATACGTCAACGGGCGCTCGCCGGAATACGCATCAACGTTGCAGCGTAATTATACGGTTCGCGCAGACCAATCGGCAACCAAACGTCTGCGGTAGGAGGCTCTCTTCCCTAAATCTCCCCTAGCGGGTGGAAGAGGAACCCGCTTCTGAGAGACCACGGCGCCCTCTATCGGAGGGTCTGGGAACCAGTTTCTGCGCGGCCGTGTGCGTGACGAATGACCTACAGCAGACTTACGAAAAGGCTCGACCTTCAACAGCTCCGCTGTTACCTGAGCACGGCTCTGAATATAAAGCTGTGATTTGCCGGTATTTCCTTTTCTCGCACCTGCCCGTAGTTTTCTGTCCTTCGTAGCTCCGTAGCATTTACTCCTCTCTCGTGAAGGACTGTGCCTCTGGTACTCCCCGACGGTCGTCGTTTAGAGCACCAACGAAGATGGGTGGTCACGTGGTATGTGATACCCTTCGGGGATTCCTTTGACAAGGTCTTGTTTAAAGAGGCTATGGGCAGAGCGCTTACACATAGTGATCAGAAAAGTTCTGAGATCGCCCTCATTGCCTAATCTCGTAATATATCAAAACGACAGATATTTGCTGCATATCCATGTTTCGCGCACAAGAGTTTTCACCAGTCCTTGACTCCGCTAAGGAAAAGGAAAAATGGCTGCACTTTGAAACGTTGCCGGTAAACAAATAGCGCTATCACCGCACCTGCGCCGGCTATTCGCACACCTAGTACAGCCTTTGAGTTTACGCGGTAACATTTTACAGCGACGCCGTTGTGCGCCAGGTTCTGAGCAAAAAAAAAAAAAAAAGTGCTTCTATCGGATCGCGTTGACAAGGAATCGCACCCGCTCGCTCCAGAAATAAAAGGCTCTGTAGCGCCCTATCTAATGTAGATATTAAAAAAAAAAACATACTGAAACTGGGCTATAAGGCGACTCTATCATTACGTCGAGTTTCATTTACTTGCCATAATTAATTAGTTTACAGTGAACTTGTAAACGTTACAGAATGCCAGTTTGCTGTTAATTGAATGCATGGCCCTCCATACGGTGGGAATATGACTGAAAATAACTCTTCTTTGATCAAAGCTACTCCGAAAAAAATTGTACGAAAATGAATTTAGAATTACTTCTAAGGAAGTTATCCTTATGGGTCTGTATTCCATCAATATAAGTTTGATTTGCGTCGTGTTTACTTTCTTTTTCTGTTTAGGCGGCAACAATGATGGTTCCGGTCTGTACAATGTCATATCGCCTAAATATGGTCATGTTATGCAATCTTGGGTATTTGTTGACAATGTTTAGTGCGGTACTTTGCAATTTCCGGTGCAATTTCTGTGTCGCTATTATGTTTTTTATTTCATTCTGTTGTTTGGATGTCTGTGAAATTGTATTTTTGGTGTTTTGACTACTTCCTTCCTATCTAAGGCCCACAAGGTAACTAAATAACTAACTAACATAATAACTGACTAACCAACCAACTAACTAAAAACTAACTAACCAACAAACAAACTAACTAACTAATTACCATATTACCGGACACAACTAAATATAGTTATCTATCAATACAACTTCACTTGTCTTCCATCGCCACATTAGTAAAAAGGCTGTAAATTTTTTTTACATTCTTCTGCTAACATCCACAGCAAGAGGAAGACCAAGGAACTGCGAGCAAGAGCAATAGCTGTTACTCTTCCGGAACCACGTCTGAGGAGGAATCGGCGGACAGTCACCAGCAGTCAATGGCGGAAGACGAGGTAGACCTGTCGTGCGAGTACTGCGGCATAGCGTCGTTCCTCAACCATGAGTTCAAGGTGGAACATCTTGAGACTGAATCGCACTGCACCAGGAAGCTCCGGGCTCTCGAGCAGCTGAGGGACATCAATGGTTGCCAACCGCCCGCGCCAAAAAGGCCAAGACTCGCGGAAAGCCCGGACGACCCTGAAGCCATGTGGGCCTCCGACTGCCTCATCCGCCGTGGTTGTGATCGCGACTTAATGGCTGCGTTCGGACGGAAGTAGCGTTTTGGTCTAAGCTCGAAACGAAATTAGCAACTACGCGTGAACATTTTTGGATGCAAATTCGATGCTTTTTGCCTCGCTAGGCAAGCGGAGAGCAGCGTTACATCTCTCGATTGCGAAAATTCGTTTTTTTTTTTTCTATTTTTAGTGAAGCGGGTGACATTCATGTATATTCCCCGACGCACGCGCTAACAATGTTGATATTCGTTCTTCGTTACCGCGCGCTTGACTGCAATGACGAAGACCCATGGTCGAAATTCTGAAAGCGAAAACGTGAAATGCTATCATTTTACAGGTGCAACCCTACCTGTCCAGCCTGCGGGGCACTCGACACTCACTACCATTTCCTTTGCGAATGCCCCGCAGACCCTTACGCCCCCCCCCCCCCCCCCCCTTCCCTTCCCCCGTTCCCTCCCCTCACCACTGGGAGCAGATGTTGCGTGACCCGGGGGAGTCAGGCCAAGTCCTGACCACCTCCCGGGCCCTGGCGGTCGCGGTGGTCCCGTGGGCCTCCTCCACCCCCAATACCTGATCCCGATGGACGACAAAACGTATTCCTTCCTTCCTTCCTTCCTTCGTTCAGTACTATTGTCGTTCTATTTTTTCGTCACGCGATGAAGCTGTCTACAGGGGTGGTGGTGGTGGTGAACGTTTATTGGAGCAACAGGGGAAGGGGAAGGGGTGTGGGAGGCCTCCTTAGTTGAGAAGGCCCCGTGACCGCGCTGACTGGAGAGCCCGGGAGACCAGGGCCTGCTGGCGGGCTGGGTCCGGGCTGGTCAGCTCAGTCTCCCACTGCTCCTGGGAGGGTGAGGGGAGGGGGTTAGGTGAGTATGGGCAGGAGAATACTAGATGGTAAGTGGTGAGAGGGGTATTGCAGTGCTGGCAGTGGGAAGGGTAGATAGTGGGGGCGATATGGTGTAGGATGACGTGATTGAAGAATGTGCCCGTTTGTAGTCGGCGGTATGTGTAGGATTAAAAGAAATACGATCAACGGAGCACACAGCCTCCGACGCATGCCGCACCGTCTGGCTGCGCTGCCAGTAAACTGCGCGCAGGCGTAGTTCTGTCAGAGCATTTGAGAGCATAGCCTACTGTTGGATAAATGCGGATAAAGAAGTGACGCTGGTCATTTATTTTGCGGCGTCTTTTAAACGCGGAGCGTTTTTTAGTCGCACGATGTCCCTCGACCGTCGGCGGCGGCGTCCACACGCTCACTGCGCATGCGCGTCTCTCCCCCGTACCCTCCTCGCTCTCGACAACAGGTGCAGCGTTGTTGTCCGTCCGCACCCCTCCCCCTACACTATATATTAAAAAAAAATCATAATTATCGGCGCATGGTTTCGCTCCCACGACCCTGTGGGCGGAACGCGAGGTACATGGTGCTCTTCCCGCTGCGCCACAAAAGCGACACAGAATCAAGGGCTACGAACGCGCCTTATATCCTTGACTCATTCAAACTACGTCAAGAAGCTGCTGATACACGGCAGCAGTTGCATCGATCTCGTCTTCACCAGTTGCTGCAACGCACGACCACTTCTTAAAGACCCCTTAACAGTACACTTTAGCGACCACAAAGCCGTCGTTCTCAGCGTCCAATACAACGACAACAGCAACAAATAAATAAATAACGACTTACAACAACCTACTCCTTGCCTTCACTTCTTGCGTCACAAAATAAAAGAAAAATTGGGCCCATCTCTCCACGAGGGGGGACTCGAGTCGAAAAATCACTAAAGTAATAATTAATATGTGAAAGAAATAATAATAAATAATAGTAATAAGCAATAATAGCTAACACATTCACTACCACCCCACCACCACCCCCCAAACACTAACGTTAACGCAATACACTCACCCCCTACGCGACGCATTTACTCGAGTACCCCTCGTGGGGAGATGGGCCCAATTTTTTTTACGCTCTGTCGCCACTGAGCATCCTGTTATCTACTACATTCGGGAGCCAAGCGCGCAGCTGGCTAATTGGAGCTAGCGTGATGCTATAGTGATGCCCTTTAACGATCATCCTACTCAGTGGCGACGCAGCGTGAAAAGGCGCCTCGAAAGAAATGACCGGCGTCTCTTCTTGATCAAGCATTTCCCATAAATGTAGCCCACACTCTCAAACGCTCTCCAAGAAGTGCGCATGCGCGCAGTTTTCCGACTCTGCAGCCAGATGGTGCAGCATGAGTCGGAGTCTGTGCGCTCCGTTCGCATTTTTTTTACCCCCCATGTACACCCTTTCTAGACACTAAACTTTCTTTACCCTTTTCACATCCAAATAGCGCGAAAATGGGGCGTAGAAAGTGTGTTGCAGTGTGCCAAGCGCCTAGTAGTTGTGGCGTTCCACAGTTTTGCACCGTAACCAACTAAAATTGCCGTGAAAGGGGTGTTTTATATATCTCACCCATTGCCCGATCTTTCAACGCCCGCAATTTATAGCATTGTATCCTTTCTCGTTAGCGAAATTGGTGCTAAAACAATCTTTGCTTGCATCAACCTTTGAATCTTTTTTATTGCGCAATTGAGTGCAGCCTACGGTATAACCTAATGAAATTGACTAGTCCCATCGCCACATTGAAGTTCAAAAGAGGCCGATATTGGAAACCGTGCGCCCAGCGGCAACGGTTTTAAAAAGCAACGACATCAGGCACTCTGGTAACTCAGGCGTAGCCAGAAATTTTGCTCGGGGGGAGGGGGGCTGAGATTGCATCTCGACCTCCTCCATATGATTTTTCAAGGGATTCGAAGTTCGTATCATAAATACATAGCTATTAATTTATAATATACATAACTATTAACCGAAAATATTACATATTAACTACAAATAAATAATTAACTCTCAAGAACGAGGAAAATAAAATATTCTATAAAAAATTTATTCGCATGTTCCGAGGGAGTTGTTCTCTCAATTAATTTCTCGGGACACTTAAGTCCTTTTACACCTTTGAAGTCGAAATCCTGGCATACTGTTATGACGGGTACTTTTTGCAACACATCCACAGAGCATCCACATAATTTTCCCGTCCTTTATTTTTATCCACACTAAACCATCTTACGCCACTTTAACACATTTTATTGCGAATAATTCTCCATTTACATATCAATATACGTCTTAAAACTTGGTCGCGCTGTAAACAATGTTAATCCTGCCCCTATCCCTCTTAATCTGCCTTGCTCCATGTAATTTAATGTCATCATGCTTTAATCACCACATTAATCTACCTTAATTCACCTTATTATACCGTAATTTTCATCGTAATCCACTATAGTTCCACCGTTATCCATCTTAGCTCCGCCTTAATACATCGTAACCCCCCCCCCCTAATTCATCAAACCCCTTAACCCACGATCCCAATCTTCATTAATTCATCTAATTCATTTTAAGTGCGAATGCACTTTATAAGCGACCCTGAATTCCGGTGACCGCCGTCCGTCCGCATAGCAACAGCTGCGGGTGCGCGCGCTCCTCGTCTTCCTTGGCAACGGGGGGAGATGGGCGCGCGCTGCCTGGCCGCTGACATGACACATACCCACGTGGGGGATTGGCCAGGAATCTCCTCGTCTTCCTTGGCAACGGGGGGAGATGGGCGCGTGCTGCCTGGCCGCTGAAATGGCACATACCCACGTGGGGGATTGGCCAGGAATCGGGCGTGAGAAGGGCTAATGCACCCGCTTAAAGGAGTACTGACACGAAATTTCAAAGCTGAGATCCGCTCTAGCAATCAAGTACAACGACAACACAAATAGGTGTCTGTGAATAAATGCATCTTTCTTTCTTTGTAGTTGTGTGTGTGTGTGTGTGTGTGTGTGTGTGTGTGTGTGTGTGTGTGTGTGTGTGTGTGTGTGTGTGTGTGTGTGTGTGTGTGTGTGTGTGTGTGTGTGTGTGTGTGTGATCTCTCTTTCGCGAACATTACCGAACCGCGCAAATTCAACTCGTGCATTCGCACTTTCACATTCTTCCCCTCGGGGAAATGCGGGGAATTTTTGTCACTTCAATTCCTACGTTAATCCACCTTAATTCAACTTTAATAAACATTGCTTTTATCACTAGAAAATAATTGATTACATTTGGTAATCCTTAATCACCTCTCATGCAGCTAGCTGGCACACTTTAGTTCGCTTCTGGCCTTCCTTGATTCAAAGGTTTTCGCATCATCCGTGTCGACACCGGGTTCATACGAGTTCCACCTTCATACGAGACATATAAGGCGTTCCTAATAAATTCATTCAAACATAGTACACATATCACCTTCGTCTGCTAGTCTGTGTATATTTTCACTTTCTGGTTGACGTCTTTATCAGACGCCCCTCCCAAATAAATCCTACGTTTACTCTTGCGCCAGCCCATTCTAATACGCTGCTTACAGTCCTTCCCAGAATATACACTTCGAAAAATTCAGCGTACACACATTATGATATCAAGTAATTTATTTGTAAACGTTCTTGCATATTTCCTTCAAGAACCCACATTGGTAAGAGTGTCCCTGTTCGTATTGTTATAATGCTTCGGCGTGGTGTCGGGTGACTTTCGCGTGCACAGACTGGGCATTCGGCTGCTCTGCCCTGTTATCCCACCGTAACGCTGCGAATTCGAATCCACATACATGCAGTCAGTAGCCGCAGAATCCAAGAGCGGTTTCGAGGTCCTCCCGGAAGAACTTGCGGTCTACCTCTTGCAGAAAACACAAGTCGCTCTTGATCCGCTCACGTTGATTCCGGGACGGTTGGCTTGGCCGCTTAGCGTACTTAGACACTGGGGGGGAGGGCGATGTACCGATGCAGGCTGGCCGTGGCCGTGTGGTAGGAGCACAGGGTGTTGTTCGCAGCGGGTAATCTACGGGGCGCCGTTGCAGCGCTGGCCGGTGTGAGCCGTTATGCAAATCCTCGGGCGCAAAGATCTTCGCGGCGACCGGTGGGGCCGCTGCCGTCTCCGCGTTCCCGGGTGGCACCTTCGATCCCTTCCGACTTGACCTCTTCCTTACTTTGTGGCCAGAGTCGTACAGGTGTTGGAACTTACGCCGAAGTGCCTTGGGGAGCACGACCGCAAGTTTGTCTGGTTCTGGACAGGTAGGCTGCCGAGGTCCCAGAAAGTCGCACTCCCCGGCGGAGTCCTTCGGCGAGATGGGCGCCGCGAGACTGTCTCCCACGGCTGAAGACACAGCGGCAGGAGGTTCGAAGAAGACTGGGCTTGGGAAGCCGACGGGGGACGTGTCACCCGCTGCTGCTGCCGACGGTGGAATACCCGGCATCGTGAGTGTACCGCCCGGGGTGGCCGGGAGATGAATCTCTGATGGCGCCATTGGCCGGTTTCGCGAGCGGGGGGGCAGACAAGGGAGCGGCCGTTGATGATGATCGGATGCTAACGGTGCTCGAAGAATTCCGCGAGCGGTTTGGCACCCAGGATGTAGCGACGAACGGCCTGCTGAGATCGGCGACGACCAGAAGAAGCGGGATGTGGACAGCTGATGCGCCGTGAGGGATTCCACTCACTGTTGTTCCTTTCTGGAATCACCTTCAGTGCTTGTAGAGAGGAGGACGTCAGCGAGGCCGGAGTGTACGTGGTCCAATCGGGCTCTGCCAGCCCATGCGCTCGTGGTCTCGTGCGAAGCGCCAGTTCTTCTTCATCTTCTTCTAGTACGAAAACACGGTTTTATTGCCGAATATTTGTCCCTTCTTTCTACAGTTTTTAACGTTTACTTTTATGCTCAGACATTTGCGTTTTTATTCTAAGCTTTGCGAGTTAAATTTGCTGTTTTCCTTCTTATCTAAGGCTCACACCCGTATGAGAGATTGGTAAAGATAATTTGGGCTTCAGTAGATAATACGGGAACTAAATGGGACAAGAAAACGAAAACGTCACAATTCGAAGTAAAATAAAAACGCTGCAATCATCTAAGAGAATTTTGTAAGAAAAATTAGCGAAGCTGTAGCACCAAGTCGCGCAAGACTTGAACCATAGCGAAACTGGAGGGTTTCTTTATACGTGAACACTAAAGGACACCCCACCACGCATTGCATTGGGTTTGAAATTGCTTATTTACATGCTCCGTCGTCGCTTTTCACTATGGTAGTAGTAGTCATCGTCATAACCATCTACATCGTCGTCCTCCTTGTGCATTACTGGCGGGCCCGGAACGTTTTGTCCGCAAGCTTTCGCATTTCTGCCAAGTGGAACGCGTCAGCACGCGCTAGAACCGGCGGCAACCGGGTTCGCGAACTGGGCGTCTGTAGAGCGAGCTGTCTCTGCTTCTCCCTTGAGGCGCGGACGCACGTGAGCTGTTTTCTTGGTATTTTTTTTTTGCAAGCGCCAGGCGCAAGCGTGGACGACGCCGCGCGCTCCTCGGGAGGCGCGTGCTCACGTGTGAGGTAAAAGGTAGGAGTACCTATGACCAAGTTTCGTGATGACGCCGCACACCGCACACATTACGGCCAGCATCAACAACTTCGCTGTTTTGATAGTTTGATCGAAACTGACGAAGTCCGTCAGTATCTGTCGGCACATAATTTATCATTCGGGTCATTGGGGCTTGCTTTTGCCACGGCATCAAAAACGCCCGTGGGTACGAGATTTCGACACACGTTAAAGATCCCCAGGTGGTCAAAATTAATCCGGAGCCCTGCACTACGGCGCGCCTCATCGCATGCGTTGCGATGGCGCGTTAAACCAAATCAAGCTCTTGCCACTGGAATAATTGTCGCGCCATTCACTGCGTTATTTCTTAAACGGGTCGTCTACCCAGTTGGCAAGACGCATCTGCATGCTCAATAATTCTCCGGAACGATTAGTTAACCATATCCTTTGAAATAAGCTCGTTTTAAATTTCACGTCAGTGCTTCCTTTTTCTTTTGTCAAAATTTTTACGCTCTTTTTCCCCAAATTTTCTCACTTTCATTTGCACCTAGTTCAGTTCGCTTTCTTTAAGCATCTTTCAGCATCAGATGTTTGTGCGTCTTGGCCCAGCCACCAGAGTGGGTACACGTCGTTGATATATTTGCATCAATACAAAACATTTCGATACAAAGCACGCGATGCCCAGCGAAAACGCGTTGCGTGTTTTGTTTTGGATATCACGATGTCCTGGAAACTTCTCCCTGTTCCCCTAACCTTCAATAACATTTTTCCTAACAATGCAAAAATGCTGCCTACACGGTTGCTAACGGGTTTGTTGAACGACTATCTGGCAAGCTTGAATTCATACGTGGTCGTATCGACTGATGCGTCTCAACTTGAGGAGAGAGCGGGTGTGTGGATTTTCAGTCCACAACTCAACTGGTCGCTTTCGATTAGCCTACCGGACTTCACCACAATCTTTCATGCTGAGTTTATGGAAATAGTCCTAGCATTGAAAAACTTACCTCAACAGATATTAAATGTCGTTATCGTGCCCGATTCATTACCTGTTTCCATCACTTTTATATCCCCCAAAAGTTCAGCTCTTCTTCGCACATTTGGTTTTTTGGTTCGCTCCCACTTAAAAAAAATCAGCCTGATATGGGTCTGTCATCATAAGGAATTATGGCTGAATGAAGAAGCGGATTCTTTAGCGCGGTCATCACTAGACGGCCCTGAGATCGACGTCTGCCCCTTTCCATGTAGAATGGCCCCAGCACGGTTACGTCGATATCAACGTCTGGTTAGGTATAGCAGGAGGGTGTCATCACCTCCTGTGATGATTACGCATATTTAGCGTATGCGTGGAACTCCCGATGTTGTGAATCTCGCCAATGCGGGATACTTTAACTGTCTTACGTTGTAGAGTTCCACAGCTCAACTTGTGATTTCTTCCTCCACTGCGTACGCACAGAAGTCACCAGGCCGTCCGCACAGTCAGGTATGCGGTGGCTATCCGGACAATGAACATACATATTGGCGCGTTGTACGGGCGACCTCGCCTTCGATATTTCTTTCGACCATCCCCTTCCCCTTGATATTCTCTACTCATGGTCTAGCTGGGCCGCTCCCACCGAAAACGTACGGGCAGCCCTGTGGCCCCTCTTGGCTGCCCACATTGAAACTCTTTCTGCAACTCCGCCAAGCCCGCCACTGTCGGAAGACCGTGGGACACCCCCTCCCTCCGAGGACTGATAGCTCCGCGGCTCGGACTTGAGCTGTGGAATCAAGTTTCATCTCTCTCTCTCGAAACTGCAAGAGCACGTGACGTGGAGGTGACCTTTTGTGGAGACAGACCACCGATTTTTGTGGAGTATAAGCTCTATATCGCGAATGAATTCAACTAAATCAGTTGTCCTGACAGGGGCCTAGCAGGTTTAAAAGAGGAATGTTTAGATCTATACTATACTCGGTTACAACTCAAGAACGGCACCACCTCATGTAGTGTATCACTCCGCCAAAGCGCCGGACCCGTGACGTCAGTGCGCGCGCGTTTTGAAAGGGGTTTGCTATGAATGCCTGATATCGTCTGCCTTGTCTCACGCAGTTTGTTTGTCGTCACTGGAGTCGTTTAAAAGCATATTAAGTCCAAAAAATCACGGGAACGGCTCACGCCATGTTCAAAATATTCCCAGTAACGCCCTACTTTCGCCGCGCGGAGAAACATCCGGCTACGGTGATAAGGCAAAGCGGCAACTTCCGGTGCCGTTCTTAAGTTGTCACCGAGTATAGCTTTACGTATGCTGCCAAAGTGAATGATGGCAACCATGACAGTGCGCCGTGCGGCAACATGCTTTTAACTCTACGTGAGATGGAAAGAGGTTTCTAAAACCTTGTCCCCAACTAAACGATTTAATGATGCAGTCTTTCTTATTCACTTAAGCTGTTTTTTGAATCACGCATCACACAGGCGGAGTTATTTGCATACGTACAAGTGTCCCGTTTCGACATTAGATGGCGCGACCTTTCGGATTTAAAAAATTAGTGCATTAAAATCATTCCCGCCAATTTATTTTTAAGTTCCTTGTTGTCACCCAACTACACAAAACACTGACTTTCATATATGGGCTAGAGGAGATGGACTCTACAAAAAGCGGTTGTCCGTTCCTTTAGTCAGAACTATAATTTCAATACAAATTCTTGAGCGCGGTTAGCGTCCGTTTTGAATTGCCTACGCTATCACATTGTGGGCATTACCAACTGGCCTGATTGACCGCAGGGCACAGTACGGGATAAAAGTACGGTGATAGCCAAGAGATTACTACGAGTTCAAGGAGTTTAAAGTTACGGTAGTAGCATACTGCAATGCCCCTCGAATAGCATCTCGTGTTCTTGTTCTGCATATCATACGCGGCGCCGCAGTTCGACGGTGATAATCGCCTCCATAATGAACAGGCAAAAATTGTTTTGGTCCTTGCTTTAATCAGTAGCCGTCACTACTGTTGATGTAAAAAAAAATCTATTGCGACTTTCGTCTATAGTTCGTACGTGAACAGAGAAGCACTTTCGTCAGAAATATTGAAGACATTTATTGGCATAAGACACTGTATCCTAATAAAATGTAGTTCATTTTGAACGTTTCTTGCCCACTATTTTTCCAACGAATTATAATTGTTGAAAGACAGCCGAATGGGCTCGCACTCCAGTGATCTGAGTTCGCACTGTCCACTCGATACATTTCTTCCGCGCGCCGGCTAGCTGTCAACCACGGCCACTGACACCTCTTCCACACCAGATGCACCTTTGCGGCAGATTGGGTTTGTCCAGTAGTCCTTGAGTCGTCAACACAGGTAGCTGGCTTGGAAGTAGTGGCCACAAGCAAACAAACGACCGATCTACGGTGGTGTGTAGACTTTCCCGCACACACGGCAGGGCCTCTCCGCCGACTCGGGCGCCATAGAATCTCTGTGGACGCCGAAGTTGTCACTTTCAGCCTCGTGTCCGAAAAGGTGAGGCCAGCCAACCAGGCCGGACCCATTTCGGCGCTGTTCCTGAAAGTGATCCGGAGCTGGTACTTGCGACTGGGCCATAAACGAGCCATGCTCCAACGCCCTGTGGTGCGGTGTGGTTGTTGATGCGGCTCTGGTCGCCTCGTACATGGGGTGTTGGAAACAAGGTTCACCAAGCCGGCGATTCCACGAGTAGCCTCTCGCACTCGGGGCCGCAGGGGGACCACCACTGGCCATGGCGGTCACGGTATCAAAGTGCTGAGCTGGCGCTCTTGCGTAGGGCCCCATGAAGGGCACGTCGACGCCAGATCCAGATGTCAAGGGCGAGGATTGCGCGAGCCTGGCCGCGCCGAGCAAGATGGCCTCGCAGAGTTCCGTGGACACGCGGTCACCTAAGACCCCGCCGGTGCTAGAAGGAACCTGCCAGCAACTGCCAGTCCCACTTGACCAGTAGCGGCTTGGAAAGTGGAGAAGGCCGCGTTGCTCCCGGGATGGTTGGCTTGGCGAAGGAGGGTACTGAAACCCGGGGGGCGGCTCGACGTACCGAGGCTGGCTAGTGCTGGCCGTGTGAAACGTGGTCCTGCGCTGAAACCTGGGCGGACGCGAACTGTGTTCCCAGACCCTGGATGTCGTGTTCGGCATGGCGGTCGGTGGGGCTGCTGCCGCCTGCACGGTCCCGGACGACAGCCTAGATCTGTTCTGCCTGGCGCTCTCCGTCAGCTCCTGGCCAGGATCGCCTGGGCGTTGGGAACCCGCGCAACGAAGCTCCGCCGCGAACCTGGCCGAGAGATACGGCTCTGTTTGGGTAGGCCGCTGGGATCCCAGAAGGTCAGGCGCCCTGCGACAGCCCGCCTGCAAGATGGCGGACGCGTAGCTGTCTCCCATAGGCGATGGCGCTGCATGAGTTGGCTCGTACAGCTGCTGCTCGTATGGCATCTGGCTTCGGAAGCTGGCCGTTGGCATGTCGCCCGCCGCTGCTACAGCCAGCAGTGGAGTGCATGGCGTAGTCGTGAATGGGCCGCCAGGTGTTGGCGGGGGCACAATCCGCAACGCTCGGAGGCGGGGATCCATGGTGTGGTGAGTGCGGTCCTGCCAAGCCACCGGCCGCTGGTCATTCGAGGCTCCGAAGTACCAGTCCTCCATGTTGCGTCGCCTTCGCGCTCACAATGATGCGTTCGTTAGCTGTTTGGCACCGAGGACGTTCCGAAGAACAGAAGCGGAAATCTATAGCAGAAGCAGCAGGGAAGGCCGAGGTTATGTGGCAGACCACTCCTGTCGGCGTTCCTTTTTGGAATGAGCGATTTAAGCAGAGCCGGCGTAGACGCTGTCTAATCGAACGCTGCCAGCGGCCACGCGCTCTTGGTCTCGTGCAACTCGCTCCTTCGTCCTCTTCAAGCTGATACATGCGGTCAAGTTTTCGTAAATGTTGTTCCTTTTGTCTTTTCTTTGTTTTTGTTTTTTGTACATTTGCTTCGCAAATGGAGCCTTTTTATTTTTTTGGCATCTCTGCTCTCCGTTTACAGACAAGAAGAGGCATTACGGCCATCCGAAACTGCGTGTGAGATGGCTTCAACATCACGTCTCTGTCTAATTGGGCAATCTCAATGTCGCGCCAAATTTGTTTACACTGAGTTACCGTATATAGAGCAAAACTCGCGGTGGGTTGAGCAAGTCAGCTGCAACCCAGTCGAAAAAGGCGACAAGAAAAATTTCTGTAGTTTGTCGTGTTTTCGCGTGTCGCACTGTCGTCTTGTCGTATTTTTCGGGCCGTAATTCTGATGTTCTGTCGTGTGTCGTATTCCTGTCCTAAGTTTGATGTTCCGTCGTGCCGAATTGCTGTTTTGTCGTGATCCTGATGTTCCATCAGTAGTTGCGCATGGTTTCAATGTTCGTGCCCGTTGTGAAGAGTAGCGTAAACGACAGTTATCTTTTGACTGCAGGAACGTTTGCCGTTGAGAAAATTGACGTTGTCGTCACGACAGAAATGTGTGTCGTCACAACAGATTGCTTTGCCGTATAACAACAGGACTTCTGTTGTCACATCAAAGTTTTTTGTGGAATTCTTGTTATGTTTCTGCGGTATTCCTGGAAGTGAGCTTGCAACCAGCAGATTTTAAACAAAACAACCAAAAAGGGGAAGGAACGTAAGGAATGATGACGAAGCTCCGGGTTTTCCATTGTTCCCCACGTTTTTTTAAGACGATTGTCTTAGCTTCTTAAACGCGGAAATTTTGATCTGTCGGTCTGTCTGTCTGTCTGTCTCCCGACCAAAAGGTATGTGTTCTTCAACAAGAAATTTATCAGGCAAACCTTTTCCAAACCACTAAATCTCGAAACACACTTTACTTTTCAGCATTTTTCAGCAAAGAGAAAACTTTATAGGTATTATTTGAGACATAACATCAATACATAAGTGTATTTGCAGTGTTATTTTAAATAAATGTACATGGCTGCTTGATTTTTGCGAGGGCATAAAAAAGGCGCGTTCAAAACAATTGTTGGTCCCCAAAATTGAAAACGCATTCGTGTCCGCGGCTCGTGCCTCGTGGCGGCATTCCGGGAGTTCTCACAGTAACGAAAGATTCCAGTAGATGGCGCAAGCAGTCGAACGCGGCAAAATTGAGCAGGCCTGACCAAACCTCCTCTGTGTTTATCGTAGGAGGAGGCAAGACGAGAGGGGAAAACGTGACATGTGGGCGAAATAGAGAAGAGAGGGGCTTACGTGGCAGCAATGGCACAAGACTCGTCTTTTGACGACATTCGCAGAAAAAGGAAACAGCTACGCGGCCTTTTTTTTGCGAGTTGAGTATAGGAGTTTGCTCGTAGTCTCCGAAGGCTGTTGGCTTTTTGTCTAGATAACTTGGGATGCATGGGGCCGGGAATATTATTTTGTTGGGCCTGTTGTGGGGCAGAAAATCCGCGTGTTTAATCAGTCTCGTGAGCAGAGCAGGCGATGCTTCTTCCTTGTAGAAAATTTCTCGGTGTACATGCCCATTGGCAGCGGCATGGGCCGCCTTATTACCGGCGAAATCCCCTCCGCCTAATGAGGACGATGGTTACGACGCAAAGCTTTCTTGCTTGCAAAAATCCAATGGCGAAGTGCCGAAGTCAGGGCGCTGCAATCAAAGTCAAAACTTCAACGGTCAGAGTGAAAACTGCCTGCGAGTCAAAGCCCAAACTCAGACTGCAGTAAAAGAATCCCTCACAAAAAAGCTGAGCCCCCCCTCCCCCCCTCATCGTCGTTGTTCAAAGTGAGGCATTCAGAATCTGTTTAAAGGGAAAGCTTTGCTTTAAAAAGAACAGGAAGGTGATGCGAGGTACTCAGGTAGGCAGTAGACCTTTATGTGAGCTGAAGGTCAAAGACCGATGCTGGTAGAGGATTTAAAAGGGAAAGGGGGGGGGGGGGGAGGGTCAGAAAGAGGCGATTTGTATCTCGGATAGCTGAGCCTTGGCTTCGAGGATGTGGAGGGCTGTTTTCGAAATGTGTCCCCGTAGAAAAAACAAAACCGGTAGGACGATTGCATTAACACAGAAAACGACAAAACGTGAAGGGCCCGAAAGACACTTCCGTGGCGAAAGGCCAAGCCTCAATACCCAAAACGACAGGCGCCGATAAGGAGATACCGAGACCAAGAACGGTAGCTTCCGGGTATTGTCTGTACAATGAGGAGGAGAAAGAGAGAAAAATTAGACGTGTTTGGTAGTCTGCACTCTGTCATTTCGTCGGAGGTAAAAAAGAAAAACTCAAACCCCTCCGGCTAACGACGACGATGGTTGAAACGCGAAGCTTTCTCGCTTGCGAAAATCCAATGGCGAAGTGCCGAAGTCAGGGAGCTGCAATCAAAGTCAAAGCTTCAACGGTCAAAGTTAAAACTGCCTGCGAGTCAAAGCCCAAACTCAGACTGCAGTAAAATAATCCCTCACAAAAAAGCTGAGCTCCCCCTCCCCCCCCCTCCCCCTCCAATCATCGTCGTTGCCAAGCACCAGGCACGCTGTACCATATTGTCTGGGAATGTCAACTGAACCCAGATCTTCCTCCCATCCCCAACCCCTCACGCGAGCAGTGGGAGAGTACGCTGGCGAGTTCTTGTCCTGAAACGCAGCTTCTGCTAGCGGAAAGGGAAAACAGCCGGCCGTACCAACGGAGTCTTGGACTGAAGACCCCGACCACAAAAAGGCTCACTTCAACTGCGATTAAAGTTTCTCTCTCTCTCTCTCTCTCTCTCTCTCTCTCTCTCTCTCTCTCTCTCTCTCTCTCTCTCTCTCTCTCTCTCTCTCTCTCTCTCTCTCTCTCTCTCTCTCTCTCTCTCTCTCTCTCTCTCTCTCTCTCTCTCTCTCGTCGTTCAAAGTGAAGCATTTAGACTGTTTGAAATCCAAATCGCTTCGACCGTGTCCCAGTGGCGGAATATACGATAGGCGTCGGCTTTATAACACGAAGGACCCAGGTTCGATTCCCATCACGAGAGTCGCTTTTTCCTTGTTTCATCACAATCATCATCATCATAATCGTAATCTTAATCATCGCCATGTGCCCTCCCAATATCTAAAGTTGGCTTTCCTAGAGTGCGTTTTGGTTACAACACCGTCATCAGTAAGACCAGGAAAGCCTCGCTTTAAAAGAACAGGAAGGCGATGTGAGGGAGCTAGGTCAAAGACTTTATGTGACCTTTGAGTGAGCTGAAGGTCAAAGACTGGTGCTAGTGGAGGATTTAGAGGGGGGGGGGGTAGAGTCAGAAAGAAAGAGAGAGAGAGATGTGTGTGTAAACGTTCGTTGAAAAAGGGCACTGATCTTAAGCGTGCTACTTCCCACTGCGGCAATCGTAAGGGGGACAAGGAGAGAAAAGAATGAAAATAGAGTATATGAAAATTGACCCTGAAATCTATTAATGAAATATGTACGCTTAGAACGCCTAACATGCCAAGGGGCGTGGAAACAGATTATTGCAGTCCAATTCACATCACGTGACTATCGTCCATATTAAGAAAATCAAAAACAAGATCTGATAAATTATTCCGCAGTCTGTGAAATTTCGGAACATTGAGGTAAGGATCCACAGAGGATTCGCTAAGGTGTAGCATGATTTTGCTTCCTGGTGTCAACCCACGAGCCCAAAAAATTTATTCGGACAGTGGGCGAGCGTCGTAGCGTAGTAGTAATGCTGCCTCAAAGTCCTTTCATTCACTAGTATACCTTGGGCAAACCCTAACCTAATGGTAAGTAGGCTCCGGACAACTACACAGAAGGCAGTCCAGGCTGTCCTCGCGTTCGATTGTGTGCGCTGTGCCGATACTCTCGGGTCAATGCTACTCCGAGCCGCAGGCTTTTGAGCAAGGTCTCTTGACTTCTGCGAAGTCCAGGAGCGTAGCGCTGCTTCTGGCTCACCTGCGCTAGTAGCGCAGGTGACTTTTGCTCGGGATCGAGCCTCTGAAGCCGTTCGTGTCGATTCTGTGTGTCATATGAATGCAAAGCGACAGCTGACGAAGTGCGGAGTACCGTATTTTCTCGCGTGTAACCCGCACCAAAAAAGGCTGAAAATTCAGTGGCGAAGTAGGGGGGCGGATAATAAGCTGGGTTTTCCTTTAGTGCAGCTTCACGGCAATGCGCGTTGTGCAGCTACACTGACTAAACCTTCCATGGCAGCGATTCCGCAAAATATACAAGAACAGGGAAAAAAAAAACAAGAACGAGCGCACTCTAACAATTGAATTTTATTAGTGAATTGTGACTTTCGCCTTGCAGTCAGTGTATTCTACTTGCTAAATATACGCTTTTTTCTGTCTGCATAGTATGTGATGTGTTGTTTGAGCATTAGCTTTGGTGCAGCCTTTCCTGTATCAAGTGTGCGGGCAATGCGCGAGGGTTTTTTTTCTTTTCCAGAGGGCTGAAATTGTGGGTGCGGATTATGTGCAGAGCCGAGTTATACGCGCGAAAATACAGTATATGATGCGTTGCCAACTAGTTTATTGATGAAGATTTCATTGTGGTGCAGATTTAAGGGGGAAGATCTGTGAGCATTCCTCGTGCAGTGGTGTCTTGTATGCCTCCTTTTCTTGGCCTGTTTGTGTCGGAGGAGCTCTGCGCGAAAGGTGAAAATTGAAATGCAAGTACATGCAGCGGGCAGTAACCACGATGAAGATAAGGATCATTATTATATGTGCACGTACAGACATCGTATTTTTTGTAATCTTCGTGCAGTAGGAAGGGTGCCAGTCCCTGAGCAATAATTTTGCTATAGCCCGGCAAGAACTGCAGCAGGAGCCTCTTACTCGAAACAGCGCTTGAACCCCCAGTTTTGAATACAAGTTTAACACGAAAATTAACTTTAACTCATTCTAATTTTTGGCCGGGAGACTGAATCGAGGGACAGACAGACAGACAGACAGACAGACAGACAGACAGACAGACAGACAGACAGACAGACAGACAGACAGACAGACAGACAGACAGACAGACAGACAGACAGACAGACAGGTCAAATTTATCGCATTTAAGTAGCTAAGACAATCGTCTTTAAAAAATTAGCAGTGGCTTAGCTCGGCTATGCCAAGATATACGTAGCGTAAGCTAAGATTCAGCTGGTTATTCTTAGGTTTCCTGGTTGTCTAGGATTAGCTGATTGTCATGCTTACTGCTGCTAAAATGATTTTCAATCCAATACAATCCAATCCAGTCCAGTCCAGTCCAGTCCGGTCCAGTCCGGTCCAGTCCGGTCCAGTCCAGTCACTGCTCCTCGCGCATGCGCAGCACGGCTCCCTAGGACCCACGCGAAACGGCAATCAAGCTGCTCCGGCGCACCTTCAGCACGCGCCGGCGCCAGTGCGTCTACCACGGCTATGACGTCACTCCTCTGGAATGCGCAGACCGGCGAATGTGCAGACCCAATTCTCTACACACCCGTACTCCGATGATCGGATTTCCAATCCAATCCAATCCAATCCAATCCAATCCAATGCTCCTCGCGCTTGCGCAGTACGGCCCTTCAAGGTCCACGCGAAACTACTCAAACCCGGCCAGTGTAGCTTACGCTACAAAATCTTGGGGAACATTGGAAAAGCCGGGGCTTCGTCATCATTCGTTACGTTCCTTCCCTTTTTTAGTTTTTTTTTTCGAGTCTGTAGTTGCAAGCGCACTTTCAGAAATACCGCAAAAACTTAAAAAGAAGTCCTGTCGTACGACATGAAACTTTGCTGTGACAACAGAAGTCCTGTAATTGTTACGGCAAAGCCATCTGTTGTTACGACACACAATTCTGTTATTACGACGAAGACAATTTTCTCAACGGCAAACATTCCTGCAGTCAAAAAATAACTAATTTACACTACCCTTCACGACGGGCATTAACATTGAAATCATGCGCAAGTACTGATGGAACATCAGGGTCAAGACAAGACAGAGATTCGGCACGACAGAACATCAAACTTAGGACAGGAATACGACACACGATAGAACTTCAGAATTACGGCCCGAAAACATACGACAAGACGACACTGCGACACGCGAAAACGCGACAAACTACAGAAAATTTTCCTCTCGTCTTTTTCGACTGAGTTGCAGCTGACTTCCTCACCCCACCGCGAGTTTTTGCTCTATATACGGTAACTCAGTGTAAACAAATTTGGCGCGACATTGAGATTGCCCAATCAGAGAGACGTGATGTTGAAGCCATCTCCCACGCAGTTTCGGGTGGGCGCAATGCCTCTTCTTGTCTGTAAACAGAGAGCAGAGATGCCAAAAAATAAAAAGGCTCCCTTTGCGAAGCAAATGTAAAAACAAAAACAAACGAAAGACAAAAGAAACAACATCTTCTTAAATTTGACCGCATGTATCAGCTTGAAGAGGACGAAGTAGCGCGTTGCACGAGACCACGAGCGCGTGACCGCTGGCAGCGTTCGATTGGACAGCGTCTACGCCGGCTCTGCTAAAATCGCTCATTCCAAAAAGGAACGCCGACAAGAGTGGTCTGCCACATAACTTCGGCCTTCCCTGAGGCTTCTGCTATCGATTTCATCTGGCTGTTCATCGGAACGTCCTCGGTGCCAAACAGCTAACGAACGCATCATTGTGAGTGCGAAGGCGACGCAACATGGAGGACTGGTACTTCGGAGCCTCGAATGACCAGCGGCCGGTGGCTTGGCAGGACCGCGCTCACCACACCATGGATCCCCGCCTCCGAGCGTTGCGGATTGTGCCCCCGCCAACACCTGGCGGCCCATTCACGACTACGCCATGCACTCCACTGCTGGCTGTAGCAGCGGCGGGCGACATGCCAACGGCCAGCTTCCGAAGCCAGATGCCATACGAGCAGCAGCTGTACGAGCCAACTCATGCAGCGCCATCGCCTATGGGAGACAGCTACGCGTCCGCCATCTTGCAGGCGGGCTCTCGCAGGGTTCCTGACCTTCTGGGATCCCGGCGGCCTACCCAACCAGACCCTTATCTCTCGGCAAGGTTCCCGGCAGAGCTTCGTTCTGCGGGCCCCCAACACCCAGGCGATCCTGGCCAGGAGCTGACGGAAAGCGCCAGGCAGAAGAGGTCGAAGCTGTCATCCGGATCCGTGCAGGCGGCAGCAGCCCCACCGACCGCCATGCCGAACTCGTCATCCAGGGTCTGGGAACACAGTTCGCGTCCGCCCAGGTTTCAGCGCAGGGCCACGTTTCACATGCCCAGCACTAGCCAGCCTCGGTACGTCGAGCCGCCCCCCGGGTTTCAGTACCCTCCTTCGCCAAGCCAACCATCCCGGGAGCAACGCGGGTTCCATCACCTCCCAAACCGCCATTGGTCAAGCGGGGCTTGCAGCTGGCAGGTTCCTTCTAGCACCGGTGGGGTTTTCGGTGACCGCGTGTCCACGGAACTCTGCGAGGCAATCTTGCTCGGCGCGGCCAGGCTCGCGCAATCCTCGCCCTCGACACCTGGATCTGGCGTCGATGTGGCCTTCATGGGGTCCCACTCAACAGCGGCAGCACAGCACTTGGACACCGTGACCGCCATGGCCAGTGGGGGTCCCCCTCCGGCCCCGTGGGTGAGAGGCTGCTGGTGGAATCCTCAGCTTGCCGAGCCTTCTTTCCAACACCGTATGTACGAGGCGACAAGAGCTGCATCAACAACCACTTTGCACCACAGGGCGTTCGAGCATGGCTCGCTTATGGCCCCGTCGCAAGTACCAGCTCCGGATCGCTTTCAAGAAGAGCGCCGAAATGGGTCCGGCCTGGTTGGCTGGCCTCACCTTTCCGGACACGAGGCTGAAAGTGACAACTTCGGGGTCCACAGAGATTCCAGGGCGTCCGAGTCGGTGCAGAGGCCCTGCCGTGTGTGTGGGAAAGTCTACACACCTCCCTAGATCGTGCGTTTGCTTGCTTGTGGCCACCACTTCCAAGCCATCTACCTGTGTTGACGACTCAAGGACCACTGCACAAACCCAATATGCCGCAAAGACGGATCTGGTGTGAAACAGGTGTCAGTTACTGTGGTCGACGGCCTGCCGGCACACGACAGAAATGTAGAGAACGGACAGTGCGAACTCCGACCACTGGAGTGCGAGCCCATTTTTAAGAATTTTAATTCGTTGGAAAAATACTGTGCAAGACACGTTCAGAATGAACCGTATTTTGGTATTATATAGTGTCTTAGGTAAATAAATCAGTCTTCAAATTTTTTTCTGACTAAAGTGGTTCTCTGTTCGCGCACTAACTTTACACGAAGGTCGCATTCGGTTTTTGTTTACACCAACAGTAGTGACGGCTACTGATTAAAATTCGGACTAAATTTTTGCCTGTTCATCATGGACACGATTATCCCCCTGGAACTACGGCGCTAGGTAGGATATGCAGAACAAGAACACGAGATGCAATCCAAGGGGCATTGCAGTATGCTAGTGCCGTAACTTTTCCTTTCGCCGTTCTCGTAGTAAAATGTTTTGGTTGTCACCGTATTTTTGTCCCGCATTGTGCCCTGTGCTCACTAAGGCCAGTTGGTAATGCCGGCAATGTGACAGCGTACGCAGTTGAAAACGGACGTTCAAAAGTCGCGCTGATGATGATGATAAATTTAGTTTGCCAAAAAAAACTCAAGAATTTGGATTGAAATGAGAATAGAGTACCGAGTAAAGGGACGGACAACCGCTCTTGGAGCAGTTCATCAGCCCATATATGGAAGTCAGTGTTTCGTATAGTAGGGGGTCAACAAGGAGGGGGAGGAGGAATAAACTTTTATTTTGCACCAATGGCCCAGGTCCTTATGTCCACAAAGCACTTTGGTACAGAGCTTCCTTTCTCCATTGGGTGTAGCAATAAATCAGGTTATTCCATATACTGA
Source organism: Haemaphysalis longicornis (assembly GCF_048455015.1). Lineage (NCBI taxonomy): Eukaryota > Metazoa > Arthropoda > Arachnida > Ixodida > Ixodidae > Haemaphysalis > Haemaphysalis longicornis. The sequence continues at coordinate 58,258,376 of NW_027526407.1, read as the reverse complement.
CAGAAGTTCTCCTCTTTCTATCAATTTCCGGAACATTTTCCCCAAAAATGCTAAACTAGCCCGGCTGCTCAATCGTCTTCTCGAAGATTATTTGGCCTCCATGCAGCCAGGTGCTATAATATATATACAGATGCCTCTCAACGAGAAGAAAAATCCGGTATAGGAATATTTTCCCCTTCCCTTAACTGGACCTTTTCGGTTCGTCTGGGTGATTTTATCCCCATATTCTTCGCGGAATTCCTGGCAATTGTCCTGGCGCTAAGAAAGCTGGATGTTTCAATTACATCTCCAATGATAATTTCCGATTCTTTTTCTGTATGCTTAGTCCTTTCTTCCCCTAAAGACACTCCCCTTCTGCGGACGTTTCGGTCACTCCTGCCACCTCCCTTCACTGAAATTAACCTTCTTTGGGTTCCTGGTCATGCAGGGATCCCATTCAGCGAAACTGCCGACTCTATAGCAAGGATAGCCCTTTCTGGGCCTGTAGTAGACGTCGTAGAGCCGACACCTTTAATAACAGCAGCTAGGTACCGCAGGATGCTGAAACTCCAAGTACAGCAAGAATCGATTTTATTATCATTAAGAGATTTTAATCATCTTAAATTCTCATGGAAACATGAATGGTGCACTACACGCAACTTAGAGGTGGTTATTACAGCCCTACGTTGTCGAGTACCCAAGTTAAACAGGTATTTACACAGGTCTCGTCTGGCACCAACAGCTCTGTGCAGCTATTGCAACGAAGACGAGTCTGTCGAACACTACCTTTGGACATGCCGACGTTTTTCCCGACTGAGACGTCAGTCCCTGGAGGTGCCGCTTTACAGTTTGGGGATATCCCTAACAGTGCCGGCTGTACTATCGTTCGGGGCATCCGAAACGGGGTTCTGCCGCCGGGATGTATGCTCTGCCCTCCTGCGCTACATTGAAAATTCAAAACGATTCTCTTTATGATTGCGATTGGTCACCCTCGCTTTGATTTTCCATGATTTTTTTTTTTCAAAACTTTTTCCAATCGGTCTAAATTATCTTTTTTAAGCGTCTCGTGATTAGATAAGAATGCCATTCATTTTAACCATTCTCTGTTGATTGGCCGATTCCCTGATTGGGTATGTGCCATACCTAAAGGCGTAACAACAACAACAACAATATGACGATGGCTATATAGCTACATTGAAAAGCGACGACGAAACATGTGAATAAACAATTTCACACTTGATTTGATTTGATAGTAGAATTTAACGCGCCGACGCAACGCAGGCGATGAGGCGCGCCGTAGTGGAGAGCTCCGGATTAATTTTGAACACCTGGGGACCTTAAACGTGCGCCGAAATCTCGTACACACGGGCGTTTTTGCTTTTCTCCTCCATCAGAAAAGAGGCCGCCGCGGCCGGTAATCGAACCCGCGTCATCGTGCTCAGCAGCGCAACGCCGTAGCCACTGAGCTACCGCGGCGGGTCAATTTCAAACCTAATGCAATGCATGGTGGTGTGTCCTTGAGTGCTCACGTATAAGAAAATCCTCCAGCTTCGTTATGGTTCAAGCCTTGCGCAACTCAGTGCAAGCTTCGCCAATTTTTTAAGTGCTAATGCACTTCTTAAGCGACCCTGAACCTGCGTCCACCGGCGATGTCCGCGCACGTGGAGATGGGCGCGCGCAGCCTGGCCGCTGACATGGCACATACCCACGTGGGGGATTGGCCAGGAATCTCCTCGTCTTCCTTGGCAACGGGGGGAGATGGGCGCGCGCTGCCTGGCCGCTGACATGGCACATACCCACGTGGGGGATTGGCCAAGAATCGGGCGTGAGAAGGGCTAATGCACCTGCTTAAAGGAGTACTGACACGAAATTTCAAAGCTGAGCTCCGCTCTAGCAATCAAGTACAACGACAACAAAAATAGGTGTCTGTGAATAAATGCATCTTTCTTTCTTTGTAGTTGTGTGTGTGTGTGTGTGTGTGTGTGTGTGTGTGTGTGACCTCTCTTTCGCGAACATTACCGAACCGCGCAAATTCAACTCGTGCATTCGCACTTTCACATTCTTCCCCTCGGGGAAATGCGGGGAACTTTCTTACGCAATTCTTTTACATGATTTCGGCGTTTTTATTTTACGTCAAATTGTGACGTCTCCGTTTTCTTGTTTCATTCAGTGCCCGTATTATCCCTTGAAACTCAAATTATCTTATCTCAAATTATAAGGGGATGCGTCTCAGACAAAAAGTAAAACTACAAATTTAACTCGCAAAGTTTGAAATAAAAACAAAAAAAGCCCGAGCATTAAAGAATTTTAAAAGGAGGGAAGAACATTGGACAAAAAAATAATAATAAACAGCCGTGTTTTGCTCCCGGAAGAAGAAGTAAAACTAGCGCTTTGCACGAGACCACGAGCGAATGAGCTGGCAGAGCCCGATTGGGCCACGTACACTCCGACCTCTCTGACGTCCTCTTCTGTACAACCACGGAAGCTGATTCCAGAAAGGAACAGCGGCGAGTATAATCCCACATCCTGCTTCTTCTGGTCGTCGCCGATCTCAGCAGGCCGTTCGTCACTACGTCCTCGGTGCCAAACCGCTGGCGGAATTCTTCGAGCGCCGTTAGCCTCGGATCATCATCAACGGCCGCTTCCTTGTCTGTCCCCGACTCGCGAAACCGGCCAATGGCGGCATCAGAGATTCATCTCCCGGCCACCCCGGGCGGCACACTCACGATGCCCGGTATGCCACCGTCGACAGCAGCAGCGGGCGACGCGTCCCCCATCGGCTTCCCAAGCCCAGTCTTCTTCGAGCCTCCTGCCGCTGCGTCTTCAGCCATGGGAGGCAGTCTCACGGCGCCCATCTCGCCGAAGGACTCCGCCGGGGAGTCCGACTTTCTGGGACCTCGGCAGCCTACCTGTCCAGAGCCAGAGAAGCCTGCGGTCGTGTTGTTCCTCAAGGCACTTCGACGGAAGTCACAACACCTGGACGACTCTGGCCAGAAGGTGAGGAAGAGGTCAAGTCGGAAGGGATTGAAGCTGCCACCCGGGAATGCGGAGACGGCAGCGGCCCCACCGGTCGCCACGAAGATCTTTGCGCCCGAAAATTTGCATAACGGCTCACACCGGCCAGCGCTGCAACGGCGCCCCGTAGATTACCCGCTGCGAACAACACCCTGTGCTCCTGCCACACGGACACGGCCAGCCTGTATCGGTACATCGCCCCCCCCCCCCCCCCCCCTAGTGCCTAAGTACGCCTAGCGGCCAAGCCAACCGTCCCGGAAGCAACGTGAGCGGATCAGGAGCGACTTGTTCTTTCTGCAAGAGGTAGACCGCAAGTTCTTCCGGGAGGACCTCGAAACCGCTCTGGGATTCTGCGGCCACTGACTGCATGTATGCGTGTTCGCAGCGTTATTACGCTGTGCTAACAGGTCAGAGCAGCCGAATGCCCAGTCTGTGCACGCGAAAGTCATCCGACACCACGCCGAAGCATTATAACAACACGAAATGGGACAGTCTTACGAATCTGTGTTCTTAAACGAAATATGCAAGAACGTTTACAAATAAATTACTTGATATCATGCGTGTGAACGCTGAACGATACCGCAGAGTATACCTGGAGAGAAAGACTGAGAATCGTGTTAGAATAGGCTGACACAAGAGTAAGTGTAAGATATATTTGGGAGGGGCGTCTGATAAAGACGTCAAACGGAGAGTAAGAAATAGTACACAGTATTGCTTGTATTACCAGGCGAGGTGCGCATGCAGGCAACCATGTGAGTGCGTCGTCACTCGTTACGTCGGGCTCCGTGGGATGGCGGTACTGGTCCGTGCTAAATGCATGACTGTGTTGCACGTTAACAAACTCTAACTCACCGAACGCAAAGTGTTCCCTGAGTCCAATGTGAGTGCGATTAATAACATCTCTGTTGACACCACTGCTTATTCACAACACACTTAGTCCAGAGACCACCATTGCCAAACTGAAGCGAACAGGTGAACAGGTCGGACGGATGATACAACGCGTATCCGTAAGCTAGTGAGAAACTCTATGGCGTATCCAACAAGCGCGGAGGGTTACGGGGCAGAGACGCGCTCCGGCTCGCCCATGCCTTCGTAACCAGTAGGATCCTCTTCTCTGTACCCTGCCTCCGTACGAACAAACAACACGAGAATCGCATTGACGTCATCATTAGGAAGGCCACAAAACGAGCCCTTGACCTCCCGGTGGCTACCTCCAACACCAGGTTATCGGCGCTGGGAGTGCTCGATTCGTATCAAGAGCTGAAAAAGGCTCATCTTACAAATCAGTACACTAGACTCGCACAAACGGCGTCCGGGTGTCACTTGCTTAATCGCCTACAAATCAAACATGAGTGCATCCCAGAGGAGACGTGCAAACTCCCAGAGTTGTGGCGGCACAGGCTCTGGGTGCATCCACTTCCGCGTAACATGGAAAAGCACACTCACGAAGGCAGGAGGGAAGCACGCGCTAAGACCCTGGAAAGGAAATACGGAAATGGGCGAGGTGTGTTCTACGTTGATGTGGCAGGACCGTCGCCTCTAGGGTTCTTCACTGCCGCTGTAATTCACAGGGACCAGCAAGTCGATGGGCTCTCCTACCGAGCTCCTAACTCCACGCAAGCCGAGGCGATTGCCATAGCGCTCGCCGCCTCGGACCCGAAGTCAAGGACAATAATCACGGACTCTCGCCGAGCCTGTGAAAGCTATTTAGCAGGCACGGAACCACGCTTGGCCTACAGAATTTTAAAACGAGTGGTGCGGTTCGTAGACCCCGCTCCTAAAGAAATTGTGTGGTCTCCGGGGGCATCAGGGTCTGAGAGGTAACGAGGCCGCGCACGCGGCTGCCCGAGCGATTACCCACCGGACGCCTCACCCATGCTCTCCCGGCTCGGAGATTAGCAAACCACTTCTGCGGTTTAGAGAAATCGTAAAACATTACTGCGATAACCGCCGGCTTTACCCAGCCCCTGCAAAGGGTCTGAGCAAGGCCGATGAGCGAATACTGCGGTGCCTGCAGACGAACACATGTGCCCTGCAGTAGCAAAGCATTTCGACCCTAAAACAGATGGGCGGTGTCTGCACTGTGGGGAGGTGTCCGACACCTTCCACATGGTGTGGGCATGCCAGCGCAACCCTGCGTTATCCCCCAACCCTTCCCCTACCAGAGAGGCATGGGAGGCAGCCCTGCTGAATTGCTCGGGGCTGGAGTCTCAAAGGGCTCTAGTTCGACGGGCGAGGGTGGCGGCCTTGACCAATGGGGTCCCGGAATAGGGACTGCACCTGTGCGGAGGGCCACAGGCTCTAACTCTCTTTTATTCTGATCAAAAATAAAGTTTCCCTCCTCCTCCGTTTAGAATCGGGTTGACACGGAGCAGACGACGCACGCCGGTGTTTTCTTTGTGCGGGCGCAGTGGCACAAACCGCGCCATGTCCGTGGCTGTTTCCAGTGTTGCCAAGCGAAGAAATTGACAGTTAAACTTTAAAACGAATACCACCTATACCGTAATATATGTATATATCAAGTTATACTACCGTAATAAGAACGCGATATATGTTTAAGTTTGATTGAATTCATTCAGAACGCCTTATATGTCTCGTTTAAAGGTTGACTTAGAATGTAGACCTAGATTATATGCAGGGACGGGTTATATGCGTGAAAATACTGTATATGCCGCACTGCCAGCTGGTTTATGGAAGATTGCACCGCGGTGCTGATTTAAGCGGGGAAGATCTGTGAGCATTCCTCTTGCAGTGGTGTCTTGTATACCTTCCCTTCCTGGCCTATTTGTGTCGGAGGCGCTGCGAAATGTGAAAATTAAAATTTACGTTATGCAGCGGGCAGTAACCACGATGAAGATAAGGATCATTATTATGTGTGCACGTACAGACATCGCCTTTTTTTTGCAATCTTCGTGCAGTAGGAAGGGTGCCAGTCCCTGAGCAATAATTTTGTTATAGCCCGGCAAGAACGGCAGCAGGAGCCTCTTACTCGAAATAGCGCTTGAATCCGCAGTTTTAAATACAAGTTTAACACGAAAATTAACTTTAAATGCCAACACCGTATTTTCGCGATTCTAATAACTCCATCCCGACTTTCAGGGAAAAAAAAATTGAAAAAAGGTTTGCGCGTGAACCTATGCACCCCCTTGCTGCGAGGAAGCATGCCTTGCCCAGGCTATGGATTTAACAGGGCCCAGGCCTCCAACAGCGCTATCTCGCTTTTTAAGTGAAAAGAACTCCAGGCGCTCGACTAGTCGTCGTAGCTTGCTCGCTGGACCCAAGTAAAGCATTTAAGCAAGAACAACCGCGTCTAGTTATGACGCCCCTTATGAAAATTTCGCAGCTTCACATGAACTTTTCATTGTGCGTTCCAATATGCCTCAGAGGCAGAGAGAGAGAGAGAGAGAGAGAGAGAGAGAGAGAGAGAGAGAGAGAGAGAGAGAGAGAGAGAGAGAGAGAGAGAGAGAGAGAGAGAGAGAGAGAGAGAGAGAGAGAGAGAGAGAGAGAGAGAGAGAGAGAGAGAGACTTTTTTATTGAACTAAGGTGGGGTGGTTCCTCATTTCAGGTAGACGAGACCGACCTGTTTTAGGCAAAGGAGAGAGGGCAGATGCCTTGGTTCATTGAAAGGAGAGGGACGAGGGTTGCTGCGATTTCAGTACGCAAGACAAAAAAGTTTTCTTTTTTACCTTTTCCTCTTTTAGCAGTCCCCAACCGTCACCCCTATCCCCAACCCTACCTATGGGTGGAGCGGCCGACCAGCTCCGACCTCTCAGACGAGCGACGACTACGGAGAAGGCACGGATGGCCAGCGCGGTTCACCGGGCGGTGCTCTAATGTCAGCCCCCTCGACTCCGATCAATAAAGTTGATTCATCATTATTCATACTTTCATGCTTTCCCTTTCGATTTTTGAGTGGACCTGCCCCCCCCCCCCCCCCCCCCACCTCCACACCTGGAAATTAAATCCTGCCCACGGCACTGCCTTCGAATTAAAGTGCTTGACGGGGGTGATCTATATTCCCCCTTCCCCATCACTCTTGGATCAGCCGCATCTAAATGTATTTCTGAACTTTTGAAACTGGTGTTTATGGTAATCCGAAGTCTGCTCCGAACATGTTTTGAGCTAATTAAGTGAGTAAAACGACACGAAGCACACCAGCGCTCTGTTTGGGATTTCGAAGACCTTCTCAATGGATCGAAATTTAAAATTGAGCGAGTTTGAGGTAACCAGGTTAAGAACTGAGCCGTTTAGTACGGTTCTAGTAAAAGAGCACGGCTTCTAACCACCTTCTGCCGTTCTTACGAATGACACACACAACCCTGTTCGTTCAAAAAGAAAGGAATCATTTTCTACCACACTTGAATAGTGACAACGGCGTGTCGTTCAGTACTCATCGCCCACTGTTTTAAATGAGAAGTGGGATGGATCCATAATGCTCACGGCGTAAATTACGAACTGTTCATGAAGCTTTCCGTGCGTACGTACGTACATACAAACGGGCAATTTTTCGTTCAAGCAGACTTCTTGACACTGCTTGAACCAAGAGAATTACGCTGAGACAAATTCAAACAGGCAGCTTCGTACACCCCTCAAGAACACACTTATTGTTCACTACACAGTAAGCAGGCGAATGCACATTTTATAATCAATTAGCTCAATAAACGTTTCATCTCACTCTCGCTCTGGTTCACGTAACGTCTTTCAACGTCTGAAGTAGCATTTGAAACTCGCGCCTTTTGAGACCTGACGTCATGGCTAACTACGCTGGTCAGTAGAGCTTCAAGACCACATAAAAATTATCTTATACTATCGCCAAATTGAGTATAAAGTACTTTATGTAGCAAATTTATTTGAAAACTTTACTGTTAAGAACAACTTTCTTGCACAAAAAAAAATGTCACGTGACTGCGGGAGATACGAAAATGCGGCTACGAGTGGCGGGAGGCATCCATTTGCAATCTTCCCCTTGCGGCTAGTGGTCGGCTGCTAGGCCCCGTTGCCGTAGCAGTTGGTGTGCGAGCATGTCGAGCTATATCAACTTCAGCTGCTCGAACGGCGTGAACGGCTGCCTTCCGGACAGTTTCCACCGCGCCCCGCCGGAACCCAAGACGCGCGCCAACGTAGTCCTCGGCGCCCAGTGGGGTGATGAAGGCAAGGGCAAGATCGTCGATCTCCTAGCCAGCGACGCACAGATCGTGTGCCGGTGTCAGGTGAGCCCGCGCGCTGGCCGCTCATTTTACCTGGACGACAGCTTCCCTGTCCCTTATTTCAGACACGTGGTTGACTGCTTAGCCCTTTTCGCGATTGCAAAGCGCGCCATGCAACCTGTTGGCCCCGCGATCACTTCCGATGCCGGCCGCCGGTTCGAGTTCACCCTGCCGCGCGAACCACCTGAAGCAGTAACGAGTTCACCACTCATCGAAGGCTTTCGAAGATTCTACTCGTCCACTTCTGTTGCATTCATTCCGAACTGTCGGGGCTATGAACACTCCTACAGCAACCTCTAAAAGGCCGCCAAAGTATAAATGTAGCGCGCATTGGGGTGTATTTCCCGCCCAATTGCCCGAACGTGAGTCTATCGAGCACGAAACTCGTACAGACCGAACGATTCATCTCCCGCGAAAGCAGCTGTCTCTGGCGCAGTATTGAGATCACGTTGCCGTGGTTTTCACCGGTGCCTTCATGTGATGACCTTGAATTCAGTAAGCGATGCGATCGCCGGCGTTTCGCTGCAGCCGCTGCTGCATTTGCGTAGCTGGCTGCACGTGTCAAGCCGCTCGCTCTCTTTCAGTCTACGCTGCAATCGTAGCCAAATAAACGACGTCGTGTCTCGAAAGGGACAACGCACATGCTTCTAAAGCAAAGTTCGTTCGTGATTGTGCTCCCTAGATAAAAAGGAAGGGAGATCTGGGCCGTTGAAAACGACGAACGATCCCCCGGCACGACGAGTAGATCATTTTCTTCTACTATTTTGCTTACGAGTGCGATCGAAAACTGGAATGAGTCAACGCTGAATATGAGGTCGTTTCGCATTTTGCTTGTCATTAAAGCGACCAGTCGTCACTCGATGTGTAAGCTCCGCGTTAGCCTCGCTAGAATTGATATTGCTTTGCGGGCGACCTACTGAACCGGTCTTTTCCGCCCTTTAGGCGCGTCAGTGCACTTCTGCGCGAGACGCATGTTTCATATTCTTCAAGCGTTTTTTAGGAGCGTTTGGTTTTGTTTTGTTGTGAAGCGACCGTTTTATTTTAAGAAAGTTTATCGCTAAAGCAACGCACAGCTTGGAAAATGTTACTAAGAAATGTTATTTCTGTCGCGCTTTTATAAGTGCATCAGCAGAGAAGCGTAGCGCTGGGTAGAAAAAAAGGCGCCGTCAATTCGTGTTTCCTGCAATAACACCACAAAGAAAACGAACAGAGTGTGTAAGGCATTTTTCTTTGCGGTTGGTCAAGGTAGGAAAAGTAAGTGGTTAGTTGTGGGAGATCTTGGAGGCCCATCAAGCAATGACTGCTGAGCTCTTGTCTGAAAGGGCAGTCAAAGTTACATCACAGTTTTTTAATGATTCAAGAGTCACTTCCAGCCTCTCCCCTCCTTCTCCTGTTAAGTATGACCGAGCTTTATAAAGACGATAGTCTTTCTTGGGCTACTTGAACGCAGGAATTTTGGTCTGTCTGTCTGTCTGGGACTTGATCGAGCCACTAGGCCAAAGTGAAACTGAATCTGCGCAATAGAAGTCCGGCGTTAACGTTCATACTTGTCAGCGTTGTTGAACATGAACAAGACATTATGCAAATATAAGGCAGAAAATGAATACAGGAGTTATATTTGCAGTGTTCCTTTATTAAAAATTCACGGATGCTTGGTTTTTGAGATAGGTAATAAAATACTACATCAACTGCAGAAAAGCGTCGCCTGCACTACCTGGCGGCATTTGAAAAAAAATCAGACGGCAACAGCAACGAAAGGTTGCACTAGATCGGTTCCCTGTTCTGCTTGGAACACTCGTGAAGTAGGGCAATGTGGTTCTATTAACGTTGTAGTGGGGCGCCTCGATTCACGCGCGTCTCCGCCGTACGGCAGCGCTGGCATCGAGTCACCCGATTTCGAGCAGTGGAGCGGGGTAAATTTAAACTGATTTGAGCAAATTTCTAGCGTGTTCTCTTTGGAGGAACGAGACCGATAGAGGAACAGCATGAGAGGTGAGCGGGAAAGAGAAAGGAGGCATTTACTTGGCAGGGCCGCCAGTCAACTTTCGTCTTTTGGCAACATTTGCAACAAAAGCAGCAGATATGCGGCCAATTTTTCTTTCTCTTGTTCGATCCGTCATAATTTAGCTATACGTAGCATTAGAGGATGCGGGTTCAATCCCGGCCGCCGTGGCCACTTTTCTGATGGAGGTGAAAAGCAATAATGCCGTGTGTACAAGATTTCAGCGCACGTTAAAGATCCCCAGGTGGTCAAAATTAAACCGGAGCCCCCCACTATGGCACGCCTCATCGCCTGCATTGCGTCAGTGCGCTAAACGCTACAGTAAAAAAAATATACGTCCCATTACCTTTGGATGTTGGTTTTAAGTGCACTGTCACAGTGTCTGTCAGGATGTACAGGTCACGTCCTGTCTGTGAGGAATGTCGCTGGTTTGAATGGTGTCAGTATGGGTTAAGCAGGAAAATTGGAATTCCGCACGTGGCTTTTGCCCCCCATACCTCTTGACAGGTTCAGGAAATACTACTTTGGTCTGTTTGAAAAAACTAGCGTCAGCTAACTTAGTCAGCTCCATTCTAGCCGTGAAAGACACTTTTAAGCGAAAGAGTTGCAAGAAATATTGGGAAGTTTTTTGAACTTCACGTGGAAGAGATGTAATATGGACCAGCACTAAAAATTGAGTTGCCAGTGAGGTAACGGCTCATTCAAGTGATGTGATCAAACTTATGGTAGTAATATATATATATGTGTATATGTATGTGTGTGTATATATATATATATATATGTATATATATATCGAATCAGAATAGGAAAATGATGGGCTCGTTGAATATATATATATAAATACATACATACACATTTGAGAAAATGGTTGACTCACAATTAAAAACAAACACAGTGGTTTACTGATGTTTTGACTGGAATACCAGTCTTCATCTGTTACTCAGGTGAAGGCTGGTCCTCGAGTTGAAACGTCAGTAAACCACTTTGTTTTTAATTGTGAGTCAATCATTTTCTCAAATATTTTTTCTGGCGCCTTGCGAAGTTTCTTCAACTGCTCTCTCTCTATATATGTATATATAGCAACAGGAAGATGTTTTGTTGCAGTATTGTTGAGGGCCTATCAATCTCATTTTCCGGGAGGCTTAGTTGCAGTTTTCTTTTGTGATTTTTCTGTGATCTGACTGCCAAGGAACAATTCTCTAACTTGTAAATTATATTGTGGGAGAGGCGTCGCACTTTCCAAGCGTCCTAAAGGTGCAGCTGTGAGGATGAAAATCAAAGGATTGGTTGTTTTCCATTTTGGCTGTAGAAAAAATAATTTTGTTTTAGCATGAAGCATGTGTTTTATTCACATCTGTATTTCGATATTGCGACAGATTAAAAAAAAAATCAGTTGCAGAAACTCGCTTGTGGAAATTGTCAGATAAATGAGTAAGTCAGCTTCACTGACAGACACGAATGCATTGCGTGGAGGGCATATCTTTAGGGGCAGTAGAGGCAGCCTGATATCAAAGGTGTGAAGGCCGCAGGTCCTTTCATTACACAACTCCAAAGAGGCCAGATCTGTAGAGCACTACACCATGTCCCCTTTAATGTTGGCTTCAATAATGTACTCAAATGCAATGTGGGGAAAACATTGTTGTACGGGCAATGTCCTGCATAAGAACGTCGAGGCCTCAGAGCTTTCTAATAATAACACTTGCTTATGCGGCAAAGTGCGATTCACCATGGGTTAAAAGGATTTTAATGTTGGGTCTACACGCATATTCATTTAAAAATTGCTGCTTAGATTCAGCTAAACATATTCTCACCAAACTCTGCACGTTCAAGGAATTGCAATAAGACCAACATCATTTCATCTATGCTGGAGACGAAGTTATGACCACTTGAAGTTTAGGCATAAAAAGACAAAACTTGTGTTTTTTTTATGTAAACATAGTTCATTCCTGATACTATAGCATAAACAAGATTTTTTTTTTTTCTGCTGTCGGAACAAGAAGCCGCAAGTCTCCTAGTTTCCAGCATGACTGTAATAGTGCAGATTGTAATCTAAGATCCTCTTTCATGCGTTAACCACCTGGATACCTCCGTATGGATGCTTTAAAAAAAGCCTCTGAACATCTGAACTTTCATACGAAACAACCAGTGGTTTGCTGAACCAGTTGCTTACTATTAAAAATATGGGGCGGAGGGTCCTGTTCTGCGAGATGGCGAGGTGATCAACAGTACCGAAGTTTGGGTTCTATCTGTTTATGTGGCAAGGTTTCTTTATTTTTCTGTAGCAGTTCCAGTATTCTGTAGTATAGCTCAATAACAGCTGCCACTCTAGTGCAAACTCACCTTCTGTCCCAGGGGAAAAAAACAATTGGAGGCCCAATTGGACCTGTTGAAAACACAATTCCAAGTGGAGCCATTTGCACCAATTGTGTTTTCCACAGGTCCAAATGGTCCTCCAATTGTATTAATTGTTTTTTTTTGCTTGGGGTGTTTGTGGGCTTTATACAATATTCCTGACATTGCAGCACAGTGAGTGTTAAGCGGGTACTTTTTTGCTTCCCAACCAATTTTGATGAAACTTCACAGGCTTGTTAAAATGTTTTTTACCCGGTTTCAAATACACAGTTAGTGTTGATTTATGTAAGGCAATTAGTTTCTGAAATAATTAACAATCTTTCTTCGTTCTTGAGAACAATAGGAAGAATACTATTCAACAAAAAATTACCAGTGAGGCATGAATAGATGCTAGAAATTGTGGCGAATGCAATGTTGCAGGCATTTTTTTTTCATGTCAGTCACAGGCAAGTTTACATCAATTCTAAGTTCTAGGTTTAAACTACTCCTGCTAACCAGTGATAACTAACACTAATTTAACAATTATTGAAACATGAAATGTAAGACGTGCATCCCTTATTGCAAGGTTTAAACATTCGGCTTCGCACTGCAAAAGAAATTATCGTTCTAGCTGCACCAAATGCTGGGATGTACCTTTCGAGAACTTCCTATCGGCGCGATACTGCCCGTGACAAAGAAGGGTGGAATTATGGAAGAATTTTTATTTTTTCGTCGAAGTCAGGCCTGCGCGGCTTTTATAAGTACCTAGCACTGTTCAAGTTCTGCCTTTCCAGAGAAAAAGCTGTGCGAAGAAAGAGAAAAGTTTTACTAAAAGACTAATTTTTGGGGCATGTTTTTGGTCCCAAAGGCCCACGTGCCCCCTTAAATGCCCATTTGTGTTAGTTTCCGTGCAAAAAACAGGAGAAGAGCTGTTGGGGTTTTTGGTGAAGAGTACAGCTCATCCACAAAATACTTGGCAACGACTGGATGTTGTTTGGCACCCGGTGAACTATAGCTCACTGGAAAACTCGATTGAACGGCATAACATTAATTGTTCACCGCAATAAAAAAAAATAGCACGGTGGGAGTGACCTGAGCCCTTCTGGAAAAGATTCATTTCGTGGCTCAGGGCCAACTGCTCTTTGCTAAGGAGAAATAATTTTCGGAATTTGGTAGCATTACTGTGAAGAAAAAGTGCGGGAGACTCAAAGCTGTTTGTTTGCGAAGCGTTTTGCTTCTCAATTCCTGGTTGGATCTTTTGTGCCGTACCAATGTTCGGCATACGGTAGCTTTTGGTACTTGTTAAAGGACGTCAGTTGACAGAAAACAGTTACTCAGGAGCTGTCCGCTGTATGACGCACCTAGTAGCTTAGGTGTTGAGCTGCGCCATAAAGGTTAAGCCCAAGGCTTAAAAAAAGGTAGTTGACACTGTTTCGAATGGGCATTTTGGTGAAACGGAGCAGCGTAGCTGTTAAGTATGGATTAGACTGTCATGTGGTAGAAGATAATTCGGTGCAGTCCTGTAGCCGAAAGGCTGTTGACTTTGTCGTGCACAAAATTTTAGAAATTGAACGTAATTTTTTTATCATCATCATCACTTTATTTTCTTAGAAGGAGAAGGCGGTGCAAAAGGCTTTGAAAACAGCTTGACAAGGGCCCCGACCCCTTTAAGTTGACAACATGGCAGTTCGCACATTTTTTACTCTAAACAGACGAGCACAGAAATTATTTAAGCACGTGACATTGAGAAAAGCCTGATACAGTATGATTATTGAGGCATTTTAGGTTAGCTCCCATGGTTCTTTTTTTTTTCTGTGTGTGGGCTTAAAAGTTTTTTTCTGGAATTGAATGGACGGCGTTGTCTAACAAGCCTCATGCCATCATTGCAAAGCCAGCTGTGTTTACCAACAAGCACGGTGGTTATCTCAAAACCGTCTGCTCCGCATCCCCTCTTTACGACTGCTTCGTCTACGCGAGAACTTCACGCAGGGAAAACAGCTGCCCGCTTTCAGATTGTGCCGGCCCCCCTGCCGAACTCTTTTCTTCTTCTGTTGTTTGGGTGCTCGTAAGACGCTCCGACAGCAGGGCTTCCCCGCCAGCCAAGTTGGAATCTTTCCAAGGCCCCGTGGAAACGTTTTGCACGACTGCCTGTAACCGGGTCGAGTCTGGGTCTGCTTGGTTGAGCGTTCTGGTAACCATGTCAGGTGCTTTTTTGGGAGGACTGTGGATGTAGTCTGGAGTTTGCTTTTGTAGGGATTGTTTGCTTACTGTACGAGCTTGCTTTGACTTTGCTGCCTGCTGGTAGAAAGGAAAAATACGGGTGTCAGAAGGTGACCTTCTTACTGTGCTGTTGAGTTTATCGTGCACTGAAACTGATTTACACATTTATTTATTTATTTATTTATTTGTTTACTTCAAAATTAACCCTAAGGCTCTCCGGCAGAGGGAATTACATAGGGTGCACATCACATCACAATGGTAAAACGATAAATCAAAGTTTAATTAAAACAAAAAAAACACAGAAAAAGGGTGGAAGAAATGACAGTGCGTCACGTAAGAAAGAAACACTCGCAGAGAAGACAAAAAAAAAGTTCTGCAAGTTTGAAGCAGGAAGTGCAAGACATCTCCTTCCAGGTGTTCAAGTGCTCTCTAGTAGGTTATAAGAAAGTTTAAACATGTGGGCTTTTATAAGCGTGAAACGACAGGTGTGAGATGTCACGTCCTTATATTTTCTTCGAGCTTGTTTTTATTCTTGCGGTATCTTCTTTGCAGCAGGTCAACCCGTACGTATCTTTGAGAAACCCAGTGCAGTCTTGCAGTCTAGGCTAAAAATTAGCTGCGAAACATCGTCTGGTAGGAGTTCATTTCTTTTATATAACCTGTTTTTCAAATTGTTTTCTCTTTATATTATATAAATTGCCAACTCTTCACTTAATAGCGCTTATGATCTCTCAACATTCTGCAGAATTTTCCGTAAAGCATTTAGTGAATCGTTCTGCGCTTTTGTTTCAACCAGAGCTGGCTTCTGGATCGTGCCACAGTAAAAAAGAGAGGTTGATATAAGAGCACTTGACTTGGACAGAGGTGGCATTGAACGAAGAGCATCTTCTATTACCAGGTTAAGCCATCAATGAAAAGAACCGTGACCCTCTATTAACGGTTAACGTTTGGCCAGCCTCCATGCACACCGCAACCCCTGTGACGTCGTGTTTTGCCATTAAGCCACTGATGGCGTTGTGTCAGCCGTATTGTGACGTGTTGTTGTTCCTGGCAAACGTCCTTTGTCTGACTGAACGCTCCTTGTCGCCTGCGCGTTTTGAGTCGTCGCATTTAGATCCCTGAATCTGCCACTCAGTTCACAAGAAACAACTTCTCGTTATGGCTTACCACGTCTTCTTGTCTGCTAATTAGGGCTTACTGTTTCTGATTTGTATTGTGTTTGTTTTAACGCACAGAATGCTGAGTATGCCACGTGCATATTTGAAGCTACTTGCCACTGATCTAGGTATTTGCCTACGGGGTAGAAACTTGGTGGCGGCTCACTAAATGGGTTCAACTTCAGTTGAGGACGACTCAGCAAGCAATGGAACAGAAGATGATAGGTGTAACGTCGAGCGACAAGAAAGGAGTAGAGTGGGTCGGGGAACAAACGCATGTTGAGGACATATTAGGAGAGATTAAGAAGAAATGGACAGGGCATGTAATGCGAAAGCAAAATAACCACTGTTTATTAAGGGTATAGCAGAGTGAATCCCCAGATAAGGCAAGTGTGGCAGGGGGTGGCAGAAAGTTAGGTGGGCAGATGAGATCAAGAGGTTTGCAGAGAAATTGGTCGCAGTTGGCACAGGACCGGGATAATTGGAGATCTATGGGGGAGGCCTTTGCACTGCAGTGGGCGTAGATAGGCTGCTGCTGCTGCTGCTGCTGATGATGATGATGATCCTTGTTGGTCTACCGAGGGGGTTGTGGGAACAAAGGGGAATGATGTGTTTGGGACGGGCTCAATGTTTTGCTTGCATTTTAAGTGAAATTTCTCTTTCTTGACGAGCTCCTCTCTTCGTGCCGATTCTCAGTTGGGTGTAGTGAAACTTTCCATCATTTGCCAAGGGGCGCAAACATCTCATTATCTGAATTGGCTCCAGTTGGTGCGCTTCACCAGCGGCTGTACCAACCTTCCCATGACCCTATCTATAATCAGTTTACTCTGTTCGAACAGCGGAAAAAATGGCGGACCAAGAAGGGAGTACACACGACGTGCGTTGTTGTCTCTGTGCCGCTCGCGACTGGAAAAGCCCCATTCACAAGCGCAGTCAGCGACTTTAAAGTTCCTTTGAGGGCCCTTGATTAGATTGCTAGGGCGGCTGATCCCGTATCGCCTCTGCAAAGCTTAGCTTGCACTAATCTCGTTTGTGGCTTGCGTTATCAACAGTTCCTCCATTGCAGCGTGTAGGCACATCGTCGCGTGCCACTGTATGTGCATCCTGTTTCGCAACCCAAGTCAACTGCACTGTGTTTAAGCTTTAGTGTCATCATGAAATAAGCATTGTAAAAGGCTTGTAAAGCTGTCTTGGGTTAAAAGGTCAGTTGCTTTCCAGTTTCGTGGCGGAGTTCACTTGTCTGAAATAGCTTTTCAGGGCCAGAAAGCCTACCCCCTTTATTGACTAGTTTCGCCCTGGTTTTGATGCAGTCTAGCCAACTGGTTTCGCTCCATTTCTGCCGCGGGAATAATTCAAGAAAACGTATATATTTTACACATTTACAAGTACCTCGATAGGATCGAGCTGTCCTTTCACTTTGTCGTCAAAAAAACAACAGGAACAAGCATTGACAGAGGGGCAGCGGGAAGCCTGTAATCTGTCAACATTTTGTATGCCCTGAAATTCGTCACGGGTCGAGGTCAGCTGGTTTTTTATCTCTTCGATATCAAAAGGAACAAAAGAGTCCTTTAAATTCACACTTGAGTGCATATAAGGCATAATACAAATGAGACGACTTAATTGCGGGGTTCTACAGGCACTCTGCTAGCACTCAGAATGTTGTCACGCGTGTCACGCAAAGATATCAGTTGGTTGCCCGTCTTCGAAAGAGGGAAGAAAATATTGCAGTGTTGACACGTTTTTGACCTCATTTGGACTAGGAGGGAATGGTGGCAGTATGGAGTCACAAGCTGTGGCACTAGGTCGACAAGAGATGACAGCCATTGACCCAATATTGCGTGTGGTGGGGGTTGCAGCAATTAACTGCAGCAATTCTGTAGCAAATAACTGCGGCAATTCTTCTGTGGATGTAGACGACGAAGTGGGCATTGAGATAAAAACGCCAAAGCCTGCACATTCGCCTGGGCATTCGAGAAGTACTGACATTGGTGAAAAAAATCTAATTAATGAGACTGTGGTAAGTAGGCAAAGGTCGATGCTGTCTTATCACTGTGCGAGTGGCCATTCAGGTGTAACAACCTGTTCTAAACTTGCTTACATGACAGCTTTTACTGCAAAATGTTTTGGGATCGCATTTTATGTATGAATGGCTGCGTTAGCTGTATTCCTTCGACCTTTGTGGCAGTCCGCTAAATGCCTAGCACAATGACAATTATCGTTAGGATTAATGTGTGGAAAATTCACTTCATTTCTAGTGATAGCTACATGACCGAAGGTTACTGAAGGCAGTTTTAACAGCAATCATAACCGTAATGCTTGCAAAGTAATAGCCAACAACACAGCTGCACTTCTTTTTTTTTTTTTTTTTTGCTTTTTGGATGTTGCATACTTGCAGCTGTTCTGCTTTTAGAAACTCTACTGCCCGTAGTCTTCCCCGACCCCCTTGTGTCCTCTTGCACTTATCGCATTGATTGTACAACAGGTGCATGACATGCGTTCATTACTCGGCAGAGTTCAGTTTCACCAATGCCCTGGCTTTGTTAGTAAGGCCAGCTATTAGCAAGGATCCCAGAGGCCAAAAGCCTTTGAGAATCCCCGCATGTGCGGCATTTTGCGCAACTGACGGCCGGGTGAAAACACGGGGCTCGGGGTGGGAAATTACGCCGCCGCACGTTCCACTCGGACAGCTGTTTGGCCTGCTCCAATTTTGCGCCACCTGTCTGCATTCAGCGTTTGGAGATCTGGCGCCGGTCCCCTCTGGGTGCCGGGTTTTATTCTTGGCACAAGAGACGATTGTGAAGCCTCGGCGAGAAGGTTAAGATCCCACGCTGCGCATTCTGCTCTTGACTTCGGCATTCCCCAGGGTTCTAAATTAAGCCCCCCTCTTTTGTTATTCTCGGGCGTCCACACGTTCTGTAGTATTTTGTTTGTTGCTTTGCATTTCTCTTTTTTGTGTTGTTCGCGCGTGTGCCTGGTGGAGATCAAGGTCCCAGAAATGGTGGCCACCTATTATTTTGACCCAGGCCATATTGGGGTGTGGATGTGGCCCTCTGTGTTTCAAACAACGCTCGTCATCAGTTTGACCAATTATTTGATGTAAAAAGAAAGCGGTGTTACAAAAGATTTTAAGGGGTTCAAATGGTTATTGTAAGCATCAGTTCGAAATATCTAGTGCTTGATGTAAGTAGGTTTAGTTTCTTCACTGGGATGCTCTACCACATTTAATTCGAATCATGATAGGTGTATACATTTCATTGATGTTTTAGTAGTAATTTACCTATTCATACCATATATAAACACATAAGCTATGTCCTAATCACCCTGGTTTGTCTAGTTATTTAGCAGTTTCATTATGATCATTAGTTCTTTTTGAGCCGCAACTAAGTGAAACATACAAAATGCAATGTCAGTGTTTAGTAATGAGTGCAGTGTAAATAAATGAAATTCCACAGCAGTGTTATGAATTAAACGTTTCGCCCACAGTGCAAGTCTAAAGCACGTCTGCTTTCAAGTGAGAGGGAAAAAGGGGAGGAATAAAAATAGGCATGATAGGCTGTTATCTGAAAATGAGATTACAGATTATGCAACATGAACAGATAGGATTAAACACGGAAGTACACGTGCACACATTCATGCATGTGTGCACTTTCATAAACGCGCAAGGGATATGGGCAGATCTTAACAGCCCAATGATCCCGCTTCTATAGTTGGATGTTGAGCCGAATTGTGCATTCACCGCTCCTAATTCTACCCTTCATAATCACATGAAGTGTTATCTTGATTGTGCTCTTCACGTGCCACATACCTCACAGGAATCAGGCATGTACACAAAGGTGCTACTAATTCAATAGTTGCCCACATTGTACCCCAACTTGCAAAAGGGCAGCATAATACAAAACACCCTAAAAGATAATATATTTATCTCATTGGTAATTCAATGCAGCTGATTTGTGGCATCTATATTCAGCATTACCCTGTGCCATGTGGTGGGCGTTCCGCAGGCCTTTCTTTATCCACCATGCTTTTCATTATCGTGGTTTGCGCTAGCGCAACAAGGAACGTTGACAGCTGTGCAAGTGTAATGTTGCAAGCCGGCGAAAAAGTCTTTGCCCCCTTGATGCATTCCACCTGCCTGTCTGGACTTGGAGCATTGGCAGTGTCTGCCCCTATTTCTTTTTCTGTGATTGTCTTCTCTCGACAGACTTAAAAAAGGGGAGGGGGGGACTGATTGCCAAATAAGATAGGTATGCTTGAGTAAACACACGTGGTGTTTGCCTCTTCACTAGGGCCTCTCGTGTTTGTGAAGTGCAGTGTGTTTTTTTTTTCTTTTATCGTTGTAAACTAGGGCTTAGCTTTAGTGAAGTATCGCTAGCACTAACAGACATTTACCTGTCCACTGTCCACTTGTATAACTTAGCATGGCTTTAAAAACCAAAAACCAGCACTTTGCTGCTACAGCTGGAGCTCCAATAAAAAGCCTCAGAACCAACAGGTGGCTAGAAGTGTTATTTAAGTTTTAAGTTTTACTCAAAGTGTTTGCTACCGAAGTAGCCCCACCAGCTGAGGCTGAAAGGATTTAGAGAAAAGGGGTCGTAAATTATTGTAATTGCTTTTTAGTTGTCGAATGTGTACCACTCTCAAACCATTTTATGGCAAGAAGCTCGAATTTGTGCTTGTTTCACAGCTTTTATAGCCGTCTTCTTGAACATTTGTTGGAGAGAAAGAATTTGGTGCTTTAGTTAATAAGCTGTAGTCGATGCTGTCGGCAATGTGCACTAACATTAAAACAGGAAGCAGTCTCAGTTGTTGCTTAACTGCATTCCAGTCTAAGACTAAGGTTGTGTGTGTGTGTGTGTGCGTGTGAGAGAGAGAGAGAGATTTGTTTGATTGGGAGAGGACTAGCAGATCTTGATTGGGGATATGTTTTGCAGGCGGATCATAAGGTCAAACTGTTTTCAGTAGTCCGGCATGGTTAGCGAGAGTCCGCGAGGCCAGGATAGCTTTTTTCACGCCAGTATTATTTTTCAGTGGCTCCCAAGCCACTGCGGCATTTCTGGGAATGAACGTGGCGACAAAGCGGCTCATTATGCCCATGAAAGTGCCCTATTACCCCGCATCCTGTTATCGCGTCACACGTGTGCTGTGGAATATGCTGGAGTTTTCCAACACTTGCTCGACCCCGACCTGCAGCGCCACTTACCCATTAACATGCCACGCTTGGATGCCACCCTGCTGTGCTCCCTGTGGATAGGAGTTGCTTTCACCAAAACTTACTCCTTCACTATTGGCATAGCTGACGGCCCTGTTTGTGACGTGTGTGCCACGGACGAAACAATAGCAAACCTTTTGTGCCACTGTGCCCAGTTTGCAACGCAGAGGCGGCACCTGTCAACTGCACTCCGGAAGTTCGACGACCAGCCATTAACTGGGCAGACTATTTTGTCACAGGCATTGCCCATCTCAGTCCCTAAAGGCCACAGAAGCATTACTTTGTTTTTTAACTGCCACAGGCTTGTCTGAACTATTGTAGGGACACCGTGTGCCATCTTTCATTCGTCATTTTGCTAGTTTACAAGTTCTTTTTTTAGGCTTTACTATCGCCCATGGCTTCGTTTTTGTAGTTGGCTTTACTTTTTCTTTTCTCGCTCCTCAAGCACCACTCCTCGTCTTTTATATACCCTTTCTTTGTTTTTAAATCCCTCCTTTCCTTATTCCCATGTGTAGGGTAGCCAAACGGACTGTTCTCTGGTTAATCTCCCTGCCTTTTATGGGCTGTCTTATTCTTATTCCTTTTTGGGTTGAAACATATTTATCCGGGGAGGGTGGTGATGTGTTGAGGTAGCACTCCTGGTGGTTGGAAGCCAGTTGCGAACAATATCGGAGAATATGCCTGCCCACTCCCCACTTTTCTACCTACAAGGTGGGCAGGAAAGTGGGAAGTGGGGAATTTGGGGCAGGTCTGTTATGTCGTTTCTTCTCGTATCGTTGGCACCAGCATTGATGGTCTGGGACGTCAGGCGGGACTGCCAAACCAGTTTGAGTTTGAACACTTCTTGGGGTTATTTGGGGGAATGGGTCGGGGCTGGGGTGTAATGTCACGATGGCATTGCCTTTCCCCGTTTTTTGGGGAACGCAACCTTTTGTGCCTAATGACAATTCATGGTTCAGTGTAATGCGTGCGAATTGTGGGGCATGCAGAAGGATGCAGGGGTTGCACTGATGACCCCGAAGCCACTCGGTGTTAGTAGAAATGCCGGTCACTGTGATTTGGTTGAGTGAGTGCCAGCCAGAGCGTGAAATAGTGGCAGTAAGTCACTGAAAGCTTTCTGAGATTAATTTATTATTCTGAAATTTCACTGGCTAAGGGTGTAGATTCTGAGAATAAGATGCGCTGTAAAAAGCTGTGGCAATGGTTACCACTGTGTATGTCTACAAGCCTACGAATGTTTGCCTTTGTGTGCAGGGTGTGTTTGTTGTTGCGATAGTTATTCACGTAGCAAAGCTCTTAACTTTTGCTCAAAACAAGCAGCATTCACAGCATGCGTTGTGTGACTTCATTGTTTTAGTAATAAGCTTATAGCAAGCGGTGCCAACAGTGCTGTGATTGTCCTGAGGTTTTGTAGAGCTGCAGATTAGGGGCATGGAGTCCGGTAAAATGAAACATCACTTAACAATTCTAAAACTGGTGTGGGAAAAAAAGTGATAGAATAATACCCGTTTGTCGGCACCATGTCAGCTTTTGTCAGTTCAAATTGCAAGGTGTGCTGCCTCTCTATTTCAAAGCGCTTGGCTCTGTACTCTTGCATGCCGTCTTGGCAAGTCATGAGAGATGATGCTTTATGCCAATGACTTTGTTTGGAAATGTAAATTTAGGACAATAGTAACGAGTTCTGGCATTACCCGCCGCGGTGGCTCAGTGGCTAAGGCGTTGCGCTGCTGAGCACGAGGTCGCGGGTTCGATTCCCGGCCGCGGCGGCCGCTTTTCTGATGGAGGCGAAAAGCAAAAACACCCGTGTGTACGAGATTTCGGCGCACGATAAAGGTCCCCAGGTGGTCAAAATTAATCCGGAGCCCTCCACTACGGCGCGCGCCTCATCGCCTGCGTTGCGTCGGCGCGTTAAACCTTACAATCAATCAATCAATCAATCAAGTTCTGGCGTTGCCTTATGCTAACGACTGTGTTCGGAAATTTAAATCGCAAGATAACTCACGGTTTTTCGAACTGTTGTAGTGAGCTGTGAAGTTACTCTACCTCTGGACCGATGCTCAGACTTTTCTCACAAAAAAGATAATCATCATCATCATGCATTTGCCCGCTGCAGGGCAAAGGCCTCTCCCATAGATCTGCAATTATTCCAATTATCACAGAAAGAACATTGCAGGCTCAAACGTAATTAGCCAGCGGAAAAATTTTGTAGGAGCACATTCCTCGTTTCTTTTCATTGGAAGACCTGCCAATTGTTTTCATTGATAAGCTTTGTGGTCTTGGCAGGCCTCTAATATATAAATATGGAGGGGGGAGGATTTGTCTGATTATGCGCCCTTTGCTTTCGCTGACTTCGCCCTCTGTAGGCTGTTGAACTAACGTAGTCAACAGTTCGATGCTCTTGTGATATACACACTGGCTGTCTCTACTTGGTCAACAGCTACAAAGGTTAGCATGACTGCTGTTGACACGTGAAAAGAAGCGCAGTTGCTGGATGCTTACAGAACAAAGCGTTCAATCTTTGGCATTCTATTTTTGCGGCTTCGTTCATGGTGAAAAGAAATGTGTAGTTGCCTTTGGGGCCTTTTGTTGAATGTTTAAGGGGGGCATGAATATGAAATACAAGATTGTTTCATTCTTGTCCCAATGACAATGGTACTACTCTTTTATGGCAAACTTCAGACAAATAACAGCTATATTAAAGAAAACATTTCTAGCAGCGGCGACTTTCTAACCACTTTCCGATACTTCTCAATGATGTCGTGGAATTTTGTTTGCGGTTCGCAGTCGCTCGCCTGAACCGCAGCCGAGAAACATGACTGGGCGATTGCAGTGCGGTTGCTAGTTCTGTTCCATCACGTAACTTGAATGCTAAGCCGCATTTAAAACACTGATAACGGTGTTTGTATTGGTGGCCCATATTACATCACTGCTTGCTCATATTTTGTCGCTGCGGTGCGAAACTTGAACGCTTTTCAACACTTCTCGTGTTTTGTTTAAAGAAGTGTCTTTTCTGGCTGGAATGGAGCTGAGGGGGTAACCAACCACAGGCTAGCTCTTGAGAGATGTTGTGAAATGTTTTTGCAGGAACAGACCTTCTTTGCAAACTTACAAGCAATCTATTTGTGGTGCGTAGCTTAATGTGAGAGAGAGAGAGAGAGAGAGAGAGAGATGTTGTGAAGTGTTTTTGCAGGAACAGACCTTCTTTGCAAACTTACAAGCAATCTATTTGTGGTGCGTAGCTTAATGCGAGAGAGAGAGAGAGAGAGAGAGAGATGTTGTGAAGTGTTTTTGCAGGAACAGACCTTCTTTGCAAACTTACAAGCAATCTATTTGTGGTGCGTAGCTTAATGAGAGAGAGAGAGATGTTGTGAAGTGTTTTTTACTGAGTTGTAGTAAACTAGATGGGCTCACACTGAGTTTCAGTGAACAAGTGATGAGGTATTGGGAAAGAAAACGGCCAGTGAGGGAAGGGGACGGGGGTGCGCTTGCGAGTGGAGGTGCAGAGGGGTGCAGACGTTTGACGAGCCGTTTCTTGGTCCACGTGCCGTCATGGGCAGCGGTGGAACGGGTGTTGTCTTCTTCGCAGGGGGGCAACAATGCGGGCCACACGGTCATCGTGGACAGTGCCTGCTACGACTTCCACCTCCTTCCCAGCGGGCTGACCAACACCAAGTGCACGGCGGTCATCGGTGAGGGACCGGCGTTGAGCCCGGTATTTCTAGCTTGCTTTAAAATGCCAGCTACCCAGGCTTAGAAAAAGGTTGGAGATTATCACGGGCGGCTTTTTTCTTTTTTGTAAGCTTAGTGACTGTTGCGTTGTAACTATGTTAATCTGTCATAACGAAATTCTTTCCACTGTATGACTTGTTCAGCATGTTTGGAAACACTCAAAGTTTTACAGCGAAACTGTTTATATGCGTGCGGGAGTCCCTAGGGGGCCTACATCCCCTGGCAAGTGACCACAAACAGGAATTGCAAGATGGTGTACTGTTCAGATGCCTTGTGGCTGATGACTCCATTAGTAAATGAGAGGAGGAGGAGGAGGGTGTGGGGCTTGTTTTTCATTACACTGCTTGCATGTGGGAGCTGTTGTTAGGGTACCGCACACCGTACCGTACACTGACTGCTCATTGCGGTCGGCGTATGAGAAGAGGCTTTGGGTTTAGCGAATTATTGGAGGAGGAAGAGGAAAAAATGTTTATTGGAGCGATAAAAAAAGAAAAAGAAACGAGAAGTGGTTGGCTTTGCAAATTTGCGGATCTTTTGTATATTTTTGTTCAGCAATGTGCCAAAGAGTGCTTGTGTCTCTTCCGAATGCAGGCAATGGCGTGGTCATCAACGTTCCGCAGCTCTTTGACGAGGTCAAGGCCAACGAGGAGAAGGGTCTGGACATTCTCTCCCGGCTTCTCATCTCAGACCGATCTCACATAGGTGAGGGGGGACTCATCTTTTCCTTCCAGAATTTGAATTATTGCTTCGTTGAATTCACCAATAATTTCATGGACTCCCATGAAAGAAAGGAACGACACTCACATAACGCTTAATAAAGCGAAGACACCATGTGAATAACAGGATTAATCTTTAGCTCTTGAGCTGTAGGATTATTCCCATTATGGTTGCATCATCGGTGGCCCAATTGTGTGTTAGATGTATTGCACTGAACAGTCTCTCTGGGTATGGACTTCTGGCCAGTATTACTAGCTTCCATGATTTTGGCAGCTTCTTAGCACAGAAGGTGGCATTTCGTGTGTGTCCTTTGCTTTTTGTGGCAATGTTTTCGTCACCTGCAACTCTTTCTGGACACAAAGTTGAGATTCCGTATATACAGTGGAGCAAACTGTAACGGGCAAGCTTGTTTTGTTTCTCCGCAGTCTTCGACTTTCACCAAGCCGTGGACGGCCTTCAAGAGATCGAGAAGGGCTCCAAGAGGTAAGTTGTGCGTTTGCTCAGGGTAGAAGCATTCAAGTCGTTCTGCGTTGTAGTTTGCTGCGAGGGGCTTCGCGGGGGAACAAAAAAAAAAGAAAGAGAGAAGCAAAAACCCGTAGGTCAGCTTCGGTGCCTGTGGACACGAACTGAGAAGATGGAGGCTTAGTCTTCGCTTCTTAAGAACTGTTGACAGTACAGACTTGGCACATTATGGTTCCCTAACACCGTATTTTCTCGATTCTAACACGCGTAAGAAAGTTTTGTGTAAAAATTTGCAAAGAAAAGATTGCTTTGATTGGATTAAATTGTATTTTTGAATGCGTTTGTGTGCATGGACATGCTGCTGGCTGCCTAGAAGCTGGTTTCGGCTTGGAGCCCAATTGTAACGCGCACACAAATTTGAAGTTACTTTTAGCAAAAAAAGGGGCGTGTTAGAATCGTGCAAATACGGTACTCACTAATTCAAAGTTGCGCATGTCAGAAGCAGGTGCAAAGCCAGTTGTGTAACTGGTGGCGCTGGTTCATGTAGTGGGGGGTTCGATTGAAACCCTCTCAAAGATTATTCGTGGTCTTGCTCTCTGTCGCAAGAGAAAAATTGATCTGTTCTACGTCGTAAAAATAGGGCTTTAGGTTCAACTCTAATTTGAAAACTCCTCTCGTAAAATGATTGGGAAGACTATTCACATGGGCAGTTAGTGTTTTGTAGTGTGATGGTGTGTTTCTTACCGCTTTTCTTTCTTTTGTTTTCTTTCAGTCTGGGCACCACAAAGAAGGGTATTGGTCCGACCTATGCCTGCAAAGTAAGTGGCAGAAGCACGAAGTCTTGCTCAAAGCCAAATTTCGGCTAATATTTTTTCTTTTCTTTCAAACAAGGCCGGCAACAACAAAGGCATGTGTGCGCGATGCTTGGCGTGCACTGACGGGTGTTCACAACGATTTCTCTTCCCTTCACTTGTGGAACACCTTGTAGCCTAGGCAGCTTGTCTTGCTTTAACATGTTGAATCGTGGTTTTGGCTGCGACCACCATAAGTGTGTGAGAGAAAGTTCTTTTGCAGGGCAAGTTGAATTTCTCTAACACCATACACAGGGCAGTCTTCTGTGTCTGATGTCTTGCTTGAAACGCATTTTAGTGCCTCATATGTTTTTCAACAAACTTGCACAAAAGCATCAAAGCTGGCATTGTTTTTTTTTATACAGCTTGTTAGAGGGTCATAATATAGGGGCCATGCAAGTACAAAATTTCCTCATTCTTCAAATATGTTAACTTAAACTGGTCTTGAGAGCGGTGGAAAAAGTAAGGTGACACAACCGAAAAATTGCGGTATGTTACATCTTTGCGTGTATATATATTCTTTAACGTCAATTTGCTTTTGGAAATTACACTGCTTTGGAAAATTCATGAAGACTAGGAGGATTTATCAGTGTTTACAGGCATTGTCTTGATCATAAATGCTCCCGTTTTCTGGTGTTTTTTTATTAAATTGCCTAAATAAGCCCTGAGAGAAAATGTTACTGATGGTTTTTACTTGAAGGCCTTACGTTATTTTGAAGTAGGGTGATATGAACACCTTTTCATATTGAAATAGCACATTTCTTTGTCTGCAGCCCCTTTTGGGTGTAAATGAGTAGTAACCCTATAAAAATTTGAATTTAAAAAAATTATGGTTACCCTTACACTAAAGCAGGTCAAAGTTAACGCAATATTACGCAAACTAAAATTTCTGAAAATTTCGAGAATTTCTGTGTTTCGTTGAGTTTCATTGACTGTTCTGCCGGCCGCTTAGTGGGCTGTGTGCTGGCTTCATTAGCAGCAAATCTGTGCTTTGCTGTGGCTGAAACTTGACTGATGACTGAATCTGCCCCTTTCTCGACTTGCAGGCTTCGAGGACGGGTCTCAGAATGGCTGATCTAGTCAGCGACTTTGCTGTGTTTGAGCAAAGGTGAGGTCCCTGCGCGTCTCAGCATGCCTGACAGATATCGTCTGCTCTCGTGTGTTGTCCTGTAAGCAGGCTTGGACAGTTAGAAGAGGGGTTGCGGGCAGTTTGGTTCTGTTAGTTAGGAGCCCGTTGTTAGGGGCAACAGCTGTTTACAAAGATATGGCTCTTAAAATAAGTTGTTTTAATTTGCAAGCAAGCCCTGTGGAACTTGTCAGTCTTGCTGCTGTCAAATATGCCATCATTTTTTCAGTCAGGCCAAGATAATTTGAGGTATATATCCAAGATAATAAGACAGCCAAGGTAATTAGAGATAATTAGCCATTTTTGGAGAAACATTAATAGACAAAATAGAGTTGGTCATAAAACTGGAATCTTTATATTTTCCAATACTATGAACCCTGGTGAATACAATAAGAGGAGCAGTTTTTTTATTCACTGCTTGAAACTAATTTTACAGCTCATTAAACCTTGGTGGCACCAGTGGCAAGGAACTGTTTCGAACGCCCATTTCAAACACCAAAGTTTATTCATCTGTAAAATAAGTTCCGAGTGATGCATCAAAAAGCCGCTTCCTTATTGCAGTCACCAGGGTTCATAGTATCGGAAAACATAAAGATAACAGTTTTATGATTTGCGCTGGCATATTTGAAATCAGTGGGAATAAAGCAGCAAGAATAACAGGTTTCACAGGGTTTACTTTAAAATTAAAACAAGTTGTTCTTAGAGCCAAGTCCCTCCTTATTTAGTTAGCATCACTGCACTTGAGCGAGAAAATAGCTAGAGCCTATTAGAATAGCACAGAAGGGTAATTATGTTAATCCTAACGACTGCCTGCTAATGATATGATGCTGACGTTTAACTTTGTAGTTGTAGCATTCAGTTAACTTTGACGGGCCATCGAAGTAGTTCAGGCAGAACACGACAAGGAGCTTTCGACTGTTATGCTTTCTGCCTTCTGACACTCCAAGGATGCCCTCTCTAAAGACCTTATTCAGCGGCACACCAGTTCTTTCTTTAAACAGACACTGAAGATGGATTTCTCGAAGCATTGTTTACGGCAACATAGTTTAGCTAAACCACACTGTATGTAAAAAGGTTTTAAGTCATGACGGGGTGCTCAAGCAGTGCCCTGCACAGTGTGCAAGCAATGCACACTTGGTTCTATGGTGCTTTGTGTTTTTAAAACCTTGAGGGCACAATTCTTTCTTGTGGCAAAGGGTAGCACCTAGTGAATTATATGCGTGAACATCGTGTGTACACTTTCTGTTGGCAAACAGAGGTTTTATCTCCTAGGTCTTTGTTACCTGGCAAGTCCAACTCGGTTTTGTCCTTACTTTACAACAAATGAAAAGCGCGGGACGTTGGTTTGTTCCAAAAGCTCGGGAAACTCCCTGGCACTCTTTACAACACTGACTTATGCAGCAATATCACAGTGGTTTTTAATGTGGCTCAATGCCTCCTCAGCCTTCCAGTTTTGACGTCGCACCTCATTATTATTGAATTTGTTGAGGACATCCCTACTTACAATTAATTTAGCACGGTTTTTAGAACTTCTGCGCGCGAAATCGCC
The DNA here is from genome assembly GCF_048455015.1 of Haemaphysalis longicornis. Classification (NCBI taxonomy): domain Eukaryota; kingdom Metazoa; phylum Arthropoda; class Arachnida; order Ixodida; family Ixodidae; genus Haemaphysalis; species Haemaphysalis longicornis. The sequence goes on along the minus strand of NW_027526407.1, from coordinate 58,228,822 downwards.
GCAAACGTCGCAAAAATTGTTAGTGAAAGGAAAAGGGCGCCTTTTTAGCGCACTTCCTTCCCCCCCCCCCCCCCGCACACACACACACACACACACGGTAGAAACGTGCGATAGTTGGTCAGAAAGGCTCGGAACTTGGGCTTCAAGCACTCTAAACTCTTAAATGGACTCAAGAATGTTTATAGCTTTCCTTAGTGTCACCTTTAATGGGGTCTTCTCGGTGACACGAGCGTCTTTGTGCTGACTGCGCGGCACTTAAGCTGATAGCACCGGCGCGTGCCTGTATTCTATGGAGGAAGTGGACATCGTGCGGCAGTTGCTCAGCCGTCGCGCCCGTTATCTCGCTACAACTGGAGTGCTTGCTGATAAGGCATTGTTTGCACACTGGCTTTGGGTCACCAAGGCATGAATAGGGCACTCTTACCTTCTTGCGTAGTGTTTGTTTTTATGTGAGAAGCATCGGTACTTGGTTCGCAATAAAAACAGATTTCTAACGGGCAAGTGAGGGTTCGCCTGGATTTAGTTGCTGTAATGTGTGACTAAACCTTTTTAAGTGCAGAGAATTATAGGAGCTCGCCTTGTCGTCGTAGCTCGCTCGCTGGTCCTAAGTAAAGCCACACGGCGTTTCGTCGTAGTAGCTGTCGTCACGGCGTAACCCAGAGGCTTTGAAAGCCAAGTGGTTTATATAGTCGCAAGTGTTCGAAACTCCTGCACCGCTGGCGCTTGTCATACATCCCCCCATTGCTTAGCGCAAAGAAAACTGTAGGTGCATTTGAGGCAAAACATACGTAATTAACCGGCACCGCCCGAGTTCATATAGTTGGGAACGCTCGTTGGGTTGGTTTTTACGACACTAAGCGAAAAAAAGTGGCAGTGCAACGCTGGTACGTGCGGGAGGAAAAGCAAGCACAAAAAGAACAGAACTTTCGCTGGCGCAGTTTCAGGCCGGGCACTGAAGCACTGCGAAGGCGGGAAATTGGAATTGCATTGGATGGTAGCAGTGAGCGGATAACGGCACCATAGGCCATTATGGCGAATCACTGCTCTGCACTTCTGACAGCTTTCACATTGAATGAAACGGCTTTAATCTTTTTTTTGCACTGCATTTACTAAGCCCCTTTTCGTATGTCCAGGATTTTATAATCAAAGAGTGACTCTCCGTTCACAGTTACGCAGGCTTTCAGTGGCAGCAAACCACAGCCTTTTCGTATACAGTTGAACACGGATATATCGAACACGGATATATCAAATTATTGTCTATATCGAACAGTGCAAACATCCCCTTGAAAATACCATGCAAAAGTATAGGCCTGTTGTGCGCGTGTATCGAACTCCTGATCACGGGCAAATTTGATATATCGAATTCCGTGCCGAAGGTGCCCCTGAAAGTTTGCTTCCTCTGATAGGGTGGAGTTGATGATAATGTTGACTCATCGCAGGAGCTGCCTGGCTTGGTGAGACAGAGGAGGTGTCCGCAGCATTATGTCACTTCGATGTCCTTCAACAGCTGTTTTCACGCTAGCACGAGGGGCAGCTCCATGATAGCTAGAACGCGGATTGTGGTTGGGGCGAAAGGACATATAGGATTAAAGGAGCCATGAAGAGAAAACACAAGTTTGGTTCATTCAAAAGATTGTCTCGTTAGAATTATACTGACACCACTTTTAACGTAAACTTCGCTCAAATAAGCTACATAATTAGGAAAAACGGGAATGGTCATGCGACCCACTAGCTCATTTCCCGCAACAGAACCTGTGATGTCACATGGGCTAAGCTCTGCGATTGGCGGAGGCTGGCAGAAGCAGACGCAAATTAGGTAGAGTTTACAAACTAGACGAACGAGCGATTTGCGCTTAAATTTAGGGCACATTCTTTACAAAGCAATAGGAATGATGGGACAAACAGTGGAAGTTACGAAAGCACATGTAAACATAGAAGTACTGATGCGTTCTGCTGTTCGTACTGCGCACAGCATGCTTTGGTTTAGCTGCACAGCACTATGGGGCTTGGGGTTGTCTCAGACGACACTGGCCGATTGACGCAAGCAACGGTGTCTTACGTGACCCCATTTGTCGAGCGAGCACTGTTTCAGGGAACGAATATTTTCTCCCAGAACAAAAACAAGCCAGGTTTAAATGCGGGCAAAAAGAAACCAAACGCTTGCCACGGTATGGTGGCGCCATCTAGGTTACGGAACGTAAAGAAACGCGGGAACAAACCAACACCGCTACAGGGTGGAGACAACCTTTGAACGGTCCCGTGCCGCCGCAATTGGGCCAACGGGCTCAACGCGTTATTCTTTTCGTTTCCCACGAGACCTAGCCACGCGAAACAGACAATATGATTCAAACTTCTTCAGTAAACCGCGTTGCGGCGATAATTTTAGCGTGGTTTTGACACGATGACTTGCTTCGGCGGCCAGCGAGCAACCGAGCATGGCGGCGCCAGCGTTACGTGTCTCTACCCTGTACGGCGGATGCGTGAATGAAGGTACTCTAGGCTGCAGAGCGGTCGGTTCCCGTGATGTCACTTGGGACCACGAAAACGCATGATTGAGCGGGAAAATCAAAATTTTAACCTAAATTGTTTAATTTCTCAGTGAATAAAGCACCGTTTGTATCCGGACAAGCGCTGGGGGCACTATAAAACACGAAATCTTTCGAATAAAACCAACTTGCATTTTTTCTTCATGGCTCCTTTAAAAGAAATTGACCGGAGGCACTCTTTTTCTGTGATTGAGCTGTTTGGTGGCTCGTGCAGGGGGACCGATGCGGCGTTGTATGTTTGTTTTGTCCAAGGAATTCATTTCGGAGCAACGAAGGCGGGGATTCGTCGGGTGCAGGCTGCTGAAAAGATGTTGGTTGAAAAGGCGTTTGGAATTCCTCGCAGTAGTTTTGAGGGCGATGCACGCATCAACGTTGACGTAAAGGCGAATGCAGCACAACCCGCCCCGGCTATTCCGGAGCGTGTCGGGTGCAAACCGACTTCGTTGCACGCCTCCAGATGGGGGAGGTGTTCGGTTCGGATACTGAAGATAACGGCACTCAGTGCCTGACAACGTTCCCAACTGCCTACTGCAGCCGAGGTTCCGTCAGCGTTATTCGCCTCTGTTGTGACACAGTGTACAGCGTTGATTTTCTCATTTGTGCGTATTTGTAATCTTGAAGACAATTTGGCAACCTTTACGACGCAGAAGAAAAAACAAGCGAAACTCTAAGACATTTCTATGATAAATAAATTGCGGTGGTCATCATGCTGCGGTTCGGAGTTTCCGTGATTTGAGGGTTAAAACGGTAAACTACCGTTTTCCACGACTTCAGAAAACTCTAACTGATGTGCGGATTTGTCAGATAATCTTCAGATAGGCGAATTTTATATATCGAATTATCGATATATCGAATTTTTTCGCGATCCCCTTGGAGTTCGATATATCCGTGTTCGACTGTAGTATTAGTTCAAATCGGATTATAAGGTA